>NC_141765.1:87664746-87985688 GCF_982258835.1 Parasteatoda tepidariorum
TATTTATAGCTAGACAATACGTTTTAACAGAGTAATCAACTACTAAGCGCGAACTACCTAATGACATAGTTAGATAATATAGACACACGGGAGCAAAGTCATGCGCAGATACATTGGCAGATATTCTCCTATTTTTTAAGATGCTTTTTATCTATTCTTTTAATACTGAAAAAAGCATCCATATTTAAAAAAAAGCATTTTCAGGGAAAAAAATAAAATTAAAAACAGACAACAACATAATCATAATTTATGCTAGGAAGACGAAGGTTGTTTAGTTGTAAATGTGCTACTACCGAAAAGATACTGCTCACTTAACCCCAAAATTAGTGATACCATGGCTAGCGGAAGAGTAAACTATTGATTTACAACAAAAATAAACAATTACGGTGAAATCTTTCAATACAGTTTTGTTTATTAATAAAAATGAAACATAGTTGCCCACGTTTGACACGAAAAATTAAAAATGGATTTCGCAATGAAGAATTACGGGGGCAAAATTATTAATATTACCGGTCTTTCGTCTGGGTATGATATGTTTAGTGTTAAAAGTTAATATGAATGTAGTTCTTTAACTCATTTTTGTTTATAATTATATTTATATTAATCTTTCTCTAATGTTCTTAATGCTTTAAAGTGCATGTATTTATTGTTTGTTTTTTTGCCAGGAATAAATAAATAAGTTAAATAATTAAATAATTTTTGACACTTTTGTACTGTAATAATATCATTCTGTACTAAAAAAAATATTGTGAACCTGCAGATACTTTTGGAATGTTTGCGCAGATACTTAATTTTTTTTTATCTTACTATGCTTACTAATTGTAAAGAATGGGCACAATCATAATATTTACGGATTTCATTAGATACATAATCATTAAATTCTGGAATTTTTTGATTAAGCGGTCAAGATTACTAAGTACACTGAATGTTTCTACATCATCATCCTGTCTAATACATCATGTATTGAAGTGCTTTAGATTGCTTTTCTAGCTGATTTTTAACTAAAGGAAAAACGCTACCTATATTACTTTAAGGTTTTGCGTATCTATCATAGAAATTTATAAAGTTTACTAAAAGAATTATTTAATTATAAATACCTTTGAAGTTGAAAAATTCATGCAACTGCAGACCACGAACAATGGCGACGATGGAACTATGGCGATGTAAACAATTGTGAAGAGTTACAACTCAACAGTTTAAAAAGTTTGTCCAGTTTTATATCGTTCACAAAAACAGTTTACCTCTGCAAATAGTTTCTTGTGTTTTCTGATGTAAAATTGCATCGGCTAAAAATGATATTTTAAGTAGTATTTAATTTATTCTTTTCTTTCATGAATAAATGTTTATTTATTAATAATTTTGTTATGCCCTTTCGAAAAAAGGTGGGGCTGGATAAAAAATATTGAAAAAAATTATAATTTTTAAGGTTCGAATGCTAGATTTAATACTATTTAATCTTATGTAATATTAGTTCTAATATAAGAAGATAGGATTCAAGAGATTCTAGCACAGCAGTATTATATTGCATCGTTCTAATGTTAGATAATATCTTTTTGCTACCTGGAATAGCTTGATGAAACTTCACATTGTTTAAAATCACATTGATCTCAAAGGAGCAGTGAACATACTGGGAGTTGCAAAACACTTTTTGGCAGTAGGTGAAACTTAGTTTCACATATGAACAATACTAGTAACCCATTCAGAGGACAAAAGTTTTGCAAGTGGCTACGAACAGGTTGACTGTAAATCTCAGTGCTACTACTACAGTCCTCAAGTTGGTGAAATTTTCTCAGTCAAGCTGCTACTCCAGTTCATCGCCGTTCGCTTACTTGGCGCAAATACGTTGTATGGTCAGTAAACCACGTACTTCCTTGAAACTAACTGATCGAAACATAGTTCCGTTTGCAACATCACTAAGATATCGAGCTTATTACTTACTCCAACTTTTCGGCTTATCTATTAAGTAAAATCGCATCTGGTAAAACGATATTTCCATGTCTAAAAGTCTGGACAAGAAAGCCAATCATCGATTCAATATTTAAAATACAAAATAACAAATCAACGAAAAAAATGATTTAGAACTTAATATGGTAGTGATTTTTAATGTCAACAAAAGAATTAGTCCGGCTTAATTGCTTCTGAGATGCAAACATACTGATTTTATAGCTACTACATCTTTTTTATTCTTTCAACCTTTTACGAAGTTAAATTTACTGAAGATAAAATCAATTTCACAATTTAGTACTTAAAATAAATTGATTAATTAAACATATTTATTCTAGCTAGTAGTCTTTAATATGAAAGGAAAAATTCTTTAAGTTATTTTTATAATTAATAATGAAAAACAATTTATTGTTTTCAAGTAGTAATTAAATCTGATCACCATATTGCTTAAATATATATCGTTTTGAAGAATCATTTTTTTTCTTTTCTAGATGCTTTACACACATGTTTTGTGAAACAATCCAATCCTCCAGAAATTTTCTTGTCCTCAGCTTATTTTGCCAAAAAACAGAGGTTTGTAAAATAATATTTTAGCATTTGTGTGCAATAAATGTTTTCACTGTAATTTATATCTATGCTATTCCAAACATATTGAAGATACAATATTGACATGCATTCTATAGACGAGCATGCTGGACATATGACATCACAGCTGACTGAAGCTACCGAAGATGAAAAATATCATTTACGTCAACTAATGGAAAAAGCATGTGATCAAATTCCAACTTTAAAAGAGGCTATCGAAGAGGTTAGTAACGTAATTTTTTCATTGGCTAATAATGATGAGAGAAATCGAATAATGATTTTAGAGTGCTTTCATAATTTAGAACAAGCTATAGCTAAAAGAAAAAGTCAACTTATTGAAGAATTAGATAAAATCACTGCCAAGAAAAGACAAGTGCTGGAGGAACAAAAGGCTTTGCTTGATATGTGTCTTTCAAACATTACTGTCAATTCTGAATTCACTCAAAATGCATTATGTTATGGGAGTGAAACTGAAATTATACTAGTGACTAAACAAATCGCCGAGAAATTAGAAGATTTAGCAACCATGAGAATTCAAAAAATGCCAGAAGAAAATAGTTTTATATTATTTGAAGCAGAAGATGCCGAATCTGCAAAATCAGCCATTTTAAAAGTTGGTACTTTAATAAGCAATAGTGCAGTAGCACATGAGTGTACAGCAGTTGGAGAAGGTCTTAAACTGTGTAGAATCAACAAACAAACGCTGGTGGTAGTGACTGCTAAAGATCGCCATAGTCAAATAGTAAGGGATGCTGTTTTTGATGTCGAACTAATATCATCAGAGTTTTCATGGAAACCTAAAATAGCCGACCAGAAAAATGGAACTTATCACATCTTATATATGGTTGAAAAAGAAGGTACTTATCAGCTGAGTATCAAATTACTTGGAAAACCCATCAATGGTAGCCCATTTACAGTGAAAACATACATAGAAGAAGAATGTTCTTCTAGTGACAGACGCTCTAAGATTCCGAGAACAACAGGACTGAGTAAATCATCCTCAAGTGGTTCTAGAGTGATTGAAGATGATTTAATATTAAAAATTGGACACAGAGGTAAGTCCCCTTATCTTTATTTATGATCTAAAAGCAATTTTATTTGCTTTGATTAGAGGGAATCATTTTAAAAAAATCCATAAAAATAAGCAAGTTTTGTCTCCAGTTTGTATAGACAAAAAAAAAAACTTAACTTCCTCAACGTAAAAATACAATAAAAATTATAATAGAATTTTCTGATGAATGTTTTTTAATTCCATTTAAAATATTAAAAAAAAGATGGAAAAAATGAAAAATTGCATTTAAGGAGTTTCGGAATAGCCTCCAAATTTTCATGCTATCAAAAAGTAATCTATTCTTTTGTTTCTGTTGCCTGGAAAAAATATAATAGCATAAAAATTACAACTCTCAAGAAGTTCTTGAAAATATGTAGAAAAGGGAAAATCAGGAGCCTTTTTTACGTTAAATGATAACTTAATGTTTATTCGCCTAAGAATTAAGAATTGAAAAGTTCATAAAACTAATAATAAACTTTTTTGGAGGAGAACAGAGTGTTGAATAATGTTTTCCAAACGCTTCTTAAATACGGATCAGCAGCTAGATTATTTATTATTGAATTTTTGTTTTTAATGGCACTCTATCAGCAATCACACGATTGGACTTGAGGACGTAAGTTAAATTTTCATGCACTCAATTTTATTGTTATTAAATTTGATTTATTGTATTAAATATTTTGAAACAATTTTAACCAGTGTTTATTCATCTGACAAATAGTATTGTTTTTTTCATGGAGTTCATATTGATGATTAATGATTATATTATGTTTTGATCTGTTGATTTCAAGTCTAGTGATGATTTTCGAAATATTTCATATTTATGAAAGTAATTAGTGTTTAAATAGAAAAAGAATTTAGTGATTTTGATTATAATTTATTATTTTTTCTCCCTCATCTTTGATGTTTTAGTTAATAATATTTGTATTTTATATATTGAACTTATTTACATAATTTATCAGATTTGTTTATTTTTACAATTCGACAATACTTTTAAAATTTATTGCAATTATTGAATTTTTTATTTCCTTTCAATAAATTTTCTTTTGATTCAGTTAATTTAGTCTATTCAGTATTATAATTAATATGAAAATATTTTAAGTAACTATAATCTATTTCATTGTTTAATGTGCTACAGTTTACATTTTTGATTGATTCGATGGTTAAAAGTTAAATTTTTTCTTCAACAATGTACCTAGGGTTAAGAAAATCAAGCAATTAAAATATTTGAACTTTTTTCTTCTAAATGTAATTTTTAATTATAATGCTTGAATGCCCTCAAGGAATTATAAATTTATCATGTATAATGATTTAACACCTGTTGAGAAATTTTCCAAATTTGAGAAAATCTGGAAGCATCAAATAATTAAAATGAATTAAACATTAGTTCTTGAAATTTAAATTTTAATCGTGATAAACAAGAAAAACCAGACATATTAATGTTTGAACCCCACATTGGTAATCAGTTCACAGCCGGGCTCCGACATATTCAAAAACAAACTAGAGATTCTAAATTCATTCACGATAGAAACTTAAAAATTTTCAAAAACTCCTTCGGGTTTCAGCTTTGAAAATATTTATAAATAACTGTTTAACTTATAATTTTTTTCAAGAAATAGTCAAAATTTTTCAGGAACAATAATTTTCACCCCCTTTTGGCTTTAACGATTTTCAAAATTTAAAGTTTTCTGGCCAAGCTAAGGACTCATATTTTACCGAAAAGGTCGAGTTAGGTCGGAAAAAAAAATTTAAGTAATCAACACATAATTGAGAGTTTGTCTATGGGATTACAGATAAGGACACTTTTTGTTCTAATAGAACCCAAAACCCCAATTGATTGGCTTACGATTGTTTCAAAAATTATATATGATGTCCTCACTCTTCTACCTCAAAATGAAAATAAACCAATCTCAGAATCAAAACGTAGTGGGTATAGGCAACGAAATCAAAAATATCAAGGCTTTACACTAAGGTAGCCATTGATTAATAACTCAGCTAGTTCAAATTATTATAATATTCTGTTACAAAATCAAAACTTATTCCTGTCAAGTCGACATTTTAACCCACAATTCCAAATTAGACCTTGATTTCATAAAGTAAGTGAAAATTTTAATAAAAAAATAAACAAAAAGCAAGTCATTTTTGCCCATGTGTCCCAGGAGATTCTTCCTAGGTCTTAAAAGTTTTGTGATGAGCGAGGAATTACTAATGTTTATCACTGAATCCGAAATTGCATAAACAAACCTATAATCTTTACTGCTGAGAATCAATTCCAGCCTAAAGATAAACAAGAAAGTGACCAACCTCAAAATTGACAGTTAAAAAATGAAAAAAATAAAAATAACAAGCACCCGATTGTGACTAATAAAAACTATCTTTTTAAATGTCGACGCAAGTAATGCTCTAAATGTTATCCAAACCAAAATTTTGGAAAATCTAATTGTCCAGAAAGAAAGAAAATTTTTCTTTAAATGTAGAACAAATTTATAAATTCTCATTTAAATCTCTAAATTTAAAAATTGGAAATAGCTAGGTCAGTAGAATTTTATATTTTAAGTACTATTTTACGTTATTTGATTTTGAGTTTAAAAGTGTATATTGGATTTCAATTATTGATTGTGTGAAACAGATTTTAATGCAAAATCTGTGAAAATTGGTAACTTTTTCCGATTATTGCAACTTGTCTTTACACATTGCTCTAGAAATCCAGGTTAAAGAATGTAATAATAGCACCGATAACGAAGATAAAGTTTTAAAAAAAAATAAGCAATGAAAAAATAAAGTGAAGAAAAGAAAGAATGGTAAATCAAAATCAAATAACACTAATGTTAAAAAAATGTTCAGCAAAATCTTCATGAATATCTTTAAGAAAATGAAGTTTTCGATATAAAGATAAAAAAAATAATTATGTCAAAAATGTAAATAAAGTAAATTTAAAGAAAAGAAAATAAGAAATGAATTTAAAAATAAAGATTTAGGTAGTAAAATTGAAAATAATCTTGAATTTTCAAATATTCATGAAACAAAATATGACAATGAGGATCCGCATTGTCAAAGTCAGGAATTTTGCACATCCAAGATGGTGAAAAAATTCCGAACTTCTGTAAGGTTTAAAACATTTTTAAAATATTTTTGCTAAAGATAAATACGATGTCGGGACAATAGGAACTAAACCTCAAAGAGTAAGATTATCATCAGACTTACCAAATACAAAACTTCCCCAAAACAATAAAAATTAACCAATTAAAGAATTATTAAATCATAACATAATTAAAGAAAGCTCCTCACCCTATACGGCTCCAGTAACTTTAGCTTTTAAAAAAGATTAAAATGAAAAAAAGTAGATTGCGTGTAGACTTTAGAAAATTAAATCAAATAACTAAATTAGATGCAGAACCATTACCCCTATAAGAAACTTCGCAGACAAATTAGACAACAGTGTTTATTTTAGTCGCTCTGACATGATCAGTTGTTACTGGGATATTCAAATTCATCCTAGTGACGCTGAAAAATCAACAATGGTCACCAAAAATGGTTTCTACGATTGGCTAAGATTGTCATTCGGGTGGAAGAACGTCCCAAGTATCTTTCAAAGAACAATCCACCGAATTTTCACTACAAAAAGTTTCATTTGCAACTAATTATTTTGATGATATTATTATTTTTTCTAATAGTTTTGAAAATCATTTAAAACATCTTAAAAATTGTTTTGAAATATGTAGGTTTGAAAACTCAAAATTTAAGACTTCGTAGTGTTCTTTTTTACTAACTAAAATTAGTTTTTTTGGTTATGAAATGTGTAATTGCATAGTGACTCCTGATAACAACAACATTGAAGCAATTGAAAATTTAAAACCTACTACTAATTTTAAATCTCTTCAACGTTTTTAAGATTCAATAAATGAGTATAATAAATTTATAATTATAAATTTATAAATTTATAATGAGTATAATAAATTTATAATAAATTTATAAATAATTGTGCTGAAATTAGAGCACCAATAAATCATCTTTTAAAGAAAGACAAAAATTAGTCGAAATTCGTTTGCATAACAAAATAATAATTTAATTGCAAATTTTATTGAAATTGATAAATTATGCTAACATAAAAGGGGTTTGACCAAAATTGTTGCTCCATTTTCTTTGAGACAAAAATTACTTGAAATTACTCATAAAAAATTCGGTTATCCTGGGAATAAAAGAATAATAATTTACTTACTCCTGTTTATTATTCGATAAATATTACTTTCAATATTACAATTTCAATAAACAATTTCATACTTGTAAAATAAATAAAAAACCTAAACAAAAATGATTTATTTACTTCAAGCAATACCCGCAGTTGACAAAACTTTTCATATAATTTCTCGTTTTCTGTGTTGGTGAGTTTGATTTCTCTGTTGGTGGTCAACACCACATATAGATAAAAAAAAAATTTAATAATATATTCGTTATATTTGAAACTAGGATCTCCCAGCAATTTTTGCTGAGTCCGTTTTCCTCCTTTCGAGGATTACAGCTTTTAATCCAGCAAAAATTCCCTAAAAATACTGAAGTCTTAAACCTCAGAATAACGACCAATAACCAATGTGTCATTCCTAATTTTTATCATTTTTATATTTTGTCATTTTTTATCATCTTTTTTAGCTTTTATCGTTTTCATAATAGTATATTTTTTACATTTCATATTACTTTTATATATTGGTGGTACATTCATATTAAAATTTTTATCCATTTCAATTGTGCTTCTAACATAGAAAAAGTATTAGAAATAATATTTTTTTTAAATTTCTAGATTGTAAATAAAATTTTTGGGGAAGGGCTGTAACTAATTTTTTTATTTTATTTCTTTTTCTAAATCCTGTTAATATCTCTAAAACTTCTTCTTAATTCAAAATTAAACACTTTCTCACACTTTATTATGCAAACCCTGCTTCTTTTTCTATTTTTCATTCAAGCATGCATAAATTAACATTTTGAGTTTTCCCTTTATTAAATGTGAGAACCATATTATTCCCTCGACCTATTTCATTGGACCAATGTAATTACTAAGGTTTCCCTTTTCCATGAAAAATAACATGTCGTTGAGACAACCTTTATTACCTATTCCTGAGATAAAAACTAAAGCACACCGATTTCGGAGTGCGATTTGAGCTCTGCCAAATATATATATATATATATATATATATATATATATATATATATATATATATATATATATATATATATATATATATATATATATATATATATATATATATATATATATATATATATATATATATATATATATATATATATATATATAGCTGTATTGTTGATTCATACGATAAAAGAAATGATTTTAAATTTAATATAAATAAATTAATTACTTACAATTAAAAATACATTTAAATACCACTCTTAATCAAATGAATTGAACTAAAAGAATTTGTAGTAATGTTTATTTATCAAAAAGGGAAATCGACGTAATTTTCCAAAATTTAGTAAAAAAACCATGGATATCTAACTGATATGATTGAATTCTATATGAAATCGTTGATTTATTTGTATGTTATTAAAAATTTCTTTGTTAACTAAATTTATATTTTTACTATGGAGAAAACCAATTCGGACAAATCTGTTGCAAAAAACCTTCTAATATGCAGTAAAGAATTTTTTAAAAGAAAAAGAAAAATTCATTAAACGTTAATAATTTCTATGAAAAACACCAATATAAAAATTTTAGAATTAAAATTCAACCTTATTAGTGTTAAAATTTTACAATTCAAATTCTGCCTTATTAATTAAAAACTTTGAATAATCCACCGTAATATTATTACTTACGCACATCCAGATTCAGGCCACTCCACGGTAGCTATCAGAATAAACGCGCTTCTGTACTTCATTAAGAACGCGTCATAAGTTGATCCCATCATCCTCTCTTTACGCTTCTATTTTCATATTTTGTAATCTGGCAAACTTGTTACGAAAACATTTTAAATCATTTTTGAAAAATGCCGGTAATTGTATGTACTTTTGAATTCGCTACTCACTTTATATATTACATTTCGAGTTTCATTCTATATTTTCTTAAATTCTTATTTTCTATTTTTTGCTTGATTGTTTTTATTTCTTTTTTTTTTCATTTTTATTTCATTTTACGTTTTTGCTTAATAAGTTCCATTTTCTTTACAAATTTTTTTGATGTTCCTCACACTATTGTATTGATATATTTTGCTTTGTCTATATTAATACAATATTAGAAAACAATCTTTTTCCCGGATTTGTCCGTGTGACCAAGAGAAGTCACAATCTGTAACGCATGCAAACAAAATTTTGAAGTTCCATCTACATCCTGTGTAAATTTTATCGATAAATTCTTTTTTATTAAATAGTTACAGCAGTTTGTAATTGCTATATTCATTTTGAATTACCCTGTATAGGGGGGAACCGTAATCTGGGAAATATGGTCCTAATAGTTTGGTCAGGAGAGTGCTGCAAAGTTTGAACCCACTAATATTAATTTTATTTTGTACGTATTTCACCATATCTCGAGAAAAAAAAATTTTAAATTCAAAAATTTTTGCACACAATTATAAAATTCGCTAAACCAAAGATAATCCCATGCATAAAATATCCCATGCGAAGAACATTAGCATATTTCAAGTCATCCTTTCGAACTAGTAAGGTTGAATCCTAGAAGGTGAAGATCCGATCATTAGATCAAAAATCATTCAGGTTGGTTAATTTCTTCCCCCTGTTCTCTGTACATTTAATATACTTTTCCATTTTTGTACGTATGAGCAATGTACAGTGCACGTTAAATAAGAGTGGACCACCCTGATCTAATGATCAGATCTTCACATTCTAAGACTCAATCTTAATGACTCGAGGAGTTGTCCTCAAACATTCTAATTAATAAGTGCAGACGATATTTTAAGTTACGAAAGCAGACAGAAAAACGTACTTTCTCTGAATAAACATACTTTTTTTTCGATGGATTCGGATTTCTAACTAAATTATAGGGGGTAGCCGCAGTCTGCAAAATGTAATAAGTTAAATTATTAATTAATAAAATTAATTAAAATTTTTGAAATTTATTTTCTCATAAACCATTCAACCGATTTTGCTGATTTTGTATTTAGCCTCGTAAAAATATATTCTTTAAAATTATGAAAAAACTTAAATGTCTTAACGTTCAACATTTTTTCAACCATTATTAAATAAAATTATGAAAAATAATAAATATTTACTAAAAATTATTTTTCCCGTGGAAGCTAGCTTTAGATAAACGAATTTTATAATTGGGTGCAAAAATTTTTGAATTCGCTCAAAAAGTTCTTGAGATATGGCGAAATACGCAAAAAGTAAAACTAACATTGAAGGGTCGAAATTTTGGAGCACTCTCCCGACCAAACTATTGGAACCATATTTCCCAGATTGCGGCTACCCCCTATCATTTGGGGGTCAGAAATCTGAATCCGTCAAAAAAAAAGGGTATGTTTATTTAGAAAAAGTACGTTTTTGTGTCTGATTTCGTAACTTAAAATATCGTCTGCACTTATTAATTAGCATATTGAGGTCACCCCTTCGAGGCATTAAGATTGAGTCCTAGAACATGACGATCCAATCATTAGATCAAAAGTTATTCTGGGTGGTTCATTTTTTTTTCGCACTGTACATGGTCACGTTTTTAGAAACCTTTAGTTATTTTACGTACAAAATTTAAATGACAGTTAGATAAACATCAGTTGTAGTTTTTAGCAAGTATCAGGAGCAGGCATTTTAGAAATGTTATAGTGATCAGAAAATATGGAAATCTGATGGTGTAAGGTAGAACAATTATGATGGGTGATTGAAGTACCTTTATCCATTAAATTTTATATGATAATTGAAGACCATACAGTGCAAAACAATCCCTAAAACAATTATGAATTGTGGTAGGAGTTCTCAAGTTACCTATCATATATACTAAATATAAATACTAAAATTTATTTTTTTGCATAGAATTATCTTAGGATAAACGAATTTTATAAGTGTAGCAAAAATGCTTCAATTCACTTAAAAAGTTCTAGAGATATTGCGAAATACGCTAAAAGTAAAATTATTTTTAAGGAGTCCCAAATATGAATCGGTCTCCTGACCCAACTATGTGGTCCATATTTCCAGATTGCGGATACGTATGCTGGGGGTCAAAAATCGTAGTCCGTTGGGAAAAAAAGGTATTGAGAGAATTATTTATTGAGAGGAAGAACGTTTTTGTGAGTGATTTCATAACTTAAAATATCGTCTGCACTTATTAATTAGCATATTTGAGGTTTACCCCTTCAAGCTTTTAAAATTCAGTTCTAGAATGTGAATATCCAATCATTAGATCGAAAGTTATTCAGGGTGGTCCGTTTTCCTTTTCTTTTCTTTTTTTGTCGCATTGTTCACATGTATTTATGAGCGTACATTTAATATTTATGTGTATGTACAGTCCGCAAAAAAAAAAAGATATCACCCTGAATAACTTCTAATGATTCGTTCTAATGATCCGATTTTCACGAACTAAGTGTCAATCTTAATGGTTCCTGGGGGTGACCTCAAATATGCTAATTAATTAGTGCTAACTATTAATTAAGTTACGAAATCAGACACAAAAACGTACTTTCTCTGAATAAACATATATTTTTTCTTACATATTTGGATTTTTAACCTTCAAAATATAGGGGGTAGCCGCAATCTGGGAAATATGGTCCCCATAGTTTGGTCAGGAGAGCGATCCAAAGTTCGTACCCCTTAATGTTAATTTCACTTTTTACGTTTTTAGTCATATTTTAAAAACTAATAAAGCAATTCGAAGAAAATTTCACCCAGTTATAAAACTCATTTACCCAAAGATAATTTCACGAAAAAAATAATTTTTAATAATTGTTAATTATTTTTTATTATTTAATTAAATTAAGGATGAAAAATTTTTGAATTATAAGGTATGAATTTTTTTATACCATATTAATCTACATATTTTTCATTTGAAAAATCTAAAGTTTCAACTGTTTTTATTTATTAGAAGCTGAGAAAAATTAAAATGAATTATTTTTAAAAAAATAATTTGGCGACAATGAAGAAATGATTAAATGGAGCGATTAATATTAAAATGTGATAAACTTGCGAGGAACTTGACTTCGCGCGCTTAGCATAAAATTTCATTCATATTTTTTTCGCTAATAATCTTTTGCTTATCTTTTCATTTTTATTTTTTTAAGCTATAAAATACGATGTTTCTTCTTTAGTCGTCTAAAATTCTATTTGCAATTTAGTAAAGAAATTTGAATAAAACATTTTATTGAATAAAATACATTTTATTCAGAGAATGTGGAGTTTTATAAAAGCATGCTTCTGATAGAATATGATTATACAACAGATTGTGCTTCTTTAATGTGATTATTTTGTATTTTTTTCTCTCAATAACTGATAAAATTTCAATAATATACATACGAATGAATAAATTTGGAATAAAATATTCATCAATTTCTTGAATATATATTTTATAAATATTAATAAAAATACGCAGTCAACATTTTTAAGCATCTCTCACAACATCGCAAATTTCTCAAAATCTTATAGGGTAAACTAACCAGTGAAGGAATACTTAAGCTTAGCTTGTCTTTAAAAAAAAATCATAAAAATTTCAAAATTTGTAATTTTAGCTAAATGACGTATTTGTTATTAAATGCATGTCGACATATTTGTTATTAAATGCAAATTATGTAAAAAAATTTAGATAACTTACATAATATTGTTTTAAGCTTTTGGTGGTTTAAATAATAAGTAGTAAGATAACCAAGTGAAGGAACAGTTCTTAAATTGAATAAACACTAAATTTTCCAGTGAATGAACACTTAATTTTGAGAATGTTTGATGCTCGTTAGGAATCCTTAGGCCACACAGATATCTGTCGCCCTGTAGATGCCTGAATTGACTGATGTTAACACAGGCGGGCATTAGGAAAAAAAAAATCTTTTAAGTTTTCGTGCCCCCATTTCAGTATCTTAAGGGCCTTACGAGCTCTGTTTAAAAAGAGAGTATCATATCAGATATATATATATATATAACAAAAATAATCATAGTAGCAGTATTTGGTGGTAAATGTAGCTTATCGTAATTGAAGAATATGCTGTGCGACATTTTATGGTGAATTTGCGAACGTAAGTTTCAGAATGTATCGAAACATGTGGATGCTATTTGCTAATCATCTTTATCCAAAGAAAACCATGTAACGTAAATATCTAGCAAAATGAAGAATTTTTTAAACAATGAATCATACAATATGCAACATATTATTTCAATATCTTATTCTTAAACATAACATATTTCAATGTTTTTAAAATGCCACTAAATATTCAGCAATTCATTGAGTTATAGAAAAAAGAAATCGTAAATTACAGAAAACCTTGTGAATGTGCATTAGAATTACTATACAATCTACATTTTGTTTTTCATGCACTTTTTTTTTCTTCAAACTTTCATGCCTAGAAGACTCGATTAAAGCTGTAAAAATCATTATCCCTAAAATTTTGTATATAGCTATTATGAGTTATGTTAATTTGATTTTAGTATGAAATCCTCGAATAAACATAGCAAAAATAGCATAATCTAAATAATATCAGATAAAAAGTTCATGTATTTAAATTCTGAAAACTTATAAATCGATTCAAATTTTCTTTTCAAAAGAGATTAAAATAATTTTTTATTTTATTTATTTATTTATTTTTTTTTGCTTTTTGGACATAAATGAACTTAAAAATTGTCTATTGCCTAGAAACTTCGAGGTGTTTTCTATTAACTATTAATTAAACCTCTCAGAGCAATCACAAAACATTATTTCAATTTTTTTACAGTCAGAAATTGGTTGCCTAGCAACCTAGTAAAATTAAGCGTTTCTCTTTTGAATCAGTCAAGGGTTATCTTAAAATATTTATTTGCGCAGGCGACTTTTTTTGGCGGTTTTCTGGACTATCGCCAAATATATAAACCTTTATTGCAACCCAATTTACGACCCAATTGTTTTAAAATTTTGTCTACCCCCCCCTAATTCAAGTGTCTAGATTCCAAATATGTAAAAAAAAATATAAGTTTATTCAGAGAAAGTACGTTTTTGTGTCTGATTTCGTAACTTAATTAATAGTTAGCACTAATTAATTAGCATATTTGAGGTCACCCCCAGGAACCATTAAGATTGACACTTAGTTCGTGAAAATCGGATCATTAGAACGAAAGTTATTCAGGGTGATATCTTTTTTTTTTGCGGACTGTACACAAAAAATTCTTCTTTATTTTTCAGTGAAGGGAATCTGATTAGGAAACAATTTATTTGAAGATTGTGTTGCTAATTTATTCATGTTACATGTTTTCTATCATTTATAAATCTTTATTTGGCAGAATGTTTTGCGCTCTAGGTTAGCATTTTGGAATGTCGGAGTTTCATGATTAAACACTTCACCTTTAACAATATCTAAACAACTGCAGTTGTAACGTTAACATCGTGCGTAATTCTAGACACCATTAGAAATCTATATGATAGTAATAAAATCAAGAAGAGAAAGAACAAGCTTCTGCAGAATAATTGAATTTTGCTTTATTCATTTTAGATTACAGTTTAGGTTTAGCATAAAAGAAGGCTAAGACTACAACAGTAGCAACTCTTCGGTACTCGAACCTAGTTTATCGATTGGTTCCACCACATAATTTTCGGTACTTAAACCTAGTTCATCGATTGATTACACCGCAGTTATTATACCGAAAATACCATTTGTTTCGTGTATTATCATGTAGGAAATAGCTGATTTAATTATGGTATATTTCTTTTGTATCATTTAACAAATAGTGATTTGACCCATAATATTGTTTTCCTTTATATATTTACAAAATACATAATTCAATTATAGGATATCTATTTTGTATCATTTACTTATGGTTATTATGACTATAATATTATTAGTTGTTATTACAAAATATGTTTGGAATCCCTGTATTCAATTTCGAAACAATTTTCAAAAAATATTTTCGTTATTATTGTATTTTCTACACTCGTTATATCATGCTTATTAAATGCAAGATAAATAAAAAATTGCTATTTAATTATTTTGACAAAATACGAAGATATTAAATGTTAGGTTTAACTATTATGCGAAAAATTGCATAGGCACTTTCACTGTCATCTAGATTTTCTCCCAGTAGAAATTCCCGAGATACAAGAGAAAACACACCAACTCTCTTTCTGAGTACAAGATATATCTTATTTATTTGTTTTTATTTATCAAATCATTAATAGAATAAAGTAACTATTGCATTTTAAATCATATTTTTACTTATGCATAAGTTACTTTTTATAGCGAAGGAAGTCAGACTCATAAAAGAGCTATTTTCCCCGCGGAATAATAAAGTAAATTGATTAAAAAAGAAAACAAATAGAAAACTATAAAAATTTAATGTAAAATAGATAACAGTTCGAATCGTTGCGACAAATTACATTGCCAAAGAAAATCTCGTCGCAAGGGGAATATTAACTGAGCTTGCAAAATGGCGAATGAAGATTCCTTATAATTATCTAGATCTAAGATGATTTTCTCCTTAAGACATGATGCTTTATCCCTTATGAAAAAATCGAGGTATAAATGAGGTATAAACAAGGTATATTTTAAAGGTATAAAGGAGGTTGTTATTTAAATACGTCGTTGAGGTTGAAAAGGGTGCAAATGAATACCTCAAAACCAACCTCAAATATATCTTAAATATACCTCCAGAGGTATATATGTTTCAACCTAAGGTGTTTAATTTTACATCTGGGGAGAGGTAGATATTTACTACTTTAAAGTGTTTCATTTTCAACCTTAGGTTATTACTTATCAGCCTGAAGTATATTTTTTTACACTTGTGGAAGTATTTATTCAACAACCTAAGGTGTGTCATTTTACACTTCAGGTTATTACAAATCAACCTCAGGTGTGTTTTGTTCGACTTCAGGTAATTATTTTTCAACCTCAGGTATCTAATTTTATGCTTGTAGAGGTATATATTTTTCAACCTACGGTGTGTCATTTTACACTTCTGGTTGTTATAAATCAGCCTCAAATGTATTTTGTTCTACCTCAGGTAATTATTTTTCAACCTCAGGTATATAATTTTATGCTTGTAGAGATATATATTTTTCAGCCTAAGGTGGGCCATTTTACACTTCTGGTTGTTATAAATCAACCTGAAGTGTATTTTCAACACTTGGAAAGGTTATTTTTTATTAGCGCCATGTGTTCCATGTTCTACCTTGAGTTATTATTTCGTAACTTCAAGTATATATTTTTCTATTTTTAGAAGTATTAATTTATTTTACACTTCAAGCTTATGTAGCTCAACTTAAATCTGTTCTTTTTAGCACTTACGAAGGTGAGGTGTTATACGGACCACCTAGTTTATTAATTTTTAGACTCACTATATAAAAAATATAATATATATAAAGATATTATTTATATTATATGAAGAATAATGTATATCATTATATTTTTTTCACTAGTAGAGATCATTTATCAACCTGAAATTTTTAATATTAGACCTTTGGCAGTTTGCTTTTGTTAAGCTATAAAAGAAAGTTCCAAATGTATAATTCTTCTAGAATTTTGACAGATTGATTTAAATCATCTTAAAATAACACTTATCCAAATTCTACAGTTAGTAAAAATTATTTATGGGAACTCATACTCGTATTTTTAGAAGATAGTTGTCTAAGCTGCTTGAATTTTTAAAACTATAAAACTACAAATTTAAATAATTAGTCAGCTGAAATTCAAAGTACTACTTTTATTTAAAACTAAAATGTCATTTTTTTTACAACCAACAAAATTATTTTAAAAACTGTTTCCGTCTGCATGTTGAAACTTGTAATTATTGGAACCTAAAAGAAAAAAAATATGAATTAGTAAGAAAGTCATATCTACAATAATAGTGGCAGGTTTTAAAATATTAGAAATTGTTTTTTTTTATGATTTAAATTAACTGGATGAAATTAATTTTCTTTTTCAGATAAATAGTATTACTCTTCTGCTATTTCAATTCAATCCTCGTAGCTAAAAAGCATGATATGTATCACAGCCACAAGATAAAATACACTGAAGACAGTATAACCATTAACAACATATACAGAAATTCAAGTATACAGGGTGTTTATAAAGTCCCGGACTAATTTTGATGTTTAATAACTCATAAAATAATAAAGATAGATTAAAATTAATAACATAAATGGTTAGATAGACTCAAAAAATTTCATGACCCTTGTCAATGAACTTCCACGTGTGCCCCATTCGTCGCATGGAGAATATCAAGTCGATAGTCAATTTCACACCAGGTAGCGGCAAGCATGTCGGCATCCACAGAGGGTATTGCGGTTGTAATTCTGGCTTTTAGGTCATCAATGTTCGACACGATCCTCTTGTAAACATTGTCCTTTATAAATCCCCAAAGAAAAAAGTCCAGTGGCGTTATATCAGGTGATCTGGGTGGCCAAGGGATTGGACCTCCTCGCCCAATCCATCTTCCTGGAAAATGGTCATTCAAAGAACTACGAACGATGATACCCCAATGAGGTGGTGCACCATCTTGTTGAAAAAAGACATGTGGCTGAAGCTCTTCTAGTTGTGGAAATACGAAGTTTTCCAACATGTCTAAGTAGACGCCTGATGAGACCGTCTTTTCTGTAAAAAAGAAAGCTACCTGGCGTGAAATTGACTATCGACTTGATATTCTCCGTGCGACGAAGGGGGCAAACGTGGAAGTTCATTGACAAGGGTCATGAAACTTTTTGAGTCTATCTAACCATTTATGTTATTAATTTTAATCTATCTTTATTATTTAATGAGTTATCAAACATCAAAATGGGTCCGGGACTTTATAAACACCCTGTATAATTCCAATCTTATTATGCAATTCTAGCACTTTTTATTTTTCTATACATCTGTAACATTATGGTACTTGTAAGTTTAATAATTAGATTTTCTATTTTGTCTTTTTTTAAAAATCTCTTAACTCAATAAACCTAGTCTATATTTTTAAACTTTTTGTCAGACTTCATGAAACTAACAGCTTTTTTTTAAAATTTTTGACGTTGATTCTGAAAAGGACTTACGTTATTGTCAATCACATCAGAGTTTCTTAAAAAATAGTTATTTTAATATTTTTTAATCTATGTAATCAAGAATCAACAATCGTTTAATAAATTAAAATTTTAAAGTTATGTACCAATTTTTATTCTTTTTTTACACTCGAATAGAACAAATTACAAGTTGATAAGGAGCATTTATTTTAAAGTTGTGAGTAATTTTATGTGAGGAATATTTCTAAGAGAGAATGATTTGAAATAATACTTTTAAAATAAATTGAGTATAATATCTCCTATATAACTTATAATACCGAGCAGAATAAAACTAATAATTAGTTGTTACAAACACTTGTTTAAATATAAATACACATCCCATAGGATTCAAAACAATGCATATTACTTTCAACCATAAATGTTTTTATTTGCAATTGATTTTATTCAATTCAGGATCAAAATTGCATACTATACTGACTTATTTCTAAAAAATTTAAGATTTCCGAAATTCGCACATTTTTGAAGTAGTGAACCCTAAACAGCTGCATGAAAATGCTCATAACCTTGAAGCAAATTGTCATATAAACTTGAAATCGGAATTAATTTAATTCTGCTCAATATTCTAATAAGTAATAACAATCTGCTTAGTAAATAATTAACGTGGGCAAAATGCGAGAAAATAACATGTAGTGAAAATAGCAATTTTGTGATCAAACATGAAGAAGTGAGCTAGTACAGTTACTAGTTTTCAATCATCAAATATCTAGAAAACTATTGTTATCAACAATTACATAAATTCTGTAGTTTATTAGGAGAGATTACTTTCTCTTTTAGTTACAAATTCAGAACTATTTCCTAGGGGAAGGCTCTGAGTAGCTTGCTAGTCTCTTCTTGCGCCGCTGCGCATGTGCTATTTACAACCTAGGTCATCTCATCAATATCAGGGAACTGCGGATAAGCTCTGTAAATATATATATATATATAAACTTTGTATATATATAAACAATATAAACTTTGCAACAAATATCCAAAGATAAGCATACAGCTATAGTAGAATTTCAAAGCAAAATTGCTATTCTAAAAATCTTTCAATTTTCAATGACTTATTTATAAGAAAAATTCTGAGCATTTTTCTCAATTACTCAGCATGCATACTGCTACGTTAAAGCATATACATTTAAGCAAAATAAAAAGAATAGTTCTATTTGAATAAATTACAAACAATAAAATATACTGTGCATAACCTGCTGTAACGATTCACCAGTAACGTTATCCTAAACAGCGACGAAAAATATTTCGGTTATTCTCTGTTATTGCTAAGCCTACAACGATAGCCTCTAAGAATATCCTCCAACTTAAATTATTTAAGATCAGGAAGCGTGGTTAAAACAAAAATAATAACATTTAAGTTTAAAAATTGAAACACATTTGATTAAAAGTGATAAAACTAAATTCATAAATGTCAAGCACACTTACCGAATTTCAAATAGACTTTCGAATGTCAACACACACGCCATTTACCGGTTCGCATGGAACTCTGGGAGGTGAGCTAGTTAATATGAAGTGCACTTTAAACAACCTTAAAACAAGCTTAGGTATAAATAAAATGACTTCATACACCTCAATAAATACCTCACTCTCTTTAGTTGAAATAAAGTATATTTTTTTATACCTCATAAATACCTCACTATCGTTAGTAGAAAAATGGTATATTTTTTTATGCCTCGTAAATACCTCACTCTCGTTAGTTGAAATAAGGTTGATTTTTTTATACCTCATAAATACCTCTTTTGTTACAAGTGTAAAAAAAACAGCCTCGTATACCTTAAAAATCACTTTATCAGTCTGGATGATTTGAAGTGAATTTAAAACAACCTCAAAATAAGCTTAGGTATAAATAAAATGACTTCATATACCTCAATAAATACCTCACTCTCGTTAGTTGAAATAAGGTAAAAATTTTTATGACTCAAAAATACCTCTTTTGTTACAAGTGTAAGAAAATAAACCTGGTATACCTTAAAGATCACCTTATCAGTCTGGATGATTTGAAGTGAATTTTAAACAACCTCAAAACAAGCTGAAGTATTTGTAAATCTACCTCGTACACCTTAATTACAACCTTTACAAGGTATAATTTTTATTGCTGTTTTCTCTGCAACCTTAAATATACCTCAAATATACCTCAAAACAACCTTAATACCTCAAAAATACCTCAAATCAACCTTAAATATACCTTAAATTTTCGTAAGGGATGCTACGAATTTTTCGCGCTTGAAATTCCTAAGACAGCCTAGCTTTGAGGCTGCTATATAGAAGGTTATTTCTCAAGGTTTTGGGTTAGGGTAATATACGTATAATAAAGCAGATTATTACAGACCTCGTTTCTAGGTCAAAAGGTTTACACGTAAACCGTGAAAAAAACCTTTTTAAAATTGTATGAAAATGCTTTAACGGAGTGAAAATAAATCTTTCGATCTGGTTAAAAACATGTTCTACTTTTATACGAACATTGTATGAATTTATAATTAATAAAGACGATATTCATAATTTTTTGAATCTTTGAGAAAAACAGGAATATGTTTTTTTTACTCAGCTATCTGCCAAACTATTATTTCGTCTATTAACAATAAACTTTTTTAGTTCTTCTTAGTTTATTACAAAAAAAAAAATTTCCATTAATATTATTTAAAAACATATAATATTTTATACTTCTTATAAACATTATTTTATTTATACCAATCTTTGTATATATTAAGAATCCCTAAATATTTATACACTATAATACACACATATATTGAAACTTGTACATACACATTTTTGAAAATTAAATATTATATACGCACACAACCTATATATATATATATATATATATATATATATGTTGTATCCTCACATATTTAATTTTTAGAAATGTGTATGTACAAGGTTTAATATATGTGCGTATGTATGTTGTAAGTATGTATAAATATTTAGGGACTCTTAATTTTCTCCATGACGTTTTTTTTAATGTTTAATTTTATAAATTTTCGGTGATTTCTCTCTAAATCACCTAAACAGAATATATGATATATCCTCTTGGTGATGAATATATGTTTATTTTGATTATTTTTGAACTTATCTACCTTCAGTTTTGTTCAATAAGGTTTTCTTGTTTGTTGCTAAAATGAAGTGAAGAAACTTGTCACGTTTCGAATCTTTGGGGTTTCTAAAAGCAAAAAAAGAAAATCTATCTATCTATCTATATATATATATCATCCAAAAACAAGTTTATTTGTCTGAAATTTTCCATCTTGTGGTAGAAACCATATTTATTCTCAAATAAACTGAATATAATAATTCCTTCCTTGCTATTTTTGACCTAAATAGTAATTTATTTGTGCCTCCTTATGAACATAGTTTCTCAAGGAAATGGATGTTAAATGAGGTAATTTAGGAGATTTATAATTTGCAGGTAGAGGAAGAGGTGACTTCAGTAATCCTCAAGGCGTATGCTGTACAACGGATGGACATATTATAATAGCAGATAGTAATAATCAATGCGTTCAGGTTTTTGACTCAACAACAGGAGAATTTCATCTGAGATTTGGATCAAGAGGTCGAGCTCCTGGTGAAATGCAAAGACCTACGGGCGTAACTACTCTTCCTAATGGGAACTATGCTGTAGCGGATTATGAGAACAAATGGATTAGCATTCATGATCCAAAAGGAAAATATGTCTCTCGAATAGGAATTGGAAAACTCTTAGGTCCCAAAGGAGTAACAGTAAATAAAAATGGACACATTATAGTTGTGGATAACAAAGGTATGAAACAAAAAAACAATTTTAAAACTTTCTTAATAAGTTTATTTAGAAACATTTCTTTTTTCCAGTGATTTTACCCCAACAGGAAACACAATGACATATTGGTAAAAGAGTCTTTTTTGTAGGATCTCCAATGGGTTTTCATCTTCTTCTCAAGTAGACTTCCTGTTTTGCAAGACTATTTACAATTATAATTAGAACATACGTAAATGCATAACTTTATACAATTTAAAACACTTTTTGAATTCTGAGTAAAAACCAAAACATGGAAAACTCCTAACTTACAACAGTAACAAAGTGGCTCACAAGGGAAACTAGAGAAGTGTGACTCGCCAATTTTGAAATAAGCTAGTGGGATGTATGCCTTATGAGGAATAATTTTAGGGGGCAACATTCGTTTCGGCCTATAGAAGGTCCTGTGAGAGATAAAGAATAATTCAACATATAGAAAAATCAGTATTTTATTGCTTCAATGCAGACTATTAGTTATTGTAATTGTCTCAAAATCCAATTAATTTTGTGGTGCTTTCACGTACTATATAATGCATATTTATTGTCAAAATTGAATTCGAAAATTTTATATATCTGCAGTTTTTCAGAAAAACCTGTGAGGTTAATTTAAAAAACAATCATCATCAAACAATTGACATCAATTTGTTTTAATTTTTTTTTTCAAAAAACTTTCCAAATTAATTGGAGCATGTAATTGCAAATCAATTAATAATTAATTAACAATTAATTAATAATTAATTGATAATTAATTAATGATTTTCTGATTAATTTTCTGATTAATTCCTTAATTAGGAAGATAAAAAATTATCCAATTAATTACAAATTAATTGCATTAGGAGACAATTACAATAACTAATAGTCTGCATTGAAGTAATAAAATACCGATTTTTCTATATATTGAATTATTTTTTATCTCTCACAGGACCTTCTATGGCCGAAACGAATGCTGCCCCCTAAAATTATTCCTCATAAGGCATACATCCCACTAGCTTATTTCAAAATTGGCGAGTCACACTTCCCTAGCTTCCCTTGTCAGTAGAAAGAAACCCAAATGAGGTGACCTAGGTTTGAATTTCAGCAATGACTGGTCGATACGAATTCTTCTCCCGTTTCGCATCGACTACAGTGCTGACAAAAAATATCCACAATGGTATCCTTAATAAAGATCGCACATAACATATTTCTAAGTTACCAAGAAATTTTAGATGCAATGACTAAATTGAAAATATGCAGCAATTTTAAGACTCCAATATAATTTGGATAGAATTTCTTTTCAACATCTAGCTCTTTGAAAATAGTGCTTCAAGAGATTTTTGAGCATGTGATATGGAAAACTGCTCGACCTTCCGCCACTGGGTACTGTAGATGGAGCCTGATTGACCAAAAGGCTGTGAGGCCCTGTCCTGAAACTATTCAAACTTGATTTTTTTTTAAAAAAAAGGATTAAACTTTAATGAAGAAAAAAAATAGGATACGTGATTCAGATACGTGATATGAATTTTCCGTATCATTATAATGTAGAAATTCTTTTTAAAAAATCATGTGGAAATCAACAACAATAACTGCAAAATAAATAAATAAAAATATGTTTGGAACGCTACATGGATTTAGCGCAAATCAAAAGCGTTAAAAAGTATTTACTTAAATGTGCGATTCAAATTTCTCATTTTTTTTATATCATATGAAAATACCGAGATTTAAGAAACCACGTAGATCAATAGAAATAACTGCGAAAAAGTCGATAAAAACACAGTGATATCGTCGAGTCAAAAATTGACTAATAAATGCACGAATTGAATTTTGCATATCGTAATAATGATATGTAAGAAATATAAGATTTTAAAAAAATTGAGAAAATTCGTAGCAATTAATAGCCGAGAATAAAAACACCACATAAATTTATGATGGTATTGACTCAAATCGAGTGAATCAAAAGTGATTATTCATATGCAAGATTCAAATTTTGCGTATTGTATATCGGAATTTTAAAAGTTATGCGAAAATGTCTTGCATTTAGTGCAAAAGAAAAAAAAATTGAAACAGTGATTTACCATAGCACGTTGAAAAGTGATTACTGTAAAGCTCAATTCGAAATTTCTATGTCGTAATATCATATTAAAATTAATTCGATCTAATTGTAGCATAAAAAAGGTCGATCTAATTGTAACAGAAAAATGCTTAAATCATTTTTCTGTTGTATATCGGAATTTGCAATAAAATTACTGCTTATTAAAATATAAGTTTAAAGAAAGGAGAAAAAGACATTTTTTCCAGCGAGATTTTTAAAACGTTTGCCATTTTGGTTGCAATTTTCTTTAACAAATCTGCTAAAAAAATAGTTATGGTTCTTACCAATATTGATGAAAGACTTATTTTGTCCAGAGAAACATTAAATATTTTTTTTATCCTTATTTATTGTGATTTTAACTATTTTATTCTTCATTGGATATCTGACAAATGCCTCCCAATCTTTAAGCTATTAGGATGTTTAGATTTGATCAAAAATAACCGTGATTTTATTTATTTTGTGAATAGTTTGTAATAATTAAAAAAATAATTTTTGAAACATTTTAGTTGGAAATATCAACAATTTTAGCTATATTGTTTTTGAATAATGCTTCTAATACATTTTATAGCAATACTGTTAATTACTAATATATTGTTAATACATTGTATCAAATAATTTGGTTAATTAATGTTAAAAAAAAATTTAATAAATAAATCCAATTTTTGTTTTGTCCCGCAGTGGACTGATCGTTAAGACACGGTTCCCAGCAGATCACCGAAGTCAAGCATCACTGGCTGCGGTCAGTGTGCGGGTGGGTGACCACTTGGATCAGCCTGCGTAGGGACCGAGGGTGTGCGGTATTGGTCCTCGTTAAACTGTTCTACCGTAAAGTGCTCGACTTCGTGCGCAGGTCGTCGGGATACCGAAGCTGGGGAGCCATCCCCTCCGCAGAGGATCAAAATTGTGATGGAATGTCTTCGGATCATCCTCAGGGATGTTTCCCAGACCGTCGCCAATAGCCCATTGTGCAGCTCTACTGCGGCGTAAATGAAAAACAACAACAGCAACACCAATTTTTGTCTTAATATTTTTAAATATTTTCTAATATTCTGCAAATCCTAGTAACCGCATAATTCCAATAAAAATTACAGCTATTATGGTGTTAATTGATAACAATTTATAAATTGCATCAGAAATTTGCAGACCGCAAGTACGATAACTGCATTTTAGTCGCGTGATTTATTTGAATGCTAGGTACTACGGTATTGCAATAAAATTCTAAATAAATGGATGGTTTATTTTCATGGTCACAGATTAAAAAAAAAATTTAAAAATCTGTGATTAAAAGCATAACTCTAACAAGAAATTTTTCGTTAAACATTTCTAACGAGAAAAGTTTCTGAAGATTTTATTCCCTTTAAAAAACTTTAGGTCAAAAATTTTTGGTGGATAATCAACGAACTATAATAAAGTGGGATAAACATTATTCACAAGAAAACAAAGAATTTTCAATAAGCAACAGTGCATTTAAGAATGTTACTGAGCTTACAATAGACGCTTATAGCTCACGTATTTGTAAAAGCAATTTTTTAATTACAAAAGCTGGATGCATGTAAACTACCTTTACATCTACAGGTTGTAAAGAGATATTTTGAGCTCGCTGATTGGATTTCTCGGCAAAGCCTTCTGTTACATCTTTTTGTAGCTCGTTCCCAATATCATTTCTTCGCGCGCAGATCGTCGGGCTACCGAAGCGGGGGTGCCATGCCCTCCGTAGAGGATCAAAATTGTGATGGCATGTCTTCGGATCATCCTCCGGGATGTTTCCCAGACCGTCGCCAATAGCCCATTGTGCAGCTCTAGTGCGACGTAAATTAACAACAATATCATTTCTCCGTAATTTGCTCACAAAATGTAAATAAATTACAAATCAGTTCTAGTATAGTTCTTACACTAATTTTAAGACAAATGTTAAAGTTTTGTAAAGAAAATGAAATAGCGTCATCGACGATCTTTTAGTAGTAGCAAATTTTATGAAATCTAGTTTGCTTTAAATTTTATTCTTATTTTTTTTATCGGTTCTTTTTTTTACGTTTTAGCATAATATTTTTTTAATATTATGTTATAGATTTCAGGTATATGCAAGGTAAACAACAATATTTTGGTAAAACATCAAATTAGAGCAATAATAATTATTTAACTTTAATTGTGAGCATATATTTTAAAAGTACTTTTTGCTAGCTTTTATAAAACAAATATAAGAAGTGATTAATATTCAAACTGAATATTATTTTGAATCTCCTTATGTTCTTAGAAACTAAAATCTCTAACTTAAATTTATCAAGAATGATTGCAGAACCAAACAAATAAAAACTATGCATGCAGGTTCAGTTTAAATTTATTATATGAGATTTTAAAATGTATATAAATATTTTCGTAAAATTATAGATTATTTGACAAAAATTTATCTTATCTTAGAGGAAAATATTCTAAAATGTTATAATTCAGCAAAATAGTTCTACTAGAACATTTATAATTTATAAAATTTACTTTATAGCGAGTGGCATATAACAAGTTTACAAATTACAATAAGTATAACAACACGTTACAAGAAAATAAAAGTACATATTAAAGTATAATTATTATTATTATTATTTTATAGATTTTCCACTTCCACTCATCACCGCATTCTATCTTCAGTCGAAAAATTTAAATCAAATGTTTGAATATTGTTGAATATATTAAGGTTTGAATATATTGTTTAGTGTTTAAAAAATAAATAAATTTATGAAATGAAAGGATAGGAAAAGATTTTAACAGATAAAGTTTAGTTTAATTTCTATTATTTCATAAAAATAGCTTTTTTAAAATGGATGAATATTTAACTGACTCAAGGAAACATTTGAAATAAATTTTAAATTCTAATATTTGCAGACTTTACTTATGCAGACTTTATCATTGAATTCTAAAATAAAAGAGGGTGCCACGTGCTGAATAAATCTGTTTAAAATTAACAAAACCAATAAAAAAAAGTTAGACAGACTCATTCTTTGCATAAAGAAATGAAATTTTTTTATTAGTATATAAATAGAATTGACAGCTGACAAATAATTTCAAAACAAACCAAACAAAAACTTAAGAATAAATCAAAAAGTTTTTTAAGGAATAGCTTTATTAAATTACAACAAAGATTTATCGATTTTTGGAGCACATCATGCTTTTAAAATTTCAAAATTAAATTAACTATACGTACAAACTGAGGGGAACGAAAGTTTCTAATTAAAAACCATGCAATTTAGATCCATAATGTGAGAATCTTTGTCCTTGAGGTTTCGAACTTTTGGAATTCTATTTCGTATTTGTCAGTTCTCCAAATTTTTTTACAAACTTGTTGTAATCTTCTAAATTTAGAACATTGCTTCTAAGGTTAATAATGTTTGATGAAATAGTTTCTATTTCATTTTTAAATAAAGAAGGCAGTATCTCAGGTGAAAAAACTGATATTTTAAGTTTGAAAAAGAAAAGCTTCAGTACAGAAATCGCCCTGTGCTTAAAAC
The DNA here is from genome assembly GCF_982258835.1 of Parasteatoda tepidariorum. NCBI lineage: Eukaryota > Metazoa > Arthropoda > Arachnida > Araneae > Theridiidae > Parasteatoda > Parasteatoda tepidariorum. Next base: position 87,692,812 of record NC_141765.1, read on the forward strand.
AACAAGCATAGCAGAATAAGATAGCCATATGTCACAGAGTCACACATTGCCGAGAAATCCAATCAGCGCTCTCAAAATCTCTCTTTACAACCTGTAGATGTAAAGGTAATTCACATGCAACCCGGATACTTTATTAATTATGAAATCTGAATGCTCGGCAAGATGAGGAAAGGGATAACTTTACGAGCATGCCCAAGGGTTCCAATTGCATACGATCGCATACGCAATTTGCATGCATTGAGACATGAACTATGCAAGTGTGCGAATAGGAGCATTCTCACTGCCTGTGATTTTTTTTTCCACATGTGAATGAGAACCTGGCATGTTGAAAATATTCATCCTCGTTTAGAAACTACATGGCCTTCACATTGCGGGCAATTGCCTTAGGCAGACGTGCGAATGTTTAAAATCTATGTGTTGTAAACGTACATGCGCGAATCGGATTGACGTACGATCGCATAAGCGAAACCCATGCAGTGAGTATGCTCCCTAAATGTTAATAACTGGCCAGCATTCAAATTAAATTTTATAATGAAATAAAATTTTATATGCTTATTACAAATAGTTTAATCCGAAGTGATTCCTCAATAGTGAAAAAGAGTCATGCTTTATCTTAGTAAATTTTAGGACGGCTTTGTAAATAGCAACATGCTCATGTATTATTGCACTTTTTTTGTGTGTTTGGACATAAAATTTTATTGGTTAATGAAATAAGTATACCCATAACAGATAACAAAACAAGTAATAGAACACAGGTAGTTGAACAGGAAGTGAAAACAGGTATTTGAACAGGAATTGAACAAAACAAATAATTGAAGTTCGTGTAAGTTACAGATAAGTTTTTCTTTTTAATAAAAGTTATTACTCTGATTAATTAATGCATAAATATTATACTTTTAAGCAAAATTTACACAAAAATTCTAAATTTTAAGGGAAAAATATCAATCATGCGTGCAATGGAATTACCAGTAGTTGGTTACACATTCTTCAGATTGTTGATTTTATAATTTTATGAGATAAATTCAACAAAGAAAGGGAAAAAATGACAGGATCTGCAGGAATTAAAAACTATTCTTAAAATTTACGAACACTTATTTCGTACATTAGAATTTCATTGTTGAAATTTCAATATGCAAATATTTGTCTCTCATATGTTATACTATATACCTCGTATGTTATATATATAATTATTTCTCTTATAGTATATATCTCATTAATGTGAATTTTTAGTTTAACTTTTCAGACAATGTTCTCCCTCACACATGGCGCATAATATAAATGATATCATCCAGAAGAACGTTTATTTTAATGATCGAATTTTCGCGGTTTAAAGGTCAATAATAATGGTTCAAAGAGGCAGCAAACATGCTAACAATTAATTACGTTACACAACCTAACATAAACGTTCTTTTTCTGAATAAAAATACATTTTTTTCGACGAATTTGGTTTTTTGACTATCAAAACACGAAGGATAGCCACAGTCTGGAAAATATGGTCCCAATAGTTTAATTGGGAGAGCGGTCTAAAGTTTGGGTTTCTTAATGTTAATCTTACCTCTTGCGAATTTTGCTATATACCTCGAAAACTTTTGAAGGAAATTTAAAAACATTTTTCACGCCACTGTGAAATTCGTTTATCTAAAAATAATGCCATGTGACAATTATTTATCAATATGTTTTTTGATTAGTTTTTTATGTAGGTTCTATGAAATTTGTAATTTTAAGGTATACACATTTTTGCATAATTTTAGACTCGGTAATTTAAAATGGCAAAGTACAAAATTTGAACAAAATTGGCCGAATATTTCTGAATGAATAAAATTTTTAAAATAATTTGTTGAAAATAACTCAGAAACTTTCAGACCGATTTCGCTAAAATTTCGTTTGCTCTTATTAATGCACATTTTAAACCATTAAAATTGACACTTTATCAGTGAACATTTGATAAGTCGATCAAAATTAACGTGACATTTTGCGCACTATACCTCCTTGAAATAAGCTGAAATGTAATTTTTTTTTATTTTTTTATTTTTAAGATTTGGAGTTTTTCTTTAAAACTCTAAAATAGTTTAAAATGTCTTAATGTAGAGTATTGAAAGACGCTCTACCTCGTACGAGTATTTATGTAATAGACGATAGAACAAAACAATAATACATACAATAATGGAAGAGATACTTTTAGATTTTGACATTTTTATGAATTTCTTAAAAAGTAACTTTAGAGATACTTAGGTCATTCGTAGGATTCACACCAGCAGAAAGAATTTAGTGATCCAATAGGGCCACCTAGATTTTCATTTAGTTGTCAGAAAATTTAATATGGTCGACAAACTTAAAAAAAGAAAATCCAACTCTATAATTGAATATTTTATGTCATGGTACACATCAGAGATTATTAATTGCCATTTATTACACCCTAAAAAAATATTAAATATTTCAATCTATGTTAAATGGTGTTCAATGCTCAGAAAATTCAAAAAGTTAAACAAAAATTTTAAGTTAAGCACCCCATTGCTGTTAAACTAACCATGAATAAATTTCGTTGCTTCTCTCTCCATGAAACTCAAAAGTAGTTCTTGAAAGTCTTTCACAAAAAAAAAAGTTTGTTCCAGTGCTTAAACCAAGGGTTTCTTTAGCGATAAGTCCCGCAGTGGACTGATTGTAAAGACACGATTCCCAGTAGAACATCACTGGCTGCGGTCAATAAGCAGGTGGGTGACCACTTTGACAAAGCCTACGTAGGGACCGAGGGTGCACGGTATCTGCCCTCGTTAAACTGTTCTACCGTAAAGTGTTCGACTTTGCGTGCAGGTCGTCGGGCTACCAAAGAGGAGGGGACATTTGCTCTGCAGAGGATCAAAATTGTGATGGCATGTCTCTGGATCATCCTCGGGGATGTTTCCCAGACCATCGCCCATTGTGCAGCTCTAGTGCGTCGTAAATAAAATACCTACCTACCTGTAATTATGTGATAAAAATTGTAATTATGTGATGAAAAAAAATTCTATTCTATATTGTGATAAGTTTGGAGTGAAGACGTTATTTTCCATAATTTTTTTTAAAGAATGAATTAACCCCTTAATGATCTGTTGAATTTATAATAAATTTATAAAGTAAATATATAAAATATATAAACCTATAAAAATGTGAAATGAAAAAATAATTAAAATTATTCCGCACATGCACCGTATGAAACTACTTTAAATGCTCGTATCTTCAAATTTTAATGCTTTTTTTATAAGTCTTAAATTAGCAATTTTGATATTAATTGAAAATAGTTCCAAAAATTTTGGTAAATTTTGCTGATTATTTACAAAGTTATAGACAAAAAATGTAAGACAAAAAAAAATAGTTTTCTCATAAAAATGTCCATATATCCATAAATATGTAAGCTGCGTGTACGAAATTTTAGGAAATTATTGCATATAACAAGCAGAGTAATCAATGCAAGTTACAAGCTTATTGCGATATTTTTTGGCATAGGGTGTTCAAAAAATAATCGTAATTTGTTACAGGTCGCTTAATTCTCTGAATGCTGTAAAACTTTTTGATAAGTATGAGAAACTGCATGACCTAAAGTTATAAAATAATTCTCTAAGTATTTCTTAAGAAATCTTTTGTAATTGCCTTCAAACTACTATATTTTAATTTTGCCATTTAAACATTTTTCAATGTTTCGAATGTCTCCTGCCTCGTAAATTTTTGGTCAAGTTTTGATTAAATTTTTTCCTGTTATTTTGTGACATCTAACAAGACAAATATTTCAAGTTCACTTTTGAAAAGAATTTTAAAAATATTATTAACGGACATTATGTATGGGAATACTCTGTGTGTAAGAAAAGTTTTTTTTTACATAACATTTATCTTGCATATAATATAATTTAATTGACATTTAAAAACTGTTTTGATTGAGCGGATTGATTTACATTTCTTCATTTCGTATGACAAAACCAAGCAAATATATTTAGCTTAATTTATAGTTATAGTGCATTTTTCTGAAAGCTAACAAAAAAATTTTCGCGAAAAAGTTTATTTGTGTTGATTTCGTAAAATTTATTTGTGAAAAAGAAATAGCAATTATTAAAAAAAAAGTTTGTTTGGAAAAAAAGTGAGTTGATTATAATGTGCTTACTACTAATAAATAATAAATAAAATTGTAATGAAAATATTTTGTTAATGCGATTAAGATTATTGGATGATTTCACAATTCAGTACTGTACATGACAAATGAAATTTATTTATTTCTTAAAAGAAAGTATTTCACAAGTATGTACTATGCTTTAAATATCAGTCTCTAAAAATTGTTTCAATCATAATCACATAAAATACTAAAAAAAAATTATAATTTCTAATTATCTCTTTTCCGTAAAAAATCTCATTATGTTAAATTCTTATATGTGTTTAATTTTCAAACGTCATTAAAACAGATGATAAATTGTAAAGTTTAAAATTAATAATTATAATTATAAGAAGAAGAACACCAATTGATTTCGTTAATTTTAATTACTGTAGTAATTGTAGGTTTTCATTGTGCTTTGTGAAAAGTTAGAGTTGAGCTACCATCAAAAAATTTTTAAAAAATTCAAATTCTTTTTTAATGTGACAGTTAATAACAGCTTCGGTCAGAATATTTTCAATGTTTAAAAAATGTTCTGGTTATAGAAATTTTATTTAATTCTAATATTTATTTAAATTTGAAGAAATACTGCATAAATCCATCTTGATTCGCGAGACAAGCTAGCTGTTAATGAAATAGTGGTTAATCATAATAAAGTAATTGCTCTTTCGCTTCTTCTTCGAACATAAATTTTCCCTTTGAAACCTAACAATCTCACTCTTGCTGAGAGAAATCTTTCTTCATACCTTACTATATAGCAACCTCTTCATCAGGTAAACGCCAAGAGAAGCTAAATTCTCTCTACATGTTGACGATGGGATACCGCAGCTGAAAGTCCTTATCTTGACGGCTAAAGATGTTGGCGAGACATGGAATAAACCGCAACTTATTGAGGTGAAAAATTTTCTGTAATTAGTGAGGCTCATCGGACCTTATATAAGGTTTCTCCGGAATTCTCGAAGCCTTGCATTGGCAATTTCGCTTCTCTAATAAATCACTTTAATGCACAGGTAGTATCGGAGCCATCGAAAGACAATACGACTAAGAATGGACAGACATGCACAGGATTAAAAAACAGCAAACTGGAATTTATTTAAACATCATAATCAGAGAACGAACATCCAAGTGACACACCAATCGAAATGCTTACCAGTAAAAACTAGGGACTATCTTTCAAAATAATGTTTTGTCTTAAGAAAAAAGGGAAACCCGAGTAGTTACAATTGGTCGAGACAAAAACATGTTTCTAAAGGTTAGTAAAGGAAAACTGTAAATGTTAAAATACATACATATTTAAGATCTAAATATAGAATAATAAAAGAGGAAGTGAATAATTACGTGTCAGAAAGCGTTTAAACTTGAATTTAAGTAAGGAAGAAGATTTAGATAAAGGAATAACATCAAAAGATTAGTTGAAGCTTTTTATGTTACATATATATATATATATTTATGCATTACCCGAATATATTTTTATGCATGTACTTTTTTTAAGGTAATAACGTGCTGGTTTTTCGGGAGAATGGAAAAGTTCTTCACAAATTTGGTAGTCGTCCTTCAGATCCTGGCAGGTTTACAGGTCCGCACTATGCAGCTGTCAATAGTAAAAATCAAATTGTTGTCTCTGATTTTCATGGCCATTGTATAAAGGTAATATTTCCACAATAATATTATTAATATAATATCAATTTACACTAGCATGCAAAAGGTTTTGGTCAACCTGTGGAGGGCATTTTGGTCTTCCTGATTTTTCCATTGTTCTTATTTGAGCCCCAATGTTACACTTCATTTCGAAATTTTATATCTTCTTGCTATTTTATTGTAAATGTAACCCATTTTGGATAAAATCTTTGTTCAAAGCTCAGTTGAATATTCCTTTCTTTTTTCCCCTTATTTCGAGTCACGAAAGAAAAAATTCACCTAAAACAAATGTCAGTATTAAATTAATATTACACATGTAAATTACAATTAGAATGCAATAATTAAATATGCGAAAACCTATACTTATTGGAACATATTGTATTTTAACTAAATATTATTATTGCAAACCCAGAAATTCATCTAATACTTATTTTGATGAACAGTGCGCAAAATAAAAAACGGACCACCCTAAATAACTGATCTAATGTTCAGATTTTCACGTTCTAGGACTCAAACTTAATGGTCCAAAGGAGTGACTCCAAATAGGCTACATAATTACTGCAGACGATATTTTAAGTAACAAAATCATACGCAAAAACGTACTTTTCCTGAAAAATTATACTTTTTTTCGACGAAATCGGATTTTTGACCCCCAAAATATAGGAGATAGTCGCAATCTGGGAAATATAGTTTGGTTATAATAATTTAATAATAATTGTTTGGTTATGAGAGCGATCCAAAGTTTGTTCGACCTAATGTTATTTTAATTTTTGCGTATTTCGCCACAACTAGAGAACCCTTAAATGAAAAAATTTTGCCTACAATTATAAACTCTTTTGTCGAAGGATAATTCCAAGCAAAATATAACTTTTACTAGATATTTATTATTTTTATTATTTTATTTAATAACAGTCAAAACATTTTTTAATTATACGGAATATAATTTTTTACATCATTTTAAAGAATGTAATTTTAAATGGCAAAATATAAAATTTGAGTGAAATTGGTGAAATAGTTATTAAGAAATCAAATTTAAAAAATATGACTTTTTCAAAATTCGATTTTTTAGGAACTATGTCACCGATTTCGCCCAGATTTTGTATTTTAGTATTTAAAATTGAAATCTTTGAAATGATATAAAAAAATTGCATACTAATAATTTTCCGACTGTAATTAAATGAAATAAAAACGATAATCAATATTTCCTAAAAGTTATATTCTGCATGAAATTATCTTCTGACAAACGAGTTTTATAATAGTGGGCGAATATTTTTAAATTCGCTTAAAAAGTTTATGAGAAATCGCGAAAAAGGAAAATTAACATTAAGGGGTTCAAACTTTGAACCACTTCATAACCAAACAATTAGGACCCTATTTCCCAGAGTGCGGCTATGGCCTATATTTTGGGAGTCAGAAATCTGAATTTAATTCACTTAAAAGGTTATGGTGATATTCGCAAAAATTAAAATAAGCATTAAGTCGTACAAATTTTGGACAGCTCTCATAACCAAACTATTATTATTAAATTATTATAACCAAACTATATTTCCCAGATTGTGACTATCTCCTATATTTTGGAGATCAGAAATCCGAATTCGTCGAAAAAAAGTATAATTACTCAGGAAAAGTACGTTTTTGTGTATGATTTCGTAACTTAAAATATCGTTAGCACTAACTATGAAGCCTATTAGGAGTCACTCCTTTGAACCATTAAGATTGAGTCCTAGAACGTGAAAATCTGAACATTAGGGGATCAAAAGCTATTTAGGGTGGTAAATTTCTTATTTTGCGTACTGTGCATCAAAGTAAGTATTAGATGAATTTTTTGTTAATAGATGAATTTCCAAACTATTAAGATCATATTTCCCAAGTAAAGGCTACAACATATATTTTGGGGGACAGAAATCCGAATCAATGGAAAAAGAGGTATGTTTCTTCAGAGAATGTACGTTTGTGTGTCTGAAATCGTAACTGAAAATATTGTCTGCAGTAATTAATTGGCATATTTGAGGTCCACCATTGAACCTTTAAGATTGAATCCTAAAGCATGAAGATCCAATCATTAGATCTAAAGTTATTCAGGGTGGTCAGTTTTTTATTTTGCGCATACTGTATAAAATTTTAATTGAGTTTTAAAGCGCTGCTTTCTCGTTGATAATAACACTAAACATGTTTAGAATTGGAATTATACATTATTTTACTACATTTTGAATACTGAGTTTGACCTAAGACTTTTGCATGTTTTTTATGTCTTTTTTTCCCCTTATGTTTCCACCTACAATACCCTCACGACACACTGTGATAAATAGTTTCTTTTCATTTGTCTGAAGCTGTATTAAAATTTTTGTGTTTTTGTAGATTTTTGATGCTGAAGGTAGTTTTCTAACTTCTTTTGGATCCAACGGAGAGGGAAATGGTCAGTTTAATGCACCTACGGGAGTAACCATTGATGATCAGGACAACATTATTGTTGCTGATTGGGGAAACTGTCGTATTCAAGTAATAAACTTCATATGTATGCTGCTATATGATAACCAAACATACCTATGGCATTTGCTTTTAAAAAAAAAATTTGATACATTTCCTTTTTGATGAATAAGAATTCTAATATTATCTAAGAATCGTGAAATATATGTATGTACAGAGAGAGAGAGAAAACATGGAAAAAAATGTAATAAAGAATTATAAACGAGATGAAAAATTATTAACCCTAAAATAATATGAAATGTTAAAAAAAAATTTTTTAAAAAATATTTAAAAAAACAATTATTAAAAAGCCGAAAAACAAAATAATGAAAAAAATATAATCTCGTGATCAGCTCATACGATTATAGCCGCTAAAAGGAGTGCTTTCTAATATTGTATTAACAGAATTAAATTAATAGATTTAAAAGAATATATAGTAATGTTTATTTATCCACAAAGAAATAGACAAACTCTTTCAAAATTTGATTTTAAAAAAACTGATATGCAACTAATATGATTACAGAAATCCGTACATCATCGAGTTAATTAAATGTTATTATTAATAATAAATTTACTAAAGACTTTTTTGTTAACTAAATTTATATTTCTACCATGTGCAAGTCCATGTGGCGAATTCGTGGCAAAAAATCTGTGCAAACGAGGCAAATCATGTTTCTTTCGTAAATGCATGTTAATTCCCTAAGACCATCAAAATTGTGCATTTTAATATCAAACTTATTAATTAAAAAACTCTAAATTATCCAGTATAATATAATTACCTTGCGCACATTCATTTTCGAGCCTATCTAAGGTAACTAGTAAACCAAACGCGCATCAGTACTGCAGTAAGAACCCTCTATCTACGCTTCTAACCTCTATTTCCGCTTCCATTTTCATATTTTATAATCTGACAGGCTTAATACGAAAATAATTTAAATTATTCTTGAAGGATTGCGGTACGTGTAAGTTCATTTGTTTTCGCTACTCGTTTATAAATAACGATTTGTGTTTTGTTCTGTATTTTTCTGGCATTTTATTTTCTGTTTTTTGCTTGATATGTTTAATTTCGTATATTTTTCCTAAAAGTGTTCTGTTTTCGCTTCAATTTTTTTAGTGCTTTTCACACTATTATATTGATATATTTTGCGGTATTGATATATTTATTGATATATAAAGCGGATATAATCATGTGAGCTGATGACGAGATTATATCTTTTCATTATTTTGGTTTCCAGCTCTTCAATTTATTTTTTTAAATAAGATTTTTTTAAATAGTTTTTAAAAATTGTATATTATATTTAATTTAATAATTTTTCTTCTCTTTTCATTAATCTCTGTTATATAATTTTCCCTGTTTCCTCTATATTTTTAAGTATTTTATGAGTTCTATATACTTGCAGCTTATGCGCAGTAAATAAAACTTTTTAATTTTCTTCGTTTTTCTCTTTTCTTTTCATCCTTTTCATTTTTATTGTGAGATATATGTATATTTTTGACATAGTGATTTTGCTGTTAGTCGAGAATGCCTTTACGAAGACGAAGAAGCCATTATCAACAACTCATTGACTTTGAACGTGGTTGCGTGATAGGGCTGCGAGAAGGTGGATTTTCTTCCCGCGATATTGCAGAAAGACTAGGGTGAAATATTCCCACTGTGCCTGATTTTCTTTTAATTTAATACCATCGTTAAACAGCCGACCCAATTTTGGGTTTACGATTATAAATGTTCAACTCAGTAGCCTTGTAATTTTGAACCCAATCCAGAAGACAAGGGAACTCCTGGTTCAAGTAATCGGAGAAATTTGCCTTCATGTAGGACGTTTAATGAAAATAACCCATCTTTGCGTTACATGGAGAAGAAAACCACGAAAACATCCCTTTAGTTAGTTGGACGGCAAGGGAACTCTAACCAATGAACTGTCTACCACTGAAGTTATTTTACGTCAGCACTGTGGCCGGATGGGGAATTCGTATCAATCAGCCATCGCTGGGATTCGAACCTGCTTCACCTCATTGGAAAACTAACGCTCTAACCCCTGAGCTATCACGGCTCATTGTGCCTGATCGTTGGCAGCAGTGGTCTAGGTGAGGTACTGCTTCAAGAAAATCGGGTTCTTGGTGGTAACATGGCACTACTCAGAGGGAAGACCACAGTGTACGGCGAGTGGTTGCGGCACACCGCACTGTGTTTGCATGAGAAAGAGAAATTCGAGCTGTAGTTGGCACTGCACTGACACAACGAACTGTTACAAATCGCTACATTAAGTGCAGCTCCGAGCGAGACGCCCTATAGCTTGCATTCCACAGTAGGGGAAAAATGGGGGTTCGGTAGTAGCAGGAGGGGTACAACTCAATATTTCAGATTCGGCTATTGCCGCAGTAGGAGAAATACAACTCAACAATCTATGACGACTGCAGTTTTTCTACGATTGTGAGATCCCTTCTTTAGATAAGGTTTTATCAGATTATTATTTTTTTTTAATCTTTTCTTCAGAAAGTAAAAGAATTATTTTTATTTTCGGGACTTTTTCGCAAGCTAGTATATTTTATTATGTTTTCAATATTTAAATTAATATTTTAAATAAATCATTTTTTTTTTTTTTTTTTTGCAGTTGAAACTTGATATTTACTTTGATTTCTAAAATGAAGCCTTTTATTAGAGATTTCATTTTTAATAATTATAAATGATGTGGTTAGTAATTTTAATCTGATTTTTTAATTTGATTATCCTATTTTAAGCTAATTTTTCTTCACACACACTTTTGTTCTTGTTCAATACTCGTGGATCCATCTAGTGAGTGAAATAGATGCTAATTTTATAAAACACATTAGAAAGAAAAAAAATTTTGTAAGAGGAATACTCATGCTGCCATCTATTAGAGGAGGTCCCAACACTATTTTTGTGTAATTTAAACAGAATGTCTGCTAAAGTAATATATACATGTAATATTTAAACACGAGATTCGAAAAAGCAATCTTATATTAACAAAATGTTTTCATGATACAACAGTTTTCAGCCGACGTGTTAAAACCGTTGTCTCAAATTTAATTCTATCAATATTATCAATTATCAATATTTATTAGAGATTATCAATATTTTCACGTTGACGCAAATTTTCTAAAGCCTTCCCGAGCATGCTATTGTTCATAAGCTTATAGAAATCTTCATCGAAGGAATTAGTTGCCTTTTTTTCTCATCTCTGTGTCAAAATTTATGAATGTTTGTAACCAAGCTTCTTGTTTGAAACGTAAAATTTTATGTATTTTTTTCAATTTTAACCCTAATTTTAAATATAACTTTAAGTTTCTGTAATGGAGTACATATCTATTCTTATCATATAAATTAGGTATTAGTTTTGAAACGTTTGAGGGGTTATTCTCATTTAATTCTGCCGCTACTCTCTGAGAATAGGGTAAAAGCATATCTGTTGTAACTGTTAATTGTTCCGGAGCGACAGGTAAATCGCTATGCAAATCATGAATTTCCGTAGGATATTCCAAGTCTACCTAGAGAATCATTCCCTCTTCCTGATCATCTGACATATTTAATATGTCACAAATTTTTCCATGTGCAAATCCATTTCGGGCAAATCCGTGGCTAAAATTATGTGCAAAACAGGCAATTCATGTTTCTCTCTCTTTTCTATTTTATATTTTTTTCTTAAAAAAATATTTATTTCCTAAAACTATTTATAGTCAACTTCTTTAAATTATCCAGTATAATATTACCTTGCGCAGATCTCTTTTTGGGCCCATCCTTGGTAACTAGCAAATCAAACACACTTCAGTAATGCAGTAAGAACGCACTTTAAAACAAAACTCTTCTAGTTACGCTCAATTTGCGCTTTTGTTTTCCTATTTTGCAATCTGGCAATCTTGTTACGAAAATATTTTAAATCATTCTTGAAAAATTTCCCGTTCATGTAAGTTCATTTGAATTCGCTACTCGCTTTATAGATTATGTTTTATTCTGTTTTTTCTTTATATTTTATTTTATGTTTTTACGTGTTATTTTTACTTATTGTGTTCTATTTTATTTGTTGTAATTTTTGTAAAAATTTTTTTATTGCTCCTCACAATATTGTATTGATATATTTTGCTTTGGCTATATTGATACAATACTGGAAAGCACTCTTTTTTTGCAGATAGAATCGTGTGGGCTGATGAAAAGATTATATCTCTTATTTTCCTGATTTTTTAAAAAAAAAAAAAATTTTTCATATGTCTGTAATTTTTCTTTGTTTTATCTTCATTTTGAACTCATGAGTTCTATTTACTTTCAGCTTATGCGCAATAAATGAAACTTATTGTTTTTCTGTATTTATTTATTTTGCTGTATATATATATATATATATATATATATATATATATATATATATATATATATATATATATATATATATATATATATATATATACATGCAGGGGGAGAGAGAGAGAAAGAATACGTAAAAAAAGATGTAAAGATTTTTTAAAAACCGAAGAAAAAATATTTGTTTCTTTTTCTTTTAAGTATTAAAAAATTTCAAAAGAACGGAATGCAAACTAAGGAAAAGATATAATTTCGTCATCAGCTCAAACGATTATATCGGAAAAAAAGTGTTTTTCAATATTGTATTAATATGTATAGCTAAAGCAAAATATATCAGTACAATAGTGTGAGGAGCAGCAAAAACTGAAACGAAAATAGAACTTAGAATGCAAAATATGTAAACTAAAACAGAAATGCAAAATAAAACAACCAAGCAAAAAACAGAAAACAAAAAAATCAAGAAAACACAGAATAAAACTCAAAATTTAATAAATAAAATGAGTAGCGAATTCAAATATACTTACACTTACCGAAATTTTTCAAAAATGATTTAAAACATTTTCGTAACAAGTTTGCCAGATTATAAAATATGAAAATAGAAGCGCAAATGGAGGATGATGAAATCAACTTATGGCACGTTCTTTCTGAAATACAGAAGCACGTTTGGTTCGTTAGTAACCTTGGATTTGCCCGAATCTGGATGTGCGCTTAGGGTAATAATATTATACCGGATAATTTAAAATTTATCAGGCTGAATTTTAATTATAAAATTTTTTATAACATAAAATCAACTCAACGATTTTATTTAGAATTTAATTGCATTAGTTGGATATCCATTGATTTTTTTTTAAATTTTGGAACAGTTCGTCGATTTGTTTTTTTTTTTTTTTTTCGATAGAAAAAGCATTACTGCAAATTCTTTTAATTCTATTCATTTGCGTAAACGTCTTTAATTCATTAAATATTCATTAAATAAACGTCTTTAGAAACATTAGAATTCCATGTAATTAGTTTGTTTATACTAAATTTAAAATATTTTCTTTTATCGTATAAATCAATAATACAGACATATTCTTCTTTTTTAATACTTAAATCCATAAAATTAAATTTAATATTATCCTCGCGGTTACGAAGCAAGTTTTGCTTCCTATTCATGACGTTATCATTCGTTGAGTACAATTTTTCAATAAAAAAATATAGTGGTACACTTTAGACACCTAAAAATAATGAATCGAAATTCAACTGGCACACTAATCGAAAAAAAGTGAGCTATCTCTGATTTGAACGGTTAGTCCTGATCAGCATAACTGGTAAAATATACAACAAGGAAGGGTACATAATGCTCAAAATATTGCAGAACAATGAAAAAGCACTGTTCCTCACTCAGATTTCTATTTTTATTAACTTTCAGCTGTCTCCTTGGCACCATTTTAAAGGTCAAATTTAGATTTTGCATGACACCCTTTAGAAATTTGAGAGATTTTGCAAAGCGTTATTTTACGTTAACGGTATCGTTGTCATTATTTTGCACCAATTAGCAAATTTTTGAATTGTTGAGAAATTTTACGAAGTTTTGAGAAATCTTGTTGAGAAATTTCAAACGATGTGAAGCTCAAATCCCTTAGTGGAAAGCCATAGATATATGCTAAATCTCTGTAATGTTTAAGTGATCATTATAATTGTACTCAAACTGTCCCTGAAATTGTATAAATTCGTGAATGCCGGGACCATTATTATTTTCTATGCAAGGTGGCCGAGTCTGTAATCAAGTGGTGAGAACTATTTTGTAATCAAGTGGTGACAACTATTTTATGAGGTTATCATATATTTTGAAGGCATTAATTTCATGTTAATGTTAAGAATTCACTTGTAATATAGATATTTAATTTACAAATATTTTTAGTAATTAGTTAAAACATTATGTTTCCTCTATCTGATCTTACGAGTTTTTCTGAAAAATAGCTGATGTTTTTGTTAAATGACACTTTTTGCTGTAATTCAACGAAATTTGACAATTAATGTTTTCCTTAGGTGTTCGACATAAATGGCTCATTCCTCTCATTTATAAATACTTTTGGAGATCCACTTTATGGTCCTCAAGGCTTAGCTATGACATCAGATGGTCATGTTGTAGTCTCTGATTCTGGAAATCATTGTTTTAAAATTTATAAATACTTACAATAACTTTATTGTGAATTTCATTTGAATTAGAATAAATAAAATAAAAAATTCTAAAATTTTTTTTTAATTCATATCATTGTTATTGTCATTTATTTCAACCTTATTGTTATTCATTTTATATTGTGGTTAAATATCTCAAATGAATGACTATCAATGAATAGAAACTATTTTTCTTTTTAACCAACACAGCCATGTTTTTGTCATTGTTATTAACCAAAATTGATTTATTTATAACAGGAACAAATTTCAAAGGTTAAGTCGTGCAATAATATAAAAATCTAGCGAAATGATCACACATAGCCTCACACGGAAGTGTTATAGTTTCGAAATAAGTGTCTTGAAATACTTCATTTATCATGGGGGTCAGATAAACCTTAATTCTCCCAATAATAAAATGCAGTAATTAGGTGCTAGATGGTTGTTCATCTGACAGCCCAGTTTAATGCTGGTTCAAGTTCAAATGTTTCGAAACACATAGTTCAGGAGACACTGTAGGATATTGCAGCAGACGTCGTGTGTCTCTGTTGACCGAGCGTCGTTGGAATAACGGCACTTTATCATGAATAAGTGAAAGACAGTTGTCTGGTCAGATGAATTACGATTTCACCCCGTCGATGGTCACATCAGGGTCTCCCAAAAAGCAGCTGCTCCCCATATGTACAGCAGGTCATACACAGGCAGGTGGTGACGGTATTGTGAATTGGAGGTCCCATATAGTTGTGGTAAAACAGATTCCCGGCTAAAAACCAACTTCGCCCCGGGGTCGAGTTTCCCAAGACAAAATTTATCATGGTTTTTCTTTGATGGACTAACATGAATATGATGGTAATCATCATGAACTTCCATCAAAAACCATCATATTTTATGATGGTACCAACAAGACTGACCATCACCTCATATTAGGAATTGAAACAAATTTATGTTGAACCAACAATATGAACAAAACCACCATTGTTTGATGGTATTTTCCGATGGTCCAACAAATAAATCCGTCAAGAACCAACATGGTTTAATGGTAGTTTTTGATAGCCCAGCAAAAAAATTAACCAGGAACCAATATATGTTGTTGGTCTCAAACTTATATTCCATCAAATACCATCTTAATTCCTGATGGCACCATTAAGTGTGACCATCACCTCATGTTGGGAATTGGAACTAATTTATGTTGGACCAACATAGACAAAACCAACATAGTTTGATGGTGCTTTTCAATCCTCAAACAAAAAATCCATCAAGAACCAACATAGTTTGATGGTATTTTTTGATGGTCCAACACAAAAATTAATCAGGAACCAACATATTATGTTTGCTTCCAACTTACATTCCATCAAAAACCAGCTTAATTTCCGCTGCCACTATCAAGAATGACCATCACCCTATGTTAGAAAACCAACATGAGCTGATGGTTTCCAGCTTAATGTCGCATAAAAAACCATTTTATTCTTTGCTGGTACCATCTAGATAGACTATCACTTCATGTTAGAATTTGAAACAACCTATGTTGAGCAAATTTGAGCTGAACCAACTTTGCTTGATCGTTTAACAAAACACAAATCAACAAATTCCAACATCGTAAACTAAATTGGCTGGTTACAACCACAACTTTTCGCCATAATCCATGCATCTTTATGTTAGTCCAATTTACATTTGAAAATTATATATATATATATATATATATATATATATATATATATATATATATATATATATATATATATATATATATATATATATATATATATATATATATATATATGGTGGGCATTTAAAAATTTTTGCTAATTTTGCCAACAGCCTTAAAACGAAAGAGCTAAAACAAAGGCGCATTGCATAGGAACTAATTTATGAGTATTGGCATGAAAAATTGGCTGAAATAAAAAATACGCTAAAACATAAACTTAGGTAGCACTAGAATTATTATTTTTTGTAAAAAAGCGTAGAAAGTTAACAGTTCTGTAATAATAATGAAAACATGTAAAATAAATTTAGTCATGGGAGAAAATATTGCGTAATTTTTAACACTAGAAAAACTGAACAAAAAACTGAGGGGGTTAGTGATTAGACATCCAAAATCTTAATATAATTATTTAATAAAAATATATAAGCTTGATCATAGAAATTCAGTGGTATTTCATTCTATTTAGTTAATTTACTCTCAAACAAGCTTTTCGATTTATTTTCCTTATGCAATCTATTCTTTGGTAATAATTATTATTAAACTCATTATATAAAAAGCTTATGCTATCTCATGCTCTTTTAAAGCCATATCTTATCACAACTGCTATTGTAAATAGATATAGGGATTGAAAAAAAAATTATTTTTTCTAAAATAAACTATTCATAAATAAACCTTAATTTTTCATCTTTCTTTTCTGACATCCCTAGCCATATATCGAAAGTAAAACCTGGTCGTACTGGTAATCCATTGGACTTGCTGATTTTAAATTTTGAATTGAATTAGTTAAAAACAAAAAGACTGTTTTGAATAATTGTAAATAAATTTGGATTTCATTGGAATTCGCTCAGAAATTTAGCAACTTGAGAGAAAGCTTCCAGAAAGTTCCAGAAATATTCTTTGATGCTTAATAATTGAAGGTAATCGCTATTTAATTCCTACATGGTTTATTATAGTTATAAAGCAAATTTTACATTAAGAAAAGTATTGATTTCAATAAATTTTGCACGTTTAAACTTTTCATCGGGATCACCTTTACATCTAATACAGAAAAATAAACTATTTATTAAAATTTATTAGTCAACTCCATTGAAATCCAATTTTATTTTCTTGCAACATACAAGCACAAGTTCTTAGTTTTAAAAATTTTATTGGCAAGAAAAACATTGGATTACAAATCATTCGAAGTGGGAAAGAACAATATATTAAATTGAAAAAAAGTATTTTTATAGTAAATTTAGGCATATCAGTTTAAGCAAATAACTTTAATGGAATACACTGAAGCTATCAATGAACAAAACTATAAGGTCTCAGCCATACACTAATTTGACTAATTTCCAATACCAAAAAAAAAAGAGAGAGAGAGAGAATAAGAACAAAAAGTTGCGCATAATGCGTTATGCAGTATAAACATTGAAATTGTACAATATAAAACGTCCCGCAGTGGACTGATCGTTAAAGCACGGTTCCCAGCAGATCACCGAAGTCAAGCATCACTGGCTACAGTCAGTGTGCGGGTGGGCGACCACTTGGATCAGTCTGCGTAGGGACCGAGGGTGTGAGGTATTGGTCCTCGTTAAACTGTTCTACCGTAAAGTGCTCGACTTCGCGTGCAGGTCGTCGGGCTACCGAAGAGGGGGTTCCATCCCCTCTGCAAAGGATCAAAATTGTGATGGCATGTCTTCGGATCATTCTCAGGGATGTTTCCCAGACCGTCACCAATAGCCCATCGTGCAGCTCTAGTGCGACGTAAATTAACTATAACTAACTACTACAATATAAAACAATTATAAGTTTACATTTAAAAAAAGAATCTTGAACTGTTTAATAATAAAAATATAATTTTAATCTATAACGAATATATAATTGCAAATTTTCTCAGATTAAATGTTTAGAAAATATTTAAAAATGTTTTGCGTAACAATTTTGTGTAGGCCACAGTAAAATGTTGTTAACCCAATAAAAGATACTGTACAAAACAATTTTTTTTTAAAAAATTGCTTCCACGATTATCCCCAAAAAATTTTTAGAACATAAATAACTAATAAATAATTAAGATTATGAAAGTCCTGATATGATTAAGATTAATTAAGAAAATTAAGATAAAAAGTTATAAATGAGTATGAAAGTCCTCTAAGGTCAAAACATTTTTCTCTGAACACTTTCACTACTGCTCTTTCTACTTCTTTTTATACATGGTTTTCAGATAATGAAAACTTGTGATTATTTCAGGCTGTGATACAATACAGGTTATTTTAAATGCAGAAGAGGAGACAATGAATAAAATCTGTCAACCTAGAAAAGATAAAAATACATTACTTGAAATAAAAAAACACATTTATAAAAGGTTTTTAATAAATTTTTCTTTAATAATTTAATTTTTTTATGCTGTTACATTATATTATTATCATTCGACTTTTCATTGTGACTTCTACGAAATTAGTGGCTAGCATTTGCTACGCTATCAATTTCTTTAAAAAATAGCTATTAACTTTTTTCGAATACAATTTAGACTACTCTCCCTTAAAATTTACACGAAATACTAACACGATTTCAAACATAAAAAAATCTTAATTTTTTAACATATTTTAATAAAATTAATTGTTTAAAAGTAATAGTAGTGTTTCAAAATGGTCTACGCCGCGTAAAATTAAAATGTCTTCATTAAATATTTATTTCGAAAAAATAATAAACAAATTTATGTAGATCAAAAATAATTGCCTATTAATGAACACTTGAATTGTGCAAACTGTTACTTCCAATTTGTGTACTTTTGAATAAAATGAAGTTTTCAATCAAGTAATACAATTAGTATCAACTTCTCATTAATATTAAAACAATATTTATAAAAAGCATAGATTAAAAGTTTCAATTGACTTTGATAAAACTTGAATTTGAATAGCCCAATTAGATATAGGCTATATACATGGTATTTCGTGAGGATTGCTCTTAATATGTCTTTTTAAATACCTTCAAACGAAAAAAAAAAAGCGCTGTCGTAATTTGACAAATCACCGTTCTGGAAGGCAAAAGAAATGTACAACAAGACACTTTTGACTGAAAAAAGAAATAGACAGGAGTTGAGAAGAGGATTATTAAAAACGCACCTTCAAGTTTCAACATCCAATTAAACCTGTTTAGATGTTAATTATATCTACATTTTTCAACTGAAAAATAGTCAAAATTCAATAGTGCATGTGTTTTTTCCATACCTTAATACTAATTGTAACACACACACTTTTTGTTTTCCTTTTTGATAAGGATTATAAAAATATAAATCAAAAGCGGTATTTAGAGAACACACTATGTATTATGCATTAAGTATTGTATCTATGCTCGCAAAACTAAACACATTTTAATCAAATTTTTTAAAATTTTGTATATCGTATGTTTCCAGAAAGAAAAAAAGAAAAGTTTTTTTGTTCTTTCTGAGAGCAAATAATGTAACTTTGAACAAAAAAAAATAATTTAACATTACATAAGTTAATAGAAATAAAAGCAAGTCCATAGGAATTCAATTTTATAACTGTAACATAGTATAAAGCATCACGAACAGTTCAAAATGGAGTTAACAAGAGAAAAATTAAACATTTTTTATTCAACAACAAAATTTTCTATAGTTCATCAAAATACTCATGAAAATAATTTTAAATTATTATACATGGAAATAAGATATTCTTTGTATGAAACAATTTTAGTGTCTAGTAAGCTAGAGTGCATGTGGTCAAATAAAACATGAGACATCTGTCAAACAAACAGACACTTTAAAACTCTCAAGCAAATTTGCATAAAGATCAAATCAATGTAAAAAGATAAGGATCTTTATATTAAGCTAGAAATGCATAAAAATTTACAATGACTGAATTTTAATATAGAATTAAAAACTAATGAAGTTCCATGTTTTTAAAATTCCACACTTATCATGACACTAAATTTTCGCTATTAGCCATTTTTCTTTACGTAAATACAGACGGAAAGTAACCAAAAACAATTAATTATATAAAATTTTGACAGAAAATAATCTGCATTAGTATCTAAAAGTCTACGCAGTAATAAAAGTTAAGCAATAAATTATACTAAAAAATAATAGAGCTGAAAAACAGTTCGACTAAATATTTTATCAACTTTAATAAAAATGATTAATACAGAAAAAGATCGGAAATAAATGAACTATTAGACATGGAATAAATATTTTTTGTTTATTTCAGATTATTCAGTTCAGAAATACTTCTAATAATCTATTAATTACACAAAGATATCGTATATACATTAGTATAAAGTATATTAGTATGTGATATAATTAGTAGTATTTAGAATAATAAATGTAATATTCATTTTAAAAGCACATATAATTGATTATAAACGAAGAAATTTTCACTTACCCGATAATATTGAGTAGTTGTCAAATCCTATTAATACATCCAGATTTTTTGAAAATAAGCTTCAAAATAACAAATCTGTAAACAAAAACAACTTCTTCTAAATCGTCTCATTTCCCTAAAAATATTTCCCTACTGGTGAACGCGCGCTTACTTTGATCAAAGTACTTTGATCGTGTCAACCCGCCTTAATTAGGTGGGACACATTAAGAGCAATCCTCACGAAATACCATGTATATAGCTTATATCTCATTGGGCTATTCAAATTCAAGTTTTATCAAAGTAAATTGAAACTTTTAATCTATGCTTTTTATAAATATTGTTTTAATATTAATGAAAAGTTGATACTAATTGTATTACTTGATCGAAAACTTCATTCTCCTCAAAAATATACAAATTGGAAGTAACAGTCTGCACAATTCAAGTGCTCATTAATAGGCAATTATTATTGAGCAACTTAAATTTGTTTATTATTTTTTCGAAATGAATATTCAATAAAGACATTTTGATTTTACGTGGTGTAGACCATTTTGAAACACTACTATTACTTTTAAACAATTAATTTTACTAAAATATGTTAAAAAATTAAGATTTTTTTATGTTTGAAATCGTGTTAGTATTTCGTGTAAATTTTAAGGGGGAGTAGTCGAAATTGTATTCGAAAAAAATTAATGGCTATTTTTTAAAGAAATTGATAGCGTAGCAAATGCTAACCACTAATTCCGTAGAAGTCACAATGAAAAGTCGAATGATAATAATGTAATGTGACAGCATAAAAAAATTAAATTATTAAAGAAAAATTTATTAAAAACCTTTTATAAATGTGTTTTTTTATTTCAAATAATGTATTTTTATCTTTTATAGGTTGACAGAATTTATTCGTTGTCTCCTCTTCTGCATTTAAAATAACTTGTATTGTATCACAGTCTGAAATAATCACAAGTTTTCATTATCTGAAAGCCATATAGGAAAAAAAGGAGAAAGAGCAGTAGTGAAAGTGTTCAGAAAAAAATGTTTTGACCTTAGGGCAGTGTTTCCCAAAGTGTGGTACGCGTGCCCCCAGGGGTACGGGAACAGTTTAGCGGGGGAACTCGTTCTTATGCGAAATATCTTGCAACAAACGAAAATTTCGAAAACTTTTATTTAAAAACAAAACTAGGTATGAAAATTTACGATTACGTATTTTTCTATAGGCTATTTTTTGCTGAGTTGACAGTTAATAAATAGTGGTGTCAACAGCCAGTTGTGATTTTTAACTTTTGTGCAATTTTTTTATAGTAAAGGTTTGTAATAAATTCTACATATTTTGATTATTTTTAGAAAATATAATTTTTATTCCTAACATAGAATATGGATCGCCGGTTGGTATCTACGAAACTTTGTACCAAAAAAGAAGAAAAAAACATATTTTTAAAAAAATACATTCATTTTTTTTTAGTGGTACACAGCGTTATGAAAAATGTAGAAAGGGTACACAAAAGTCATAAGTTTGGGAAACACTGCCTTAGGGGACTTTCATACTCATGTATAACTTTTTATCTTAATTTACTTAATTATCTTAATTAATCTTAATCTTATCAGGACTTTAATAATCTTAATTATTTATTAGTTATTTTTGCTCTAAAAATTTTTGGGGGCAATTTAAAAAAAAAAAAAAATTTGTACGGTATCTTTTATTGGGTTAGTAACATTTTACTGTGGCCTATGCAAAATTGTTACACAAAACATTTTTAATTTATGAATGTTTAAAACATTTTAAACATTCATAGTTCTAAACATTTAATCTGAGAAAATTTGCTATTATCTATTCTTTGCAAATTAAAATTATATTTTTATTATTAAACAGTTCAAGATTCTTTCTTTAAATGTAAACTTATAATTGTTTTTTATTGTACAATTTCAATGCTTATACTGCAAAACGCATTATATGCAACTTTTTGTTCTTATTCTCTCTCTCCCTCCCTCTCTCTTTTTTTTTTTTTGGTACTGGAAATAGTCAAAATAGTGTATGGCTGAGACCTTATAAGTTTGTTCATTGATAGTTGCAGTGCATTCCATTAAAATTATTTGCTTAAACTGATATGCTTAAATTTATTAAAAATTTTTTTTTCAATTTAATATATTGTTCTTTCCCACTTCGAATAATTTGTAATCCATAATTCTCTTGCCAATAAAAGTTTTAAAACTAAGAACTTGTGCTTGTATGCTGCAAGAAAATAAAATTGGATTTCAGTGGCATTGACTAATAAATTTAATAAATAGTTTATTTCTCTGTATTTAATGTAAAGGTTATCCCGATGAAAAGTTTCAACGTATAAAATTTATAGAAATCAATGCTTTTCAGAAATCTTTGCTACATTTTTTCCTTAAATCGTCTATATATATTTTTCATTTGTTAAGTATTTTTCGAATAAATAAAACTGCGACATCAATGGTTATTATTATTAATAGTAGATAGAGGAAATAAAAATCCAATAACGAATTTTTGCTGTTAATTGGGTAGGGAAGGATTTACAGCATGAAAACCCAATTAATTTGAATAATTAAACCAGAAATGGTATAAGGTGATTAATAGAAACTCCTTTAGTACTTCAAAAGCAATCAAACTGGTTCTGATATTCTAATTTTTGCATACTTTGTGATTTAAAAATGTGTATTTGTCATTTTAATTTCATTTAAGATATATTTCAAAGAGAAAGAACGATAGATAACTCATATGCGAATAAGGACGTTAATTTTTTAAATTTCCAATAAAATTATAATAGCCACTAAGGTAGATCATTTATTGGAGATAGAAAAGACATACAGAAGGAAAAATACACATGCTAATACCAACAAAAGATAATTCGACTCCTGTATGCCCTTTGCATTCAAAGTGTGGAATCCGCATGAAAAACTAAATAAGAAAAGAAATATGGGAAGCTACTAGCACATAGGTACTTAATTTACGTCTCACTAGAGCTGCACAATGGGCCATTGCGGCTGTCTGGGAAACATTCCAGAGGATGATCCGAAGACATGCCATCGAAATTTTGATCCTCTGCAGAAGGGATGGCTCTCCTGCTTTGGTAGCCCTACGATCAGCTCGCGAAGTCGAGCACTTTACAGTAGAACAGTTTAGCGAGGACCAATACCGCTCGTCCTGGGTTCCTACTCTGCCTGATCAAAGTGGTCACCCACCAGTTTAATGACCGCAGCCAGTGATGCTTGATTTCGGTGTTCTACTGGGAACTGTGTCTTTACGATCTGTCCACTGCGGGACTACTAGCACAAGTATTGTACAGAATGTAATGGAAATGGTTCCTTAGAGACCGCTAGCACAATATTCAAATATTTCGCTTTATGCGAATGTGATCTTGATTGGTCAAAAATATTTATCGACAAAAGACTTGCCAATCAGGTTCCTGCTCGCATTGTGATTAACTTGATTGTAACCGTTAAAGTGAAGTTAGGATCGAGCTTCCTTATCCCACGAAACTGGAAAAATTCTATGTAACGCATCTTTGGAATTGACCCTAAGTATTGTTGTTGTTGTTAATTTACGTCGCACTAGAGCTGCACAATGGGCTATTGGCGACGGTCTGGGAAACATCCCGGAGGATGATCCGAAGACATGCCATCACAATTTTGATCCTCTGCGGAGGGGATGGCACCCCCGCTTCGGTAGCCCGACGACCTGCGCACGAAGTCGAGCACTTTACGGTAGCACAGTTTAACGAGGACCAATACCGCACACCCTCGGTCCCTACGCAGACTGATCCAAGTGGTCACCCACCCGCACACTGACCATAGCCAGCGATGCTTGACTTCGGTGATCACCCTAAGTATTCAAAGTAGAAATTAATTTCCCTCTTTTCGTTAATGGAATAGCAGGGTTGGAAACACAGAGGCCGAGATTATTCATTAGACATATCATACTCTCAACAAGTGAGTGACTTTTTTCCCCTTTCGCATTTTCCCTTTTCCCTAAAATTTCGCGGTTCCCATTTTTGTATTATTTACTTTTATGATGAAATTTGAATGCGCGCGCTTACTTTGAGCAAAGTACTTTTGCTTTCAAGGGGTGGCAACCCGCCTTGAACCGTATTTGGCTTATTATCGCCCTTGGCCAAGTTATCGCCATTATCTCCCTGCTTCGGTGACAAAATAGCGCGTTTACACCTTCTACGTGAGGTGTTTACAGGTGGTGACATGAGCGATCATTATCAATTCACACACCTCTTGCTTTAGAAATTTTCATAGAAAATATTTAATATTGTGATGACGGATATTAATGAAGTAAATGAAGATGAAAATGTTGATGTTGCTGAGAGTAAGTTTTGTAGTTAAGTTTTCTACAATTATTAGCTAAAAATATATTTAAAAATTGATATGGTTTGAAAAGAAACCGTAATGTTGTAATTCATATAGGTGCAGATTAAATTGAAAACAGAATTTTGTGAATTTTTTTTTATCATAAAGTCTTCAAGAACATCGCTAGTTTGCGATTAAAAACATAATATCAGGCATTGGCGTCGTCATATTAAATTTATTGGGGGGGGGGGGATATTATTATATTCATCCTCATATATAATTTTAGCAGGGATCTGTCCAGACATTTTGTAAAAGGTCCTGTTTTAGTAAAATTGTGAAGAAAAAAACTATTCATAATTTGTGAATATAAAATAAGTGTTAAGTCATATTCTTTCAACCAGGGTCCTGCTTTTGTGAATTAGTACAAATAGGGTTCTGTTACTGCTAAAAACCTTTTCAAGAAGTTTTTAAATTGTAAATAGATACAAGATTCTGCTCAACAATTGCTGCTACTAAATTAGAGATGCAACATACAAATATTTGGTTTTTAGCCTATACTGCTCACCGCAGAATATTCATTTCGGATGAATAATTTAAACAAAATCACTCATATTTTTAATAATTGCAATTGACATATTTTAAATAACACAGCTTAGTAATGTATCACTTTTAATGTGTTACGCATTAAGTAAACTTAAACAATTCTTAAATTTATAATATTTTATTTAAAAAATTGCCAGAAATAAATTTTTATTTACATAATATTCTATTAATTAATTCTATGAATGAATATAAATTGATCTATTATTTATTCACAAAAAAAAATATGATTCAATATTAATGAGAATGTGCACACGATGTTTGTAAAAGTAGAAATATTTTCTTAGAATACAACATTAGGAATTTAAACTTAGGGATACTTAGTTTGTCTCGAACCATCTTTCTTCTCTCCCCCCCCCCCCGGGAAGGGTTTATTCTATTAACAAAACAATAATGAAGATAAACAAATTTATGAAGGGTTCGATTAAAAGATAAATTATTTTGTGAAGCTTCCATTTTTATGAAACGATAATTTGTGAAGGGTCCGTTAACGAACCCAAATTTCTTCTGAACAGACCCCTGTTTAGAATCATCTTTAAGAATTGAGTGTAAAAAAATATACAAATTAGGAATCGCAAACTACCATTTATGAGCAGGAAAAACTAGAAGAAAATCGGAAAAATCAATATTCGGATGAACAGAATTAAAACTAGTTTGATTGCTATTGTTGACTAGTTTGTATGACTAGTTTGAATGTACAAATTAGGAATCGCAAACTACCATTTATGAGCAGGAAAAACTAGAAGAAAATCGGAAAAATCAATATTCGGATGAACAGAATTAAAACTAGTTTGATTGCCGAATTTAGTTTGAAGTGTCTCAGATAAGTGTCTTTCAATTCCTGTGTGTTTTTTCATCTACTATACATACTTTTCTTATCTCGCCTTCTTAATTTAAGATTGGTCATGTTTTGATTTTCTTTTTCTCTCCTAAAGTGTTAATTTGTGATCCTTTTTTTTTTTACTTCATTTGTGACAAGAATTCTAGAAATTAAAATATAGTTTTATTTTGAAAAGAACTTTTTGTCTGTTAAAATTTATGATGAGAATGACATGATATTTATAAATGCATAATATTATGTCATGTAATCCTAAGTGAAAAAAACAATCACAAATGAGATCAATTTTTTGGAACAGATTTTAACATTTTAAATGGTAGTCGAATTTTTAAAGAAATATAAAAAAAAAAGGCCATTAAACGTTTTACTAAACAAAAAACAATTTTTTTACTGTGAATTTTAATTGATCTGGATTTCTGAGATGAAAGAGACATTAAAAATAATACTAGAAAAACTATCTTAAACATTAATTACAGTAGAGATAATCATGATTAAAATAAATATATTTATAAAACTCTAAATTGCGAAAAAAAAGGTGAAAAATTTAAGACTATTAGAGCAGTTTTTAAGTTAAGCTATTTTCTCATCTTGTTCCAGTTCAACTTATATGGTTTTAAAAATTGAAATTGTTGTGTTTAAAAGGGAAAATAAAATTATTCAGTTGATTGACTGAACTAGTATTCATATTTTGAAGAAATGATAAATTATAATAATTGTGGTGGGAATAATTTTTATGCACATTTTATTAAATATATTTACTTTATTATTTACAAGCCAAGAAACAGACAAGATGAGATATTTTGGTTTTCTTGGATCGCATGGTCCATTTTGGTAAGGATAAAAATTTCATATAAATGTATACAAAGAAATAAAAAAGACAACACAAAGAACTCTTATTTTCTTCCTCTATCAGCTGTATTTATAACTTCAGTATTAAAATTTTAAAAATTAATACTTTTGACTCAGAAAAAAATATTTGTTGAAAATATCAAATTATGAAAATGTTAATTAGCACAAAATAATTACTTTAAAAATCCCATATTATTTTGATAAAACAAAATAAATTACATGAAGTATGCATAAAAGGCTCATACAGTAAATTAAGTTTAACAAATTATATGGTGCATTTGTTTGTGTATTTTATTTTTTACTGATTTTAATTCTATAGTGTAACTTTTAATTATGTAGTGTAACGTCCCATATCCGAACGTCCCTTTTCCGGAAGGGTGGATTTCTGGAACACTTTTTAACAATCAAAATAAACAAACTCCTGTTCATCTTCCCCTCTCTAAGAAGAAAAAAAAAGAAGTCTTTTGACACGTTTTTTCCTTTTCTAGCTTCTAGTGATTTATGCATTGAACCCATAAATCAACAGAAAGGGGAAAGGAAGAGCTACCAAGACTGTGGAGTGACCCTTAGTGATGCTCCTCCTCTGGAATGCAGGAAAGGAGGGAGATTTGTTTTCAAAAGAGCACAACTGAGTCCCCTCTCCCCTTCTTTCCTATGCAGCTGGCTAGTAGAAAAGGCATTTCCTGGAACCTTTTTATTGGTGTTAGGGAAGGAAGAAATACTGGGAAAAGGGGTAAAAATGCAGCAAACGTTACTGCGGAGGGGGAGTCACTTTCAGTCACAGGAGAAAAAGTAAAGAGAACCCAGTCAGCATACGAATGGCCATCAGCATGCAAGTAGGGGTGCGGGGTCACTGTTTTTAGTGATTTCGGCTCCGGTCGGCGAGAGAAAGGGAATATCTTTCTTCAGTCTATTTTGTTAGTCCTAGAGTGAAGCAAGCTACCCTCCCTAAAATGTTCCATTCTTGTTTCCATAGGACCAGATGGCCTTTGACTTTGTGACGGGAGGAGTTCTTAGCTTAGACAAACTATAGAAGTTTTTCCGTGGAAGTGGCTACGAGTTATAACTTTCGAGTTGGTCCCTTTCTGTAATGTTTATTTTTAGTTTTTTGAAGGCCACTGCCCGGAAATTGTCAAGACTTGGCGATTATTCTGCCATAGATCACGATTTAGAAATCCCCCCCCTGGATCTATGATTATTAAGAGTTTCCAAAGTGAATTAAATAAAACAAAGTGAGCCCTTAAAATAAGAATGAATGAGAAAAATTAATTTTATCTTAAAACTGGCATTGAATATCTGGCTCAATTCTGAGTTTATGACTATTTATAATCACCTCCATAGTCTTGTAATTTTAAACCTAACCATGAAGACAAAGTAATATATTCAAACATTGGGACAAACAAGCCTTTGCGGAGGACTGTTTGATGAAACTAATCTCCACTTGTGCATGCATGGCAATGCTTTTATTTTCGTAACGAAGTAAAAAGTGCATACTTTAACTTGTATTTGGTTACATTTAAATTGAGTCCTTTGACTTGTTTTTTTCGTCGCTTTTTGGGATAAAGTTGAAGTATTTCTTATTTAAAGGTGTTTAAAATGTTTACTTTTTTCTGAAATATTATACAAATTTTCCTAGAAACTTTTTTTCAAAGATTTTGAAACTCTTATTTTTGTTAAGCTTATAAATTTAATGTATTATATATTCTGTAACATCTAACTTCTTTTCCCAAACACCTTTAAGGATTACCATTTCTTTAAAGGGAGAGGAATTCTTTTTTTGAACACTTAATGATTTCTTTTAAAAAGTTCTGAATGAAAGAGTATTCCAGTAGTATTAGAACAAGCTACTTCTTAAGTATTGGAATCTATTTTCTAAGAATCAATTGTGACTTATGGCATGAATACCTGTGGTGTTGAAGGGAATTGTTCAGCTCTTAAGGTTCTAAGAAAAGTTTGAGATTTGAAAAAAATGTGCATTTATGCACTGTAAACTAAGTGTAATGTATGTATACTATTTTCAGAAATATAGTTCATCCTTCCTTTAAGTATTTGAAGTCTATAATTATTCTTACATCGGTGTACTGGCTTCTTTGACGCCTTGCCCTGTATGAATTTTCTAGGTGTGTGTATGAGTTTCAGCAGCTTGCTTCTGCATGCACTCTTACGCTCTTCCTGAAAATATTTCTTAGCCGGTAAGCAATGGATAGGGAAAGCGAACTATTGATAGCCTTGCAAATTTGGTGTCAACTCACATTCCATTGATATATACATATATAATCTGGATCTGTCTTATATATACAAGCATATATTTAATATCAAATCAAAAACACTTGCAAAATGAGAATGAAAGAAAATATGACAAGTACAATTAATATGTAAATTTATCTTTAAATTATTTTTAAATGTTCGAAATAAACATAAAAATATAGAAATAAAAAGTTCAGAAAAATAAGAGAAAACACCCTTTTTTCAGAGCTTAAAAACTTAAACTTCTCCTCCTGAATCAATTTAGTATTTCTCTCTCTTCCAGTGATTTTTCAAACTTGTGATTTTAGACTTGCCGTTCTTTCCTGAACCTTGTTCTTTTAAATTTGTAGTCTGGCAAAATACAAAACACAAGGAAAAAACATACTAATGTAATTATTAATGTGTATTACCAAAACAATATAATTACTATATTTATACCAAATAAATCTTACTATATTTATACCAAAATGATTTAACTATATTTATATACCAAAATAATCTAACTGTATTTATACCAAAATAATCTTACTATATTTATACCAGATTAATGCAGTGTCTAGCATAGATTTTTACGTATTAAGACTTAAACGTAGTGGTTCACAGGACTGATTTCAAATATGTTAGTTAATTTGAGCAGACAATATTTTAAGTTATATAATCAGACACAAAAACACATTTTCTCTGAATAAGCATTCCTTTTTTTTTCTTTCCCTGACTGATTGTGATCCTTTACCCTCAAAATATAGAGTTAGCAGCAATCTGAAAAATATAGTCCCAGTAGTTTGATCAGGAGTGTAGTCTTAAGTTAAGACTTCTTAATTTTAATTTTATTTTTTTGTGTATTGTACCATATCTAAAAAACTTTTTAAGTTAATCAAAAAATTTTATGCGTTTAATTATAAATTTTGTTCATCCAATGATAATTCCATACAAAAATAATTTTTAATAATGAATTTTTCTATTTTATTTAAAAACAGTCAAAAAAAATTTTTTTAATTATTAGGTATTTCATGCGAGAAATATCTTTACATCATTTTAAAGTATGTATTATGAAAAGGCAGTATTTCAACAAAATATGTCAAATAGTTCCTGAGAAATTTAATTTGAAAAAAAGTTGTTTATTTAAAATTGAACTTCGCAGGAACTATTCAACAAATTTTGTTCAAATTTTTTTATTTTTCCTTTTAAAATTACATTCCTTATAATGATGTAAAAATTTTTATACCTTACCATTAAATTTTTTTTCGACTGCTATTAAATGAAATAATAAACTATTGGGACCATTTTCCCCAGTTTTTGGCTACCCACACAATTCTTGCTAGTGTTTTTGCATTGTAATTAGTGGTTTAACTCAGTTAGAGAAATAATTCTCCTTGCCTAAATTAAATTAAAAGTCTGCAGCTAAATGAATAATTTTTTTCATGATTTAAAATCTGACTTCTTAGTCTTTTTAGATGTTGAAATACTTGGAAAATCTGTACAAATATTTCTTCCTTATAAGCAATATTTCTATATTATTTCAAGAAGTAACAACTTGTAATATAAAGACCAAAATCAATTTTCTTTTAACAAATGTTTTGTTATTGTTTAAATATTTAAAATTTCATTTATTAATAGGATAATATTATATAAACTGTGCAAATTATATTCTTCTTGTTTTAAATATATTCTATCTTTTTAGAACAATATAGTTCAGCAAACTCTGAAAAATGCTGGCGAAATCTTGTTGGATTCTGGTAAGTTTAAATACATACATTTAAATCTACTTTTTAAATTTGATTTGTCATATTTATATTTATATTTGCTTTGTTTTTGAATTTTAATCTACATTCATTAAACTTATTGGCTGAATTGTCTGAACGAAGTTTAACTTTAAACTAAACCTGTTCTAAACCGCGAAGTTAAACCAAGCTGCATTGCAGAAACGAAGTTTAAGGAAAAACGCAGTTCTAAGGATCTAGTTCAGCCTTGGCTAGGTTAAACCTAGTCTGAGGTAGGTTTAAACCAGGCAGGCGAGTTTTAAACCTCTATCGTCTGCTTACAATCGGAGAACGACAATTTCGCTTTTGTAGAGTTCTGTATTGTTTTATCAGTTTTAAAATATAAATACGTGCATATTATTGAGAAATCATAATATAATTTTGTGTGAATATCGTATATTTTTTTCTGTATCTTTTAAAGTGTTTATAAAATCTTATGAAAGAATGCATCTTTTGGATCTCCGAGATTTGTTCTGAATTGACAGTATACTATTCAGTAATTTTTGTTTTCTTGAAAATAATCATTGCGATAATTAAAATTAAATATCTCACTTGCTGAATGGGCCTTTCTTTTTGAGTGATTGTGCATATTATATTCAACCACTCAGGAGATAGACCTTTTCGGAATAATAAAATGCGAGGGATACGAAATGACAAATTTAAGGATTAAATAAAGTAAGAATTTTTTTTTTTTTTTATTAAAGATCATGAATGTTTGAATAAACCAATTACTGATCTTATAATAGTGCTGTTGTTAATAAAAAGTATTGGATTCTTTGCATGTTGACAATAATTATTACTATTTACTTTATTTGATAGTTTCAAACATTGATGATATTTTTATTCGAGAATAACAACTTCATGCCTTGAATAAAAGTTACTGTGCATGCTATAATTCTCATTTTTATAAATTTTAACAACATTAATGCTAGTTACAAGGGGTGGAAGTTAAAAAAAAAACTGTGTTTTTAAGACTTAGAAGAAAAAAATTTCACAACTACTTTTCACTTTATTTTGTTAATGATGATGAAGTTTTAGTGTGAATTGGTCAAAACATTTCTTATTTCAACGAAATTATACGAAAAATATAAGCGAAAATTAATTTGTTAAGGACTATATTTGTGTTTTTGTAACACTAAGTGCAAAGATATTTACTTAAATAGACTAACTTAATAGAATTTTCTTAAATTTTTATTTGCATGTCTCTAGCACACCTTAAATAGACTAGATGAAAAATAATTTTTCATTAGCGCAATATGAGATGCAATAATTTTTCATTCATACCATAACAAAATTTTTCATCTAGGCAAAATAACTTCATTCCATGAAATTAAAAATTAAACAACCTAATATTATTATTCGTGTTGGTTTATGTTACAGTAAAAATATTATTCATACAAAAAATTTTTATTGAGCAAAAAATGCTTATATTTTATTGTTTAATAATTAAAAACTGTAATGCAATTTTAAAAATAAAAAAGTAAGTTAAAAAAAATCTGTTATATAAATAGTATGTATATAATATATAACATCTTAAATGTTATGAAAAATTACAGATATCAGCATGGTGAAATTTAGTAGTAAATCAAGTTTGTAAAACCTGAGAAAAAGTTTAAGAAGTTATTAAGCATGTGAGTAATTAAAAGTGTTGTTTGAAAAAAAGAAACTTTTTAAGTTCGCAAAAGCTTACTTCATTCATTTTTTAAATACATACAAATGATTTTCCTCTCTTATTATAGTAGTTTCCAACTATGCTTTTAAATAAATTTTCTAGAATGTGCATGCCCTTGAATTGCAAGAATAATATCTTATGCAATAGAATTTTTCTTTAAGACAAATTTAGACTCTTAAGCTTATTTTTTCATCTCTATTAGTCCTGCAGTGGACTGATCATAAGACACAGTTACCAGTAGAACACTGAAGTCAAGCACCACTGACTGCAGTCAGTAAGTGGGTGAGTAACCACTTTGATCAGCCTGTGTATTGACTGAGGGTGTGCTGTATCGGTCCTCATAAAACTGTTTTACCGCGAAGTGCTAGACTTCGCATGCAGGACGTCGGGCTACAAAATCAGGGGAGCCATCCCCTTTGCAGAGGATCAAAATTGCGATGGCATGTCTTCGAATCACCCAAGTAAATAAAGCAACCTGACACAGTACTTTTCACTGATTGGTGATTGAAGATTGCTGATTCGCTATTCAGTTAATAAGAAGGTATTTCTTAAGCAATCTTCTTTTCTGTTTTTCCCTTTTTATGTTTGTCATACTCTTTTCGGTAGGTTCGTTACTTAGACACCAGAGGGCAAATATGTAGTTAATAGTATATCATGAATAAGTTTTAATTAATTGTTTGAATGTTTTTGAGATGAATAAATTTTGATTTATATTTTAAACTTAGTCTTCAATCTTAGTTATGTTTTCTACTACTCTGCTCTTTTCTTGCTAATGGGAAACAATCGCATCATTTCGCTGGGTACAACTCAGCCTCCATACACTCTCAATCTATCTCCCAGTGACTACCACTTGTTTCTGCATTTGAAGAAACATCTGGCCTGTGAGCGCCATGACAACGACAATGATGTCAAAATGGCCATATTGCAGTGGCTAACAAATCAGGCTACAGACTTCTATAGCGATGGTATGCAAAAGGTCAATGTACAATATTACTATATGATAAGTGCCTCAGTATTGATGGCAATTATGTAGAAAAGTAGATAAAAGAACACACTTTCATATGAAGAGAAATTGCTAAAAAAATCTGTTTTTTTATTATGTCAAAATGGTATTTACTTAAAAAACATGCCTCGTGTATATATATATTTGTATATACATAGATAATTAATGTTTATTTAAGATTGTATTTTATATTTATGATCTATTGTATCCAGATGATCATTCATTTAGTTACTTTGAATTTTTCTCTGTTTTTAGGTTGTTAGGCTTATGTAATAATTATCCCTATGTTATTATGTTGAGTGCTGCTTTTGATCTTCTTCATTCAGATTATCATGAAGTAAATATTTTTTTACTTTTTTTGTTAAGTCAGCAATAATATGTTGGAAAAATTGGTTCATATAAATATGTCTGCATTGCTGGTATAAAGTTTTCTTATCTAGCTGTATGGTTCAGTGCTATGTACATATTTCATTAGTTCTAACTTTAGTTTCAGCTTGTTTACTACTACTTCCATGCATGTCTCACTCTACAAGATAGCATTAAAATAAGATCTTATTTAATTCCTGATACAATATTCCACAACTCTGAATTGTATATGTTCACAAAACTTCATCAAATGCCTTTTATGCATTCTCTAGACAGGGAAAACTTGTACTACTTAGTTTAACTAATGTAGAGTAAAATTAATATATATATATATATATATATATATTAAATGAACCTAATTCCAAAAAAATTTTATTATATTGATCATCAAGAATATTTTATGTCATTATATCAAGATTTAAATTTTGCTCTCTTTTAGTAAGATTCATATGCAAATTACCATTACTATGGAATTTTTTGCATGGAATTTTTTACTAAAATATCTCCGAGTTTTAAAGAACTGTGTTATTCTTGTAAGTTAAGTTAATCTGAAATTTATTAATTATCAAAAAAATGTTTATAATTTGTATTTATTTTTTTGAAGTAAAAAATTTTAGAAACAAATTTCAGTGCGCGAAATAATGGAAAATGAGTGCACTGAATAACTTATAATCTAATGATTGCATTATTAAGACTCTGATCTTTATGATGCAAGAGACAAATTTCAAATATGCAAATTATTTAGTGTAAATGATATTTTAAGTTAAGAAATCAGACACCAAAACAAACTTTCTCCAAATTAAAATTTTTTTTTTTAGACAGATTTGCATTTTTGACTTTCAAAATATGTTGAGAGGGGCATCTACAATTTGGAAAATATGGTCTCAAGAGTTTAAGCAGGAGAGTAATCAGAAGTTTGGACCCCTTAATTTGAATTTCATTTTTTGTATATTTTAGTATGTCACCAAAAGTTAAGACAATTGAAACATATTTTGCATATCCTTATAAAATTCATTTATACACCTTCTAAAAAATAATTTTTAAAAGTTATTTATTATTTTTATTAAGTTATTTGGTAATGGTTAGAAAAAATTGAATTGTAAGGTTAAAAAAATTAAATCAATTTAAACAAGACAATTTTAAATGACAAATTTTTATGAAATATGTTGAATAGTTCTCGAGAAATCAAATTTTAATACAACTATTTTATTATTAGATTACTCCAAATCTATCCTTCCAATTTCATTCAGATTTTGTAATTTAAAATGATAAAATTTGTTTACATAATAATCAAAATTTTTTTGACTGTTATTAAATAAATTAATAATAAATAACTTTGAAAAATATTTTTTTATAGAATTATCTTCAGATAAATGTAATTTGCAATTGTGCACAAAAATATTTTGATTCACTGAGTAATTTTTGAAGATGCAGTGAAATATGCAAAAAGTTAACATTAAGGGGTCAAAAATTTTCAATTGCTCTCCTGACCAAAATTAGGGGACCGTATTTTCCTGATTACAGCTACCCCCTATTTTGAAAGTCAGAATTCCCGATATGGTGAAAAATATATATACAGTCAAACATTGTTAAGGTGAATATGCTTAGCGGGAATGTCTTTTAGCGTGAACTAATTTTTGATTTCCAGTCAAATTGTATGCAAATATAATGCCTTAAAGTACTTTTAACGTGAACATGCTTAATGTGAAATATCTTTTAACATGAACAGAAAATTTATTTCCCCTCTGACAGGTAAGGAAACTGATCATTCACAATTCTATATCTACAAGAGTAGGTATTTCAATGCTTTGTTCTAGTGTTGATAATTTTCCAATTACAGCAGTCAAATGATAGAGTTGTATTAATTGAATATGTTGAGAGGAGGGGGGGTATTACATGAAACAAGATAAGCCTTTTTGTACTCAGAGTATGAATTCCAATTTATATTCCAATCTAATATGAAGAGTTTTTGTTTGCCTCATGGGGGTGCCTGTAAAGAAGTATGGTTTCATGAGAAATGACTATCCGTCTAGATCCTTGATTGTTCTGATTATTTTTTTTTGTAATCCTTCTCTCTAATTGACGTAATAAATCATTTTACTTTTTGAATTTCATCTTGTAATATATTTTTCTTTCATTATAAGTTTATAACCTTAGCTTTATTTTATTTTTGAAGTAACTAGTTATATATTATTTTGAGAATATGTGTATCAGTTAATTTATGTATACATATTTATGCTTAGAAAATGCAAATATAGATAATAGAGAATGTCTGTGAATTGTATGATTTTCATAAAGAAAAAAAAATTCTGAACTCATGACATGAATTACTTTTAAGGTCAAAAAATTTTCTTTCTTTTATTTTGAGTTGACATTAGCAAGATTTGTATTTATTCAGAGAAAGTACATTGTGTCTGTTTTTGTTAATTAAGCTATTGTTTGCACAAATTAATTAACATTCTTAAGGTGAAGCCCGTAAGCTATTAAAAGGAAGTTTTAGTCGCTAAAAATCTGATAATTAGATCAAAAGTTATCAAACGTTAATTTTTTTTTTGTGCGGTACTATAGTTATTTAATAATTAACAATGTTCTGCTATGTAATATTTTTTCAAATAATGCATTTAGATTTCTATTTATCTACTTTAAAAGTAATGAATCTTTATTGTTATTAATATCAGTAACAATTTATTAAAAACTTAAACATTATTTTTCTTTTTATGCTCCTCATAGGATCCGAATCCATCAAACTCAAGTTGTCCACGGAACGATTCTATGTGCAACTCAGTTTCTACTGGTGTAAGTTTATAAATTTCATAATTTTCAAGCTTTTATTTCTGTATATTTAATTAACTATCTTGAAAAAAAGGTCAGAGTAACTTTTTCATATTTTAGTTTTCGAATTTTATTGGTTCTCCTGTTCTTTTTTTTTTTTTTTTTTTTAAATATATATATATAATGTTTAAATATAACATTTAAAATGTGTGAAAAATCATCAAGTTTGTATTACAATTAACTGTTGCATTCTAATAATGCTTATTACATGATAAAAAAAGGATCCATCCTGTTTTAAATTTGAAAAGGTAAATAATTATTGTTTATTATTAAATATTATTTGAAAAGGTTTGTGGAAAAAGGTTCTAAGCAAGATTCATCAAAATGGGTTCAGCCCTGAAAGACCTGTGGGGTTTTTCAGATTGAACCCACTTGAAGAAAACAATTTTTATCATTGAAGCCAATTGAGTTTTTTTCTCACATTATACAAAACTATTCAAAGCAAAAATCATTAATCTGGTTTTTGCAAACAAAACTTAAAATAAATGTATTAAATAATACAGGGATGTGATTCATCCACGGATTTTTCCGCTTTATAGTGGATTTTTGCTTTTGTCTCTCGAATTTCAGCCTTTTTATAAAAAACTCCGATTCTCTAAAAGTTTCGGGTTTTTTTATAAAAAATATCCCGCTTTTTTTCCCCCTTTGAAAATTCAGTCATTGAAATAAAATAATTATATTTATTTACAATTTTCAAAGATAAACAGAAAATTCAAACTACATCCTAGCTGCTAACCCATCCGCATTTTTACTTCTTTTAGTTATTTTCTCTGATTTTACGCACAGAAAAAAATATTTTCCGTATTTTTATCCATTTGACGGATTGCTCGTATTTTCGTAATTCTGACGCCGCTGCTTCCTGTTTTCAGGCATTAAGGCAAACGGAAAAAAAAGAGGTGGATTTTGTGGTGAAAATATTTATTTGCTCATTCAATTAGTCTTGTAAATTTTTAGTTATTATGTCTAATCAGAAACAGTACAAACAAGCCTTTTAGCAATACCAAGTCCATGGTCTGCAAATATCTCGATTCTTAATCACGCGATTTTAATATCAATCATCGATTTTTGTATTTACCTGATTTAAAAGTTGCACATTGCGATTATTATTTACGCTATTTAAATATCGTACATTCTGATTCTTATTTACGAGATTTAAAAATCCAATATCACATTTTGTATTTATGCATTTTTAAAATCGTGATTTTATTATCAAACATCGATTTTCGTATTTACCTGTTTTAAAAGTTGAACATTGTGATCCTTATTCAGGCGATTTAACCCTTTGAGGCACACGAACATAAATTTTCATATTTTTTTAAAATTGAGAAACTAATTATGATGCTTAGGATCTAAGAATGGGAAAATGACATTTAAAAAAAATTCTGATTCATTGCACCACACAGGGGGTGGTGGTTTCGGTGGTTAACCAGTGTCCACATAGAACATTTTCATGTGAAAAAAAAATATTATCTTTTTTAACTTTTTTTACAATAAATTTTCACTTTTCAGAAATCAAACAATAAACTTAAAGTACTAAAACTATTTATATAATTTTAAAGACCAAAAAAGGCTTTAACAAATATAATATAATACAAAAATAGTATATAATAAAATATATATTAGTGAAAAATAAAACGCATGAATTTCAAACACAAAAAATATTCTAAGTAAAATATAATATATATTATACAATATCAGGATAAAATAAATAGTACAGAAATATATAATAATAAAAATAAAATGTATAATAATAAAAATAAAATATGAAATAAAATGAATTGATTATCATTGAATTGAAATTGATTATCTTAATTGAAAATCAACAATATAAATAAATAATAATAATAATAAAAAATTTAAATTCTTAATTTTTAAGACAAATAAAATGCAGAAAAATTTTAATAGTAGAAAATAGATATTATAGCATCAACTAAATACGACTGTTCGCTTATTCAAAAAGAACTCAAATGAGCAGAATTAACTTGTTTCAGATAAGAAATTTGAAGTAATAGACTTTATTTTCAATAGAAA
Organism: Parasteatoda tepidariorum; assembly: GCF_982258835.1. Taxonomy (NCBI): domain Eukaryota; kingdom Metazoa; phylum Arthropoda; class Arachnida; order Araneae; family Theridiidae; genus Parasteatoda; species Parasteatoda tepidariorum. The sequence goes on from NC_141765.1 coordinate 87,732,071, forward strand.
TAGATAAGAGACACATTGCTCCCCATTTATAAGCCCCATGAAGAAAAAACCCAAATAAATTTTTACCCACTTCACTATCTGAGTGAAGGAAGGGGGAAAAAGTATAAAGACTCGTGTTGGTGGATATAATGTTCTAGGGGCACAGTGGCTTCACTCTGAAACCAAAAAATATAAAGGTAAAAATTAAATACTTTTCTGAGGAATCTTTATTGGGAAAAATTTGTGTGTCAAAAGAAGCTCATAAACAACAAATCTGAGTGATATGCTTCAAACTTTTTTTGTATTTTATTGAGTAAAAAAAAAAAACTTGTAGTAATGAAAAAGGGCCTTGAAAACTTTTTATTTTTTTCAAAGGAAGATATAATCTAAGTGTAGTGCTGCTATCTGGTGATGTTTAGTAAAGTTAAAATAATACTTTAATATTATTGGTTTCGGAGATTGACCTTTGTGCCGCTAGGAATAATTTTTTAAAAAGTGCGGTTTCGCTGTCGTACCACTGTGCTTCAAAGGGTTAAATATCGTATATTGTATTCTGATTTACGAGATTTAAAAATCCAATATCACAATTTGTATTTACTCCCTTTTAAAACCCTATGTAGTGATTCATATTAACGCGAGCTTAAAATCCTATGTCGTGATTCGTTTATATATATATATATATATTCATTCTTGGAGTTCCTATTTTTTACTTTCTGACTACTCTCATCCCTGACTATACAGCGAATTTTTACATGAATACAAAATTGTGGGCCACATGACAGAAATATCATAGTGTAAGGAAGAAGAAGGAACATATTATATACCACATTTAGGAGTTTATCGCACTGGTAAAAGTACTACAAAGCTTCGTGTAGAGTTTAATACGTTCTCACAGACAACCTTGGAGGATTCTCTAAATTCCTTGCAGTATAACAATGGGGTTATACAGGACAGTTTATTTAAAATAATGACTATTTCATAAACATATTAATGCGTTTGCAGCAGTCATTAGGCAGATGTATAGGATGATTTTAATTGATCCGAGTCTAACTAAACTTTTAAGAATGCTTTGAAGGAAGAGAGTGAATGATCCAGTTAAAGCGTATGAGCCCAAAGCAGTTACCTACGGTACAGTTCGTGCACCTTATCTAGCTACCAGGGTTTTACTTCAATTGTCGAGTGATGAATATAAGAACTATCCCTTAGCATCTCGGGTGTTAGAAAGAGACTTCGATATGGATGATGATCTGAGTGGTGGGCAGTGGCGTGCCTACATTTTTTTTCATTCTGGGGGTATGCAAAGTCATAAACTTTGCCCGATTTAATATTTTAAAATTATTTGTGTTATTTTAATATTGTAATTAAAAATGGTTATTATTTTAAATCTGAAACATTTAATCATTTATATTTGTAATAGTTTCATAAATTATTTCCATTGTTTATAACGATTATGACTTAACTATTACATTCACACCATCAAATTTTTTAAAAAAAGTGCATTAAAATTTTAATAAATTAGTAATAAATTTTTATTTTTTTTTAATATCCGCCGTTGAACAGCCCAACAAACTTTTGTATTTACGACTACTAATGTTCACCTCCGTAGCCTTGTAATTTTTAACTAATCCAGAAGAACAAGGAAACTCCTGGATCAGTAGCCCCAGAAGTATTGATTTGTTATGGGAACATGGAGGACATTGTGACTCGACAGATTTAACGTGCATCATTCACCATTTACTACACGAGTCAATTAATGAATTTTGTAATTTTTACTCCTTTAAATTTCTTATTGCTGAGCAATACATTTTATCGATACACTTTAATCATAATGACGTAAAATGGTTTTTCGCTCTTCAAAAACATGTTGAATCAAGAATAATTTGTGTTTAACATTTTGATTCTGACATAGATTTGAATTTAATCATGAATATAAATTTGCAGAATACAAAAAAAGAATTAACTTTATCATATAAATTTAATTTTAATGATAAAGCGCAAGGTATAAAAAATTAAAACAATTGAAGGACATAAAAGAGATTGATTACTCAAAATTAAGTCTTATTTGAAAATGACTTTGAATTTTAACAAGTTGTACCAAAGTTAAATTTTATTTAAGAAAGGAAATCTCATATGTACCAATTTTAAATTAATTATAAATTAATTGAGAAAAAGGGGATGTTGTGATTAAAATATATTACAGAGAAATGGGTTATGAAACTTGATAGAGGTATTCAGTCGATAAAGTTTAAAACAATCAAAGAAAATAAAAGAGATTAATTAAATAATGAATTTTGATAATAATTTTGGATCATCATTAATTGATGGAAAGAAAGGCCAAAAGTGATCGAAAATAGTGGAGGGAAACATTGCTAAAGTGCCACTGGAATTAACCCAACAGCAAGGGCTCGTGGTCAAGATAAAGTTAAAGGACGACTGAATAACATCTATGAAATTTTACGTTTGGGCAAATAAACGCTGGTCAGAAAAAGGGACAAGAGAATGTTACTCACCACATATTATTTACATCATGGAGTCAGGTCCACCATCGGACATTTTGAAGTGATGGATACCAAAAGAAAATACAGTGTAAAGAAGCATCGTTCACAAATTCATCTTTAATTGTTCATTATTTTACAATCGTAGCAGTTTTTGGAATGGGATGGGTGGCCCCCATGGCATCGCAAAAGAAAAAGTAGCCAAGGAATAATGAATATTAGCATCACGGGCGGTCCGGCAAAGCTCGCTGACCTAGGCCAGCTCACCAGCCGAGACCCAAGCCAAAGGAGCACCACAAGAGAAGTGTACTTGGCAGAACCAAAAAAACGATAATAATCGCGTCCGCTTAAGCACGGGAAAGTGCGAGTTGTAAAGCAGGAGAGAGAACGACTGTCATTGGATGGGAGAATTACCACACGGTTACGTTAATACCAATCAGTGTAAATTAGTACTCCCACAACATACCAAATATGGTGCCAAAGGGAAGAAGGCGTGAACACACCAATTTTTAGGAAATTCGAAAAATCCGGCTGGAACTAGAATCACCACGTGCAACACTGAAGGTTACATGAAAGTGATGGGAAAAAGAAGTTAAATGGTGACGTAAATTAGAATGTGAGGGAAAAGAATGTCATCCTTGAGAAGGACAGTGGGGTCAGACGTCCTTGAATTGCAAAAGGTGAAAAAGAGAAAGACACAAGAAAATGTGTTGCTAAAGCAAAAGAAACATTTCCATTTCTCTTCAAAGAATATGGGGTAAAATAAGGATTAAATTAGAGAAAGAAAACAACCAACATTAAACTAATAGGGATTAAATTAAACAATTAGAAAAATCGTCACATATCACTGTGACACAAGTCTTCTGATTTTCCTTGTTTATTCCAAGGTAAAAATTATACAAAGTTCACATACAATTATACAACATAGAATTATACAAAGTTTTAAAAAAAGGTAAAATTTTATCATACTAATTAAGTTTTCATGATAAAAGACAACGGATGAAAAAATCAAAACAAGTGAAGGAATTTTCATTTCAAAATGACTTTTAATTTTAACAAGTCATCTGATTTCTCTGGTTTATTCTAAGGTAAAAATTTTGTTTACATAAAACGAAAAATGTAATACACAAAGTAAAATATATATATAACTTCTAGGGTGCCTTATTTAAATAAGTTTCTTATTTACAGAAGTATAATCTAAACACATCGTTAATTGTAAAATTATAACCAAACTTTTATTGTATATTAGAGGTTACATGTTTTTTTTTTTTTTTTTACTTAACAATGTAATATTATTTTTCGAATTATAGCTATTCGAAACAGAATTGGATAGCCTGATAGTGAAAAAGATTATTGAAAATTTACAAAAAACTTTTGAAAACCCAAATGATATTGAGAAATTGTGTTATATACTTTTAAAATATTTAAAAAATTTCAAGTATAAATGGAATGAAATATATTTAAGAATTTTAAATTATTCTAACAAAATGTAGAGAAAACAATTAACAAAAATATCATTAACATAAACAACGCAAAAGCTAAAATCCGATGGAAATGAAATCTAAAAAAATATTTACAATTAAACAAAATCTAAATCTGAAAAATTTGTTGTACTTTTAAAAATTATTACATAGTTTTTAGTAAGACTTATTATTTTATTAATAAGAATTAAGAGTTGCGGGTTACAAAATTGATCACAAAATAAACAAAAAGTCCCATTTAGTTTAAAAATTTTTGAAAAATAACAAATACAGAGGAATAAGAATTATTATAGAGGAAATGAAAATCAGAAGGAAAAAATATTTTTACAGATAACTAGCAAAAAAAGTAAACTACGAAGTGAGGGAAATGCATTTCAATATTACATGACTAAATATCGAAAGTAAATCAAGTCAGACAAAAATCGTAATTATTAAGCCAAGTATACTGACAAAAAATGCATTAAACTATGTCTGACACACGAAAAAAAGAAGAAATTATAAGATTACTGATCATTACGGAAAAACCTTAGAATCGTCAGCCCTGTGTAAACTAAAAAATGCAAATAGTTGTTTCGGTACATGTTCCATAAATTTTCACATATAACTGACCAATTAGAATGTGAAAAGGCAATAGCTATCTTTATCACTTTGATAGTAAAAAAATGTGATGCAAAAGAAAAACTAAATGTAAATTACTACTAAATGGATTATTATTTCAATAATTCTTTATAAAATTGAACTATGTTTTAAATATTTTTTTTTTAAGAGTTGGGTGTGCAAGCATGAATTTTTGTTTACTTCTTCAAAATGAACTATTGTTCCAATTAATAATTTTAGCTGAGATTCCTCAAAATTGTCAGGAAATCGCATGAACAATTGGAACTTAAGGAGAGAATTTTCTATTTTAGGAGAGCCAGAAAATTACTTATTAGAAGAGAAATTTACACAGAAAGTATTAACTATAAAATCGATGATGGCTCCTGATTTTTACTTTGCCCAGGGACTTCTTTTTTCTCTTTCAGTCGAAATCTTAAAATAAATTATAATTTTTTTTTCTTCGATACATACTTCTATATTCATTTTTGCTTAATTTTAGTTTTCTGAAATTATTTTTTAAGAAATAACTTGTTTTTTGTACATAAATTTCAAAATTCTGAAAAATTTACTGAAATAAATTTTTAATTGGTCTAAATATTATAGTTTTATTATTTTCCGTAAACTAAACGAAAATTTTTTTATAGAACTTTTCAAAATTGGATATGATGTGTTTGAAAACTGATGATAACAATCTTAACTTTAAAAGAGTTCTATTGATATTGTCTATCAAAGAAAAAAAATTTAGAAGGAGCTATTAAGGATATAGGCCATGAAATAGAATAAAAATATTTTGATTATTACTATTATTCGATATACAGAAAGCCAGGAATGATGGAATTATCAGGTCAGACACTCAAAATTGTATTTTGAAGATTTTATAACTTCAAAAAATGGATTTAATATAAAATTAAGACTTTGATGAAAGTATAGCTCTGTCTATATATAATATGGTTACCATATGATATGTGAGATAAAATGATGTAGTAAAATTAAAAAAGAATAATAACATTTGGAGCTGATATAATTCATAAAGTTATTACTTATTATTTTTTAACTTAATTTTTCAGACAATTTTAGCAAATATCTGTAATGTTATACTGATTTTGAATCTGGTCTTATCTTACATTTATCTTTAATCTGGTTAATATATTGTTATAAAAAATGAAATCACTTATTGGTTTCAAATGAAAAATTTTCAACTCGTGTTATAGAAATTGGATGAAATTTTAGGATTTTATGTATCACATATGCTCTCCTTTTAAATGGTCACTATTAAAAAAATATTCAGCAGTTATATCTTTAACATCGAAGTAAAAATAAAGTTGCGTTACTCCAGTGTGTTCAGGGTCCTAAGAATATGGCTATATTTTTAAAAATATTCATTTTTGAATGTAATGCCTATTGAAACCTCTGATCAGAATGACATATAAATATATATATTCACAACGTCATGCAATTATATATGACAAAACAATTGTGGCACAGAACTATTGATTTATTATTATTATAAATTTTTTTTTTTGGAAATTCCAAAGCAAATATCTTACCAAAGAAAAACGTCATACCAGTCTGGGGAGCATAGGGGGCAGTCGCCCCTTTTAAAATTTTAGTGAGGGGGCAAGCGATATGTTTCGCCCCACCAGAAATATAAACATTCGAGAAAATAAAATCAAGCAAAATTCTGATTAAAAAAATAGTAAAAAAGTGAAATTAAAAATTTAAAGAAACTTTTTAATTCAACTTTGAAACTATTTTCCAAGTAGAAAAGTTCATTTTCTTCTGAAATTTAGTAATAGGGCAAATAATGTGTTTTGCCCCTTCAGAAATGTAGACATTCACAAAAATGAGGTCAATTTAAATTTGTAAACTTAGAGGGAAAAAAACTTTTTTTTTCTACTTTGAAGTGATTCTCTATGTGAAAAACTTTATTTACCTCTGAAACTTAATTGATGGGTGAATAATGTGCTTCTCCCCTTTTGAAATTTAGCCATTCGTGAAATTTAGCCATTTGAAATTTAGCCATAGCAATTTTGAAGTTAAAGTTAAGTTACGTTGGTATTTTTAGAAAAAAAAAGAACTTTTTTCAACTTTAAAGTTTTTTGTTTTAAAAAAAAAGATTATTTTCTTCTGTAAATTTAGCCATTCATGAAAATAATGTGAAGTTAAATTGATAACTTTAGAAAAAAGGAACCATTCCTTTTTCTACTTGAAAATTATTTTCGAAATCAAAAACTTTATTTTACTGTGAATTTTAGTTGAGGGGGCGAATAATGTGCTTTGCCTCTTTTGAAATTTAGCCAGAATATAAAAAATTAGAAAATAAAGTTAAATTAATAATTCAGGAAGAAAAAAAAAACTTTTTTTCAACTTTAAATTTTTTTTTTTTTTTTTTTTTGAGAAAAAAGTTTATTTTTTCTGAAATTTAATTGAGGGGGCGAATAGTGTTCTTAGCCCCTTCTGAAATTTTAACCTCTGTGAGAATGAACTCAAGTTAAAGTAAATTTAGAAAAAAAGCACTATTTTTTTTTCAACTTTAAGGCTATTTTCGAAATCAAAAATTTTATTTTCTCATTTAATTGAAAGGCAAATAAATAATGTGCTTTGCCCCTTCTGAAATTTAGACATTTGTGAAAATAAAATTAAGTTAAATTGATAATTTTAGAAGAAAAAAAACTGTTTTTCAAAATAGAAAACTTTATTTTCTTAAGACAAAGACTTTTTTTTTCATATGGTAACCTTCTATAGAATTAAGTTAAAAGGTTTTTTTGTGTAATGAATAAAATAAACTTTAAAGAATAATTGTAACAGAGAGGACAAATATATATTTGACATAATTTTTGATTTAAAAAATAAGAAGAAAAAAAAATTTTTTTGATGGAAATCACTGCATAATTAGACACTCAGGAACAATTTATTTTACAATATAAATCAAAATATTTGTGAAAGCGTAATATATTTAATAACTTATTCTTCTTTAAAATAGACAGTTTTTTTTGATAGAATAAGTCAAAATCACGAATGCTCTCTATTTATGATAAATTTTTCTATAAGCATGCTTAACTCTAAAAAATAACTTCTGAATTCATAAATTACAACAAATTTCCTTTAAAATGATACCAAATACAAAGATATTGCTTAAACTTCACTACTGGTTTCAGTTTTCATGGATTTCAACTATATCTTACTTTTATATTTAGTATATATAGGTATGCATGTAGAATGTATTTAAAAAAGAAAAACTGTGAAATCTTTGTGCAAAATTGGGTCGTTCCATGAAAAAGAAACAAACAAAAAAAATATCCCAAGGCAAAATTGGGATTTTTCTCAACCGGGTTTTTTGTGATCCCTGGTTCAGTAACAGTTTTGAAAAATTAAGATTTCTTGAAAAAATCATTATTTAAATATCACAGATCTTAGTAGATTAAAGTACTGAGCGACAATCTTAGTGTCATCTGATTGGAAGAAGGTTCTAGATATATTTTACAACAACCATTTGATATGTAAGCTTAGAAAGCCACCCTTTGGCAGAAAATTAAAGCACCAAGAGTGTCAATGCTATGACTGAATTAGTGTTAGGAATTCAAGATTTTGCCAATAGGAAGCTTGCAGGCTAGATGTATCCCATATTTCTTATTGTTATCATATGCTAATAAAAATTTTAAAGCTAATTTACTCACCTTCACTAAAATGTCATTTTGAACCTTCTTCATGACTTACCTTTGCTTAATCATTAATTAGTTTATTTAAATTGCTTATCAGGAACCATTATCCTAAAATTTGAATAAAATCTGTTAAATGTTACTAGAATAAAAGTCAATTTTAAAAGAATTATAATTTTCAAACCATCAAAATGAGCCTGCAAAGTATGTTTTATTTAAATATGTTATTTTGAAAATCTTCTTTACTTACAGTTATAAAATTGTATATTAGTTTTATTTTGTGCTGTGGATATAGAAAGTTTACTCTGTGTATTGTATTGTTGTTTTTAATAATCTTATTTGTAGGAATGTCAAAATTTACCAGTTTGAAAAACATAAGATGAAAAACATAAATATTTTTTATAATAATACATAAATAAGCAGAATTTATGTAACTAATTTAGTTTTTACCTTTTAATATTTAGATATTTTTAAAAAAGGATAATGCATCAGTGTAAGAAAAGAAGACTGCAATTCTTTTCATTTATTAATTTAAAAAATAATAATTTTTTATTATTATTTCTGTATAATTTTAGGCTATATTGCTTGCTGATATAATACCCTCACTTCTTATCAAGGTTGTGGCACCTTTCATTGCTATAAATACACAGTAAGTTTTTTATTTCTTTCAACTTTTGAAAACTATTAAAAAAATTTTCACTAGCATTTCATACATCCTATTTTGTAAGAATAAAAACTTCAAAATCTTTACTCAGTAAAAATATATGTATATTTAATATTTAACCTTTTCATATTAGCATTATAATGAGTTTTTGAACTTATACTTTATGCTAACCATACAATTATTCAATCAGCCCATTTTAGACTAAATTAATTTCAAGTTTGAATTTTGTTTTGTGAACAATCACATGCAGTTATGCTAAAATTATTTAATTTTTTTTCATTCAAAATGATGATTAAAATATATGATTAATAATTTTTTTTTTTGTTCAGAAATTAAAATTCGTCAATTTATGACACTGCCATAATTTCTTTAATTAATAGAGATTTAGACATGAACTTGCATGCTTATTTTGTTTTTCAAAATAGTTACTTACATCATCATTAGAAAATGTCATTTTAGAAAATACTACTACAACATTTGATGCAAAGGTTCAGTTGGAAGAAAATAGATAGGATGCAGGATACTCTGTGTTTGATTTTTGGGATTCATATTAAGTTAATCCCTTTCTAAAGTAAATTATGTAAGGTAAGCAAAATAGTGGTTTCGAAGAGAAACATATCTAAATAATGGAAATTTGCTTTAATCGACATATTTTTAAAATAAATTTAAAAAAATTTTAATTTTTTTATTCATGACATTGAAATCTCATGCTAATGTGTCATCAATATTTTCGAGTTATGTGTAAAAAAAAAATAGTCACTGCTATGTACAACAGCCCATTTTGTCCAAGCAAAAGCAGAAGCAAGGTCATTGTATCATGAGTACACAAGAATGTCATAAATATTAACATGATTTACTAATCTTTTTCCTGCCCAATGAAACAAAAGGCCATTAAATCCAGCACCATTTCTATTTTTATTGAATCTTGTAACTTGTCTTTGTATCAAAAGAATATTACTATTCGGGTAGGAATGTATCACTTTTAGAACATGAACAATTTTGATCTGTAGACATGTATATCTGTAGAACTAAATTTTATGAAAGAAATGTATCGCTGTAGATGTATTTGTAAAATAAAAAATCTTATAATTATTATAAATTTTTATTTTTAAATATTAAGCAAGCTTTTGATATTTTCAGAAATATCTATCCTTTAAAGTATTATTAATTTAAAAAATCCATGCATGCTAAATTTTATATGTGATTCACATCTTGTTTTTGGTTTTGTTATTGAAATATTTTTTTAAACTTGTCTCTCATATGAAATAACTTTTAAAATATTTTACATATTTAAATTTAACTGATGTTAGTTTAGTGTGTACATGGACTTGAACTTTTACCTTAAGCTATCTCAATGCATCTCTTCTGAAAACTTAATTAATCTAAACTTTAACTAAATGTGCACTTTTTAACTTTTTAGTGCACGAGTTATGATTGCTGTTACATTATGTGCCATGAGTTTTATAATAACATCTTTTTCTGTTAGCCATTGGATGACGTTTCTAGGTAAAATAAAATATGCAAATATCATTAGTTATTTTATTGAGTATGTAATATTATTATTTTAATCTCAAAGCTTTTGAATTACTGAAAGAATAAATCTCTTACATAGGTGTTATATGTGCTGCTCTATCCAGTGGACTAGGAGAAGTTACATTTTTATCTTATTCATCATTTTTTGATAAGTTAGTCTTTGAACTTTCTATTTCAACGAAATATTTTTATGATTTATTAATTTTATTGATAGCAATTATTTTATCAGTTATTTGGTTTTTAGAAATTACCAGTCATAATGAGAGTATTAGGGCTTCAAACATTTGTTTTAATGTTAAACTATTGAAAAACTTAGTTCTGAGTTAAACTTGTTTATTTTCCCTCATAGCAAACTTTTTTTTTTCATAATTCATCCATCGTCACAGGGGATTTATTTACGTTTTTAAGGAAAGAAGAGTTCCATGAACTTTAGATACCCTAGAATGTGTAATGGCATTTACACAATACAGCTGATTTCAACTCTTTTGTCATCAAGAAAAATACATTACCGTATTTTTCGGCGTAAATGCCACAGCGCTATTGAAAAGAAGTTTTTTCCTACATGCGGCTCTTCCGACGAAATAATTTTTGATTGTAAAAAAATTTTATCGAGAAAATCTATTTGCGATGAAATAATTTTTTAGACAAAACATTTTATACAACAGAAAGAATTTTTGGTAGAAAAAATTTTTTATCAAGAAAAACTATCTCCGATGAAATAATTTTTTAAGCAAAACATTTTATTAAAGAAATTAATAACGAAGTTGATAAAATTTTTGTCTGCATCTGTTTCCCGTTATTGGGAAGTGGTGAAAGATTGAAGACTAAGTTTAAAATATAAAACGAAATTTATTCATCTTAAAAACTTTAAAACAATTAATTAAAAAACTTATTCGAAATATACTGGCTAATACTATTAACTACATATTTGCCCTCCGACATACTGTTAGCTACTCTACTGTGAAGGGTATGACCAAAGTAAAAAAGGAAAGACCAAAGAGGAGATTGCTTCAAAAACACCTCCTTATATACTGAGTAGCAAAGCTCTGGACAAGTGTAGATCGCTGATAGGCTAAGAGTTGAATGACCGCCATCCTGCATCATGAATTACGTCTCTCCCTATCCATGCTGATCGAAACATAAACAAACATCTGTAGCATAAGATGTTGAAATGAATCCAATATTCTATTGAAGTGAACTTAAAATATTCTTAATAGGAAAATTACTTAGTATTAAATAATTGGGAATTACTTAAGACAGGGGATGGGATTTACATACTTACTGCCAACAGTATCGTGATCTGTGGCAATTTTCGGCAGCAACCTGCAAGAAAATAAATAAACAAAATAATGATAAAAAAAATCATCGTATTAGGAGACCAATTTGAAGGGTATATATCTGGTATCATCCCCCTGCTTAAAGAAACAGGGTTGCCACTCCACAGGGAAAACCTAGAAAATACAGGGAATTTTGATTTTTTTTTCTTTACAAGCTGGGAAAATGCAGGGAATTTTGTTTCTTATTTTTGTCTTTTAAAAAATGGTGACCACTCAAAGCGGAATCTATAGGATATTTAACAATGATAGTTCAGCTATACTAAACTATTTCATTTACTATAGCATTATTTAAGTACGTTCAGCTGTTTTTCCAGCAATTAAAACTAATAAATATAGTTAGCCCAATATAGCTCACACAAGAGCACAGTAATTTTTGTTTCCTCTTAATATATTGTGTATTATATTAACCAGGTTTGAGTGACAACAACGAGAAAGATCGCAAGCTAGAAATCCATTTAGCGCTTTGACAATTGGAGTGCATAAATAAGGAACCATCCCCTTTTCTTTTCTCCAACCGCTTTAAAAGTAACTGATTGATTCTTCTTAAACAGCTCCAGTAGAAATGACAAGCGGAGGAGGTGGGGTATATATTCCCCTTTTAAACAATTTCTTCTCTCTTTCTTAGTGGAGTTGCATTGCATTATTTCCATTGAACGAGTGACATTCTACCCACTAAAATTCCACCCCTGAAGATTGAAGTGAAACTAGTTTCCGTTTTGCTCATTCCTTTGTGAGAATTTTTTGGTGTGCGCTTAGTTATTTCTTATTCCTGTTATTATTAGTTATTTCGTTATTATTAGTTTTTAATAATAGTAAAATGGACATTGATTTATTTTAAAGCATTGAGTTTTTTACATTTTTGATTCTTTTTTAGATTAAAGTTGATTTTTCAGGTTACTATTTATATCACATAAATAAATTTAGCGAAGTTAGAAATTGCTTCCCTTTATGAGAATAAGTTAATTTAATTTGACTCTACCCCAATAGTGGGCTTCCAGAGAATACTGAAGTCTTAAATTGTGCATCTGTTTCATATCAGAGTGTGTTCAAGATCTTCCAACACACCACAGTGGTTACAGTATTTAGATTTTTCAAATATTTTATTTTGATTTGATGCATATGCTCCATGCTTGGTTAGAAATTGGTTTATGTAAAAATTTCCAAAAAAATATCTGGTCTGTACTCTTGTCAAAAATTCTGTGAGTATGTCTTCCCATTGTTGCGGGTTGCTCCATCTCATTTGCCAGGATTCTGTGCCTTATTCAGGTAGTCATTTCCTTATTGTATGTTTTGATTCTTCATCAAAAAAGTTGATGTTCTCTCGTTCCCAAGCCTGCTTAGCCAATCTATCTGCCTCCTCATTTCCACATGTGACCTGATGGGCTCTAATTCAATTTAGCTGGTTGTTTGCAGTTAATCTGTTTTTTATACTTGAAATGATGTAATCCATTTTATGTGCATTAGAAAGGACATATAATCCTGAGAATGAGTCTGACAAAATATTTTCTGCATCACTGATTTGCTGTTCGGTTATCCAGGAGATAGACCGGTGAATTGCTTAGAGCTCGTCTTTAAAAACTGAAGAATTGTCTGATAATCTAAATTGTCTGCTGTCGATAACATTTCCATTGTATTAGATCACGAAGGCACATCCTATTCTAAATTTATTCAGATATTTAGGCTTTGAACCATCAATCATTTAAATTTTTGGTTCTGTGGTTTGTGGTGATTGAATTGAATGGAAATTGTTTCGGCGAGGTGGTGAATAGATAATTTAGATCAGGGGTCCCCAACCTTTTTGTACCTAAAAGCAAATTCCAAAATATCGATCGAATGGCGGGCACCATTTATTTTTTCAAGATAAATTTATAGTTGGTAGACATAGGTATTAATACGCACTACATATAATGCACAAAATATTTAATTTAAAAAATTTATTTAACATATGAATATAATTAGTATTAATATTATAGTGTAAAATAAGTTATAACTAAATTGTTTGCAAAACATACGAAGTATAAAAATTATTTATAAAATATGTAAAATACAATCAATGTGATCTTTGGCATTGCATTTCACTGACCAGCGCTTCATAATTGGGAGAATATGATGAAATTCCTGCTCGCAAGCAATCGTCAAGGTGTTCATCTGTAAGTTGTGATGTATATTTTGATTTTATGATATTCATTGTCAAAAACAATGATTCACACAAGTATGTGGAACCAAAGAACGACTTTATTTTATATGGTGCTTTTTTTAAGAATAGAAATTTATTTTTTTCAACTATATTCTAAAGTTTCTCTTCTGATATAATAGTTTTGAGGATAATGTCACTCTGAAGATCTAAAATTTCCATCTCCACTTCTTCTCGCCTTATTTGAAGAAATTCTGAAATGTATGTTGTTATGTTACGTTACTATGGTTACGTTAATTTGGTTGGTAAAAGGATTTACAAAAAAGGTTACCATAGGCTCGATGATTTTAAACTGTTGAAAACAATTTTCAATTTGATCTTGAAGCAATTTGAGGTTGATGACAAATATTAGTCAATTTCATTGTCGATTATCATTTTTTTCAGGTTCAGAAAATGCACATTTTCAAATGTGATATCAACAAAACAAGCTTAGCTCTGATTGAGTTTATAGCCCCTATAATTCTTGTTGTATGTTTGTCCTTTCCCTGCAGCTCCAAGTTTAAATTATTTAGTTTTTCCATTATGTCTGTTACGAAAGACAAATCTGCTAGTCAAAGAGGATCTCATTGTTCTAAAAATATTTGATTTTTGGCTGCAAGATAATTTTTTATTTCTTCAATTAAATGTATAAATCTATCAAGTACTTTCCCTTTACTGAGCCAGCGTTTGTAAAATATGGTCCGCATCATCAGCATTTTGTAACAGGGCCTTGAAAAGTCGATGTTTCAAAGGAGCTGCTCGAATCAAGTTGACTATTTTGGTAATAATTTTCATTGCGTGTCCAAATGGTAGTACTTTACCGGACATAACTTCCTGTTGGATAATGCAGTAATAAGACATAAAATCTGGAAATGACCTATCTTTTATACAGAGAGCAATAAAACCATTCAGGATTCTCACCATTGCTGGTACCCCATAAGAGGTTATTGCAAACAGTTTCTGGGGAGGCATATTTATCAAACTTGCATATGTTATAAATGTTTTATAAATATCCTCACCTGTTGACCGTCCTTTCATGGGCAATATTTTTAGTACCTCTTATTTTACTGTAAAATCAATAAATACCATTCTCACCACAACTGCTAACTGTGTTGTGTCTGTAGACTCGTCAAATTGTAGTGAGAACCACTGACATATTTCCAAATCACTTTTTAACTGTGTTTGCATATCTTTTAAAATCGCTCCTATTCTTCTTGTAACAGTAATAACATAACTATAAGTTTTGTATTGCTGACATGATCTCACGTTTGTTGGAAAATCCCTCAAATAAGCTATCAGCACCTGTAAGAAATGTGTCTTTTAACAACTCACCATCCTAGGAGGACTTTTTTTTCTTTGCAAGCATTTGGGAAATTTATAAAGAAGCTATAATGGCATTTTTAGATTTAATCTTAGTACTTGTGAAAAGTGACTGTTGAACCGAAAGATTTTATTTTAACTGCTCTATTTTCTTTTTTCGGATTGCAGATTAAAGTGGATAGCTTGCATTAAAAGTAGAATGAACTGTTTGGAAATGACGTTGGAACATTATGTTTTTTCGACACCACAATACTATTTCCACATAACAAGCAAACACATCTGTGATATTATGTATACTTTTTCCTCCTTTTCCCTTCTTCACTCAGATACTTCCCAAAATCACAATTGGCCAAATAAATGGTAACCAGTTAACAACACAAATATTTATTAACAAAGAAAAAAAATGAAGTTTGAAGAAAAT
This sequence comes from Parasteatoda tepidariorum, assembly GCF_982258835.1. NCBI lineage: Eukaryota > Metazoa > Arthropoda > Arachnida > Araneae > Theridiidae > Parasteatoda > Parasteatoda tepidariorum. Next base: position 87,747,730 of record NC_141765.1, read on the forward strand.
TAATATAACCAATCCACCTAAACAATTCGCTTCCGCTCTCCATCAGAGCGTTCCCTCCTCTGTCTTTTTACAACATCTACCTTGATGACAGCGCCATCACAACATGGAGGCATGACACCCCCCCGACAAGATTGCGCTACACCTGGTATAGCGAAATCTGATCAACACAATAGGATAATATATATATAAAAATATATTTAACACTTAATTGTAAATAAAACATATGAATAGAATACTTATTACAATTACTTACACATAAACTATGCAAAATAAAAATAGTAGAAATATGACAGATGTATAGTTGCCTGGCTTATAACACATAATATATACAAATCAAATTGGTTATAACACATATACAAATCAAATTTCTATAAAACTGGTATATATAAACAATTACAGATGAAAAGAATCCTTGATACAATTGATACGATATTGCAATAGATATTCAATTTCAATAATACTCATATATATATATATTTACAGATGAAAAGAAGCCTTGTTATAAAACAGGTTATCATATATGTTAGATTGTTTTTTAATAAGTACACAAAACATTTAATCACTTACTAGTCTTGATAGACCATCAGCATTTTTTAACTGAGCACCTGGGCAGTGTGTGATATGAATATTGTACCTTTGGAGAGCTAAAGCCCACCGTTGCAACTTAGCAGATTGGGGTGCTGACTTCTGTAAAAATATTAAAGGATTATGATCAGTTATAATGTCAATATTCGCACCAAACACGTAATTTTCGAACTTTTTAATCGACCATACTACAGCATACGCTTCACGTTCAATCGTAGCCCAGTTCTGTTGCACTTTGCTCAGTTTTTGGCTAGCAAAACTGATGGGGCAAAGTTGACCGTTATCATCTCTTTGGGATAAGCAAGCACCAACACCATAGGAACTTGCATCACACTGTATAACATACGGTTTTTTAGGATCTGGAGTATAAAGAGAAGGAGCTTCAATCAACTTCTTCTTTAGTTTTTGGAAGGATAATTCCTCTACGTCGGTCCAAGGAATAAGCTCTGGAACTTTCTTTTTGGTTAAATCAGTCTGTGGTTTTGCTATCTCAGCATAATTTTGTATATAATTTCTATAATAATTAAAGAGACCTAAAGCACTTTTTAAAGCTGACTTGGTTTTAGGTGTTTCGATGATTTCAATAGCACGAAGCTTTTCAGGATCTGGTTCATGTCTACCATCTCCTATAATATGACCTAAATACTTGATTTGTGTTTTTGCGAAAACACATTTCTTGACATTAACAGTGAATTTCAGATCAGTTAATTTAGACAGTACCATATCTAATTGTTTAAGATGTGTATTCCAGTCACAAGAAAATATAGCTATATCATCGAGATATGCTTTGCAGAATTCACGATATTCACTTAAAGCACTGTTCATCACTTTCTGAAAAGAAGCTGCTGCGTTGCGGAGACCGAATGGCATTACCTTCCATCTATATTGAGCTTGATGAGTTTTAAACGAAGTAAGATCACGGCTTTCCTCTTCTAAAGGAATTTCCCAGTACCCTTTTAATACATCTAGGCAAGTTATAATTTTAGCATGTCCAATTTGGTTGATGAGATCTGATGAATTTTCCATTGGGTAATCAAAGGGTTTTGTTACAGCATTTAAATGTCTGAAATCGATGCATAAACGCATACTACCATCCTTCTTTGCCACGCAAACTACTGGGTACGCAATGTCTGCTTCACTGGGCTCAATAAGACCTAGATTTTCTAATTCCGAAATTTGCTTGTCAACTTCAGTCTTTAAAGATTCGGGGATTTTGTAAATGTAGGGTTTCTTCCTCTCAGCACCTGGTATTAATCGAATTTTATGTTCACCTACATTAGCTACTTGTACTTTACCGGAGAATAATGATGCATGCTTGTGCAAAAGTTCAAGCAACTCGGTTTGTTTGCTTTCTTCTAAATGACTAACATCTACCTCAATGTATTCTTGTCCTAACGAAGGTGTTATAATTGGTGTAGGATGAATTTCACCGAATTCAACATCATCTTCGAAAATAACTCCCACGGTTTGTGTTCTAGCATGAAAATGTCTTATTTTGTTAGCATGAATATGTCGCACATTGCCATCTGGTAATTTAACCTTATATGAATTAGAGTTAACTCGTTCTATTACTTCGCCTGGTCCCGTCCATCTTGCGTATAGTTTATTCGAAGAATCCGGAATGAGTAAATAGACTAATTCACCTTTCCTAAACTCTTTCATTCTTGTACTTCGATTAAAATAATGAGCATAAGAATTTTGTTTCTTAGTCGTAGTCAAAGAAGCGAGATCTGCGGCCTTTTCCAAATTTATTTTTAATTCCTGTAAATAATCTACAGCCGAATTGCTAAGATTTAAGGGTAATGGAATCTCACCTGACCAAGAAGATTTTAGAACTGACAAAGGGCCTCTAGCTTCGCGTCCATACATAAGTTTAAAAGGAGATATTCCCGTCGTACAATTTGGTACTTCGCGGTACGCAAAAAGTAAATATGGAATATGTTTATCCCAATCGGTAGGATCTGAACGGATAACATGGTGTAACATCTGTTTAAATACCCTATTCCATTTCTCTACTAAACCATTCGAAGCTGGGTAAGATGGAGTGGAAAATCGAGGACTTGCTCCTAACCTATTTTCAAATTCTTTCGTCAGTTGCGAAGTAAAATTAGTACCCTGGTCACTGCAAATTACTTCTGGTATTCCGGTACGCATGAATATCTCTAAAAGGGCATCGCATGTTGTCTTAGCAGACAAATTTTTTAGTGGGATGACTTCGGGCCATCTAGAATTTTGATCAATTAAACATAAACAATACTTATGTTTTCTACCCGAGGGTGGAACAATTTCTCCAATTAAATCTATATTTACCGTGTGAAAGGGATATGGAGCTCTAACGACAGGGGTTATAGGAATTTTATCAGATTTTCGCTCCAGACTTTTTAATTGACAATTTTTGCAGGTTTTGCAATAATTTTCAACATCTTTTGAAACATTAGGCCAATAAAAAGATAATTTTATGCGTTCCTTAGTTTTTCGTATTCCTAAATGATTCTCATTATGAGCTAATTGAAGAACTTTATCCCTATAAATTTTAGGTAATACTAATTGATATATTGTATCGCCACAAATTTTATCTTTATGAAATAATAAATCATCCCGCAAAAAGAAATTATTCTTTTTCAAACTAGCATCTTTAAAAGAATTCTTTAAAGTTAAACAATCTTTCTGCATTTCTCGAAATTTATTAGCCTCCGAATATTCATCGCTAGAACTGCATAATTTATTAGTATTCGACATTAAATAAATACCGCACCCTGTTTCACTTTCTTCTGATTGTGAAAATGAATCCTCTGACCTTGATGAACTTTTATTCATTTCTTCCCCCTCGTCTACTGACGGGTCGCATTCTAAAACTAAAGTGTTTTCGATTTTAGCTGAATCATCATTTTGATAAATCAAAGAATTATAAGCGTCCGGTGTAATTAAACAAGGGATGTTTAGTTTATCTGTTAAAGCAAACAAAATATTTGAACTATAAAATAGACAATCGTCAGGGTTCTTATAATATACTGGCAATATAGCTAATTTCGCCTCGACTTGTTCCTTAAATGCGGATTGTAAAATTATTTTTCCCTTAGCTTCTATTTCTAAAGACGGAAGTAGGGTCGTATTCAAAATAGAGATCTCAGCTCCGCTATCAATGATCGCGTCTATTTGTCTACTTGCAATAGAAATGGAGACTTTTTGTAACGGGTACAAATTAATTTCATTTAAAGTTTTAGAACTCTGCAAATGTTTCGAATTTACATTTGTAACAACTGCAGTATTATCACTGGATTTATTCATAGACGTTTGGGTGTTACTTCGCGTTTTGTTTTGAATATCATTACCGGCTTTATTTGAATGATCATAGTATTTATTTCTTCTATTTGGGCAACTCTTAGCCATATGTGAGTTACTAGAACAGATATAACATTCGCGTGTGTGGGGAAAATATTTGTTTTCTCTAGTAAATGGGGGTTTTCTCAAAGGTGGTGGAACATACTTAGTGTTTCCATTCGGATTGCGATTGTTAACCGAATTATCATACAATTCTGAGAAATTTCTACCTTTAGAGGTAAACCAATTATCGCACAATTCAGCGATCTGCCTAGGTTTAAGCCAAGTATCTAATTGTTTTATTCTAACATAGCTTCGAGTTTCGTTGTCTAACGCACTTAGTAATCTATCGCTAACTATTAATTCATTCAGCGTTTCAAAATCTTTTACATTTTTAAGTTCACAATAAAAGTCCCAATTGGCTCTTAACCTACTAGCAAATTGCATATGGTTTTCATTTTTAGATCTTTTGGCATTTAGAAAGTTTTCTAGACAGGCTTCTGGGGTAGGTTGGAATTCTTTTAAAATTAAAGCTTTAACTTTAAGATAATCTTTTATTTCTTCCGCGTTTGCATAAACTACCAAATGTGCCGCTCGTTCACCTAACAAGTTAAATAATATTTCGACTTTTAATTCTTCCGGAACATTTTTTATTACAAATGCTTTTTCAAGAGATGTAAAAAATAAATTCCAAGATTCGGGTTTACTAGGAACGGAAATAGTTAAAGTTTTAACGCTTTTGATTAATGTTTCTAAGTTATTATTATTTGAACTAAAATCATTCCCTACATTGGAGTTAGAGCTATTACTTTCTGTCTGCATTCTAGTTAATTCTAATTGTGCTTTAACAATCTCAAGCCTAGTCTTCTCGAGTTCTAATGCTGCTTCAGTTGTTGTTTTGTTTTGATTCTTTTCCGCATTTAGCAATTCTGCTTCTTTTTTCTCTCGTTCGATACGTTCGGTAACTGTAGTAATTAAAAATTCTTTAACAAAATCAAAGTCATTTTTAAATTGATCACTTTTTTCTATCAAATCCTTTAAATCAACAACTCTATGCTCCGATTTTACTTCTAAACCTAATTCTTCGGCAGCTACTACCAAATCTTCTTTTTTCATCCCCCTTATGTTAAACATAATTGTTCTATTTATTTCTATTCCCAAAATAATTATAATTTCTTTAAATCTCCAACAACTCTCTACTTTCTAATACAATTATTCTCCTCTTTCAGAATATCACTTAAAATCAATACTTCTCATAATTCAATTCTTAAAATGTTTTTCATAAACAGAATATGATAAATCTCATACCTTGATTTATGCTCTGTTTCTCGTATGAGAGCGTGCTGTGATATTATGTATAATTTTTCCTCCTTTTCCCTTCTTCACTCAGATACTTCCCAAAATCACAATTGGCCAAATAAATGGTAACCAGTTAACAACACAAATATTTATTAACAAAGAAAAAAAATGAAGTTTGAAGAAAATTAATATAACCAATCCACCTAAACAATTCGCTTCCGCTCTCCATCAGAGCGTTCCCTCCTCTGTCTTTTTACAACATCTACCTTGATGACAGCGCCATCACAACATGGAGGCATGACAACATCTTTTGAATTGACGAAGCAGTATGATTCCTCCCATTCGGAATGTTGTCTTTTGCTTGATCCACACATTTTAGTAGGAACAAAGGAAGTATTTAAAAATAATAAAGAAGTAAATACTGTATACGAAAAATATGAACACAAAAACCATAAACAGAAAAAGAAGTAGAAAAACGAATGAACATTATTTCAATGAGATTTTCCCGACACGAGTTTCGGAAAAATGCCTTTATAGTACGGCAACCATAGAAATCGACTGATTTATTTTAATTCAAGTGTGAGAAATTAGTGTGGTGAAGACTAGGCGCGAGTGGAAAATAGGTCAGCTATATTTTGCTTTGTGCTTATATCTGTGGGGATGGAGGTCGTTATCCTGGCGATTTCTATTTTGGTTGTGTTTATCATCAATATTAAAAAAGCAAAAAAAAAAAAATTGCTTAGCATTTTATGGGAAAACTGAAATATTTTATCGTGGGGCACAAGCAGCGGGTGCCCCTAGACTGATCGACAGGCGCCATGGTGCCCGCAGGCATAGGGTTGGGGTCCCCTGCTTTAGATGGTATTCTCAGGTTAATTTTTGTTTCGGTAGGTAGAAAGAGATTTGATAAAGTTGATTCTGTTTCTAATGTAAGATCTAGTGATATGGTTCCTGCGAGTACTTGCAAAGCTTCGGTTGAGATTGTTCTCTGTTCCTTTGTTATAGCCTATAGAATTACCCTTTCAATTTTCTTGATACTGATTAACGTCTTACCCTGTTGATTATACCATATTTCCGTTCCGTATGAGATTACTCTAAACATACTGTTTTGATAGATAAATTTCTTGATTTCCAGCTCGATACTCCTGTCTGTTCCAGAAATTCTTTTTAATTTAACTTGAATTTCTATAATTTTAGCATTAACATTGTTGAGATGAGGTAGCCAAGATAGCTCAGTGTTAAGGTTGAATCCCTAATTGTCAATCGTGTGTTGAATCCTTTTATTTTGGCCATCCATTTTATTTGTTGGTTTTCTTGAGTATTTGTTCTTGGGATATATAATTACTGATGTTTTTTGTATACTGAATGTGAGATTTTGTTCTTTCGCCCAAACAAGATATTTTGTGAGTATGGAAAAAGCAAATGGTCCGAGATGGTTTAATATTGTACCAGTGATCAAAATAAAAAAGTCATCTGCGTTATTGATTCTTGTGGATGTCTTTGGCTATTTAAAATTGTATGGTAGAGAACCATTTATCCGTTATCCAGATAACTGGGAAACCAGAAAACCGGGGGAAATTTTGCTCGATTTTCCCACCATTTTAAACTAGAACAATTATTTAAAAAAATAAAAGGAGAATTTTTTATTAATTTAAGCATATGATTATTTTATGAAGTAGATTGTAGGTTTCGTTTTCTGATTCCACTACGTTTGAGCTTTTTTTTTCTTTTAACGATAAATTTCGTACTCAATAAATTAGTTCTTTTTATTCATAAATTTTATTGATAGATTTTTTTTCTTTTTTTAAAAATTCCGTTGATCTTATTGATCTTGCCTTGTTCCGGGTTTTAATACTTGTGTTAGCGCCTTTTTTAACTATCGTTTCGGTTCGATAATTTTCAAGTGTTGTTTTTATATAGATTAATAAGTTTTCCTTTTATTTTATCGTCCCCCCCCCCCGTATAATTAGGTATGAAATATATTTCCTTTTTTAATCATTGGTTTTGTTAATATTAGTTAATTTAGGAATTTTAATTATTTTAAAAAAATAAATATGAGAATTTTGTATTTTTTAAACTTGTTTTTCTTGTCTATACTTGCACATTTTTTTGTTCTTTTAAATGTTATTTTTCTACCATTTTTTTTCTCTTTAAATTTAGGAGAGCTTTTCTTTTTTCTCTTATTTTAAAATATGTTACACTTTTTCCTTGTAATTTGAGTTCAATGAAACATCGATTAATGACACTTTTTGGTCGATCCAGAAAACCGGGAAATTCAGACATCCGGGATAGCGATGGTCTCGAGCATCCCGGATAATTGGTTCAGTACTGTATTTGCAGTTAGTAACCACAGGATTGGGTTCTGTGGTACCCTGTGTTGGTAATTGTGTGGTACCCCCAGATAGAGCTTTTGTCTGATACTTGGACATCATAAGTAATAAATGATAGACCTAAGAATAATCGTAATAAATGAATAAATAGACTTAAACCTGTTTAAAAAAATTGGCTTAATTAGAAATTATTGTGATAATTTAATTGATATAAATCAACCTTCAGATTAACATTTATTTTCTCACATTATTAAATTCTTTTGTAAGTTTGAATGTAAAATAGTAGAATTAAAGTGTTGTAAGCATTTAAGTAAAATTTTAAATATTTCATATAATGTTAACAAATTTGTTCGTTGAAAATTTTTGCAACTCATTTTTCATTCTTTTTTCTCTTAATTTATAATCTGTTCACTCTTTTAAATATTTTTCAATTTACTATGATATTTGTTTCCAGGAATGTTGTTTCTACATGGGCATCTGGAACAGGTTATATAACTTTATTTTTACTTACATATTTAGAAATCATTTTTATTATAATATTAAAAGTTTCTTGAAATAAAAGAAAATTTTATTTCTTAAATTCATTTGTAATTTGTTTAAATTGAACTGTGAGCAGAAATAATGTATTGCTTTTCGTAATTTTTAATCAACTGTGAATTTCATCGTCTAAGTTTTATGACTCAGAATGGTAGAAAAAAGCCCCTGGAATAGAGTAAGCTAATGAATCATTCCATTTCAATATTAATATATGAAAGCATCCTCTCAAAATTAAAAAAGTGATTCTTCTTTACATGCTATACTTCAAGAAATTCTGAAAATTATCACTAATTACTAACAGTTATGAATAATGACTTCCTGTAGGAACAATAAGAAGTTCAAAAAATTAAACCTTTTCTGTCTGTATTAGACTTCATTTTAACAATTTTTTATAAATAATTTTAAAATAACTGCTTATCTTATATATAAGTTGATATTTTTTTAATATTATTTTACTCTGCTTTTATGATGACAAAAAATTGCATGGGATAATTATTTTCACTTAAACAATTATCTTAATTGTTAGTTATTTAATTAGAAATTGCCAGAATTTTAAAGAAATTATTTTTTTTTCTAGAAGCCCAAACATTTAATATTTTTAAGATTTAATATAGCAAAAAAAAAAAATTGCTATTCCTTATCAAAAAATGTTCTTAAAATGTTAAATGTTTTAACCATTATAGCAAAAAGTTAAATTATTGTTGTAGAAATTATGCAAATATTATAACAATACTAAATTATATTGTTCATAAGTGTGATTTAAAAATTTATTTCAAATAAATATATATGATTATTAATTTTTCTTATGTATGTGCATTATTTAAAAAAAATATTATAAATATATTGTTATACTATATTTCAAACATAAAAACATTATTAAAATTTGACTTTATCTGTAAATTATGTAGATAAATATTTCATACTTCAAAAAAATATGTTAAAAAAAGCACTAACATTAAAGTTATAAATGTGCAGTATGCAAAAAAAAAATGACATCCTGAATAACGTTTGATCTTGTAATGGAACTTTCAAGTACCAGGACTTAATCTTCATGGTTCACAGGGATATGCTAATTAATTAGTGCTGACCATAATTTAAATTATGAAATCAGACACAAAAATGCCCTTTTTCTGAACAAACATACGTTTTTTTCAACAGATTATGATACCTGAACCTTAAAATATGGGGGAAGCCACAATCGGAAAAATATGGTTATTAGTTTGGTCAAAAGTTTGAACACCTTAATGCTAACTTTTGCGTATTTTGCTATAAGAATATTTTAAGTGAATTCAGAAAATTTTGAACACAATTATAAAATTTATTTATCCAAAGATTTTCTAAGCAATAAATAAACTTTAATATTTTTTTATTTTTTTAATTTATAGTCAAAAAATATTTTTGAATTTTATGGTATACAAATTTTTACATCATTTTAAAGAGTGTAATTCAAGATGGCAAAATACAAGATTTGAACAAATAACAGGGATGAGATTCTTTCGCGGATTTCCGCTTTTTCTCAGATTTTTCCATTTTCCCCGCTAATTTCCACTGAAATTTTTTTTCTCCACAAGTTAAAATATTTTATGAGGAATTTAATTTTCCGCGGAGCGAAATTATTGAAGTCCTCATTCCTCCCTCTGAAGTTTCTCTAAAAATTATTTCCTTGGGATAAAACTGGTTGACCTTTATACAGGGATGAGATTTTTTTCGCTTTTGTCTCTCGAATTTCAGCCTTTTTATCAAAAACTCAGATTCTCTAAAAGTTTCGTTTTTTTTATTTATTTATTTATAAATATCCCGTTTTTTTTTTAAAAAAATTCAGTCGTTGAAGTCAAATTATTATATTTATTTACGATTTTCAAAGAAAAACAGAAAATTCAAACTACGCCCTAGCTGCTAATCCTTCCACATGTTTACTTATATTAGCTATTTTCTCCAATTTCACACACAGAAAATAAGATTTTCCGTATTTTTATCCGTCAGCTGGATAGCTCGTATTTTCGTAATTTAGACGTCGCTGCTTCTTGTATTCCGGAGAGAAAGCGAACAAAAAAAGCGGAAAAAAATGGAGGTGGATTTGTGGTGAAAATATTTATTTGCTCATTCAATTAATCTTGTAAATTTTTATTTATTGTGTAAACAAAAAACAATTTCAACAAGCCTTTTAGAAATCCCAAGTCCAGACTCTGCAAATATCTCGATTTTTATTCACGCAATTTTAATATCAATCATCGATTTTCGTATTTACCTGATTTAAAAGTTGCACATTGCAATTCTTAGTTACGCTTTTTAAATATCGTACATTATGACTCGTATTTACGAGATTAAAAATCTAATATCGTGTTTTGTATTTTTGCATTTTTAAAATTGCGATTTTATTATCAAACATCGATTTTCGTATTTACCTGATTTAAAAGTTGAACGTTGCGATTCTTATTCAGGCCATTTAAATATTGTACATTGCGATTCTTATTTACGAGATTTAAAAAACCAATATAGCGATTTGTATTTACGAGCTTTTAAAACCCTATGTAGCTACGCGAGCTTAAAATCCAATGTCGTGATTCGTTTTTACAGTTGTAATATCGCGCGATTTTAAAATTATGCATCTTGATCTAAAAATTACGTATCATGATTTGTATTTTCGCATTGTTTAAATTCGATGTAGAGTTTCATATTCACGTGATTTAAAAGCCTCATATCGGGATTTATAATCACATGGATAACAAGTTTAAACAAAAATTTGACAAAAAAAGTGTGATTTTTTTATATATATATATATATTCTTGGATTTCCTCTTTTTTACTTTCTGACTACTCTCATCCCTGAAATAAGCCCTGGGAAATTAAATTTTAAAAAAGTCAAATGTCTGAAACTCGATTTCTTAGAAACTATTGAGAAGTGGACTTAATATTTTTATAATATTCTAAATTTCTATGGTACCCACCTAAACATTATTAATAATTGACGAAATTTTCTAGTTCTGAATATTTAAGATTTTTTAATTCTGTAAAAAAAAGTGTTGGAATGAGTTATGAATGCCTGATTTGATATTACTTTGATACACTATAAGTACAAAATAATTTCTTTTTTTTTTAATTTTAAAGTATATTTGAAATTTATATCGAAGATTTATTTTCATGTTAAGTGAAAGAAATATTGAATCAGTTTTTATATGGAATAGTTTAAAATTTAAAAATGTAGAGAATCTTAAGTTATTGATTTTTTTATTTATTTCTTCTAGCTTAAATAATTCAATGCAGAGAACTGCCTTCAGCATAGCAGTAACCTTTTAAAACAATTGTGATCTCAGCAAACTTTTAATTAAATCTTTAAAAAAAAAAATTTAAGCTAAAAGAAATTATCATGTTCCAGTGAATTTTATTAACTTTGTTTTAACTGTATTAATCTATATTATAAAAGTATTGAATTCAAGGATATGCATTTATTTAGTTCTGCATTACAAAAACAGGATTTAAATTTTATAATTGATATAAAAATAATTTTTTACCATTGCAATAAATCTCAATGATGCATTTGAATCTTCTTTTTTTGGCAGTTATTGCTTCTGTTGTATGCAAGGTTTTTTAAATCTCTAAATTTTTAATATATTATAATTAATACAATGTGCGAGTCTCGACTCTCACTGTGCGAACTCTGGCGTTTGAATAATCACTTTTTGACACGTTCATTTCATGCGAGTGTAGAAAATCTGGTTTTAAGGTCTATCTCTTTTTCAGCAGTTAATCTCATATTGCCGCAGATTTCAGAATTTTTAAAATTCTGCTTTTTTCTTCAAAGAGTCAAATTATTCATATTGTATATGGTGATGAGAAGAAAGAAATTATTAGAAAACAGCATTTTTTCTCAACAACCCATTTTCTTTTCTCCCTTTAAATTTTACAAATCGATTTTGTGTTTAAAAATTATAGTTTAATTTATATTTTTTTATTTAATTTAATAGAAATGTGCATAAAAAAGTTAGCATTAAAAAACTACTTAATTGTTTGAAAGTGAAACTATTTAACAATTATGTTTCTAAAAATTTCCAAATAATTTCTCATTCTAGAAATTATGTGCCTGCACAATCAGAATGTTTAGTTCAATAGTTTTTTTCAATTAGGTGTTAATTTCATGCAAATGGACCTCCAATTTATTAAACTTCAACCCTTTTAAAAGAGTCCTTTAGACAGACATTTTCCTGGTAAAAAATAACATGTTACTGGGTTATCATCATCCTCATGCTTTCGTAAAAAATATTTAATTTTGTAAAAAAACATCTATTTATGTGTAAAACATCTAGTTGTGTGTAAAACATCTAATTTTGTATAAAACATCTAATTGTGTATAAGCATCTAACGTCATTGATAGCCTGCATAAGGAGAAAGGAAGGTTGTCATTTATCGATAATAAATAAGCATTTATTCTTAACAACTTGTTAATGTTTCTGTGTTTTCTTTTTTAACTAAAATAAATTATACTACTTGAATTCCTGACTTGTTAAATCTTATAACTAAATTAAAAATGTAGTATTTGGGCACGCATGAGGCATAAGAAAGGCAAGAAACTAAGTCTTAATTTAAATATTATAATATACATTTTTAACATACAATTTTAAATATTAAAATATGCAATTTAAATATTATAATATTCAATTTAAATATTATAATATTCAATTTAAATATTATAATATACAATTTAAATATTATAATATACAATTTAAATATTATAATATTCATATTCAAGTTTATTTTAATATATTTTTTAACTTCTTATGCCATATTACCTCACTGTCCCAAAAGAAGGAGAAAAAAATATTTTCTCTTAGGGTTGAAATGTAACACAAATAACTTCATATGTCAATTTATTTATTTATTAGTTCTGAATTCTTTAAGTTTATGAGTGGTACATTAAATTTAATTTTATAAATTATTACTACTTCAATCCATTTTTATTTCTTTTAATTTATTCAAGAATTCTATAAGATGAAATTAATTTTTTCATTGTTAATGAATTAATTATTATCAAAAAATTTTAGGTATTAAAAGAAACGCTATAATTTTAGAAGAAATTTCAAAAAATAAAAAATGCATTCTGGGGAAATATTATACTTGTAGAATTTTCTTAACCCCTGCATGTATAGGCATCTTGAAGTTTTCTCATTAACTTATTTTATTATCTTATTGTTTTAAGGTGGTGCTGGTGTAATTGGTGCTTTATCATATGCAAGTTTAAAAGCATTTTTTGATACTAGGCCAACTCTTCAAATCATGCTTGTAATGCCTGTGATTACTGCTCTAACGTGAGTGTATAGTAGTCTCTTCTTCTTATTTTTTTTTTTTTTTTGTAATTGTAATATTTTTAGAAGGTATGTTTATTCTTAAAGTTTTTTTTTTAAATTAATGCCTATAAACTAATTCAACATCTGCAAAAAGTATCTCATGCTGAAGTGATTTATAAATATTATTTGATTATTGAACAGTTTTAAGTAATTTTTACTATATATATATTATCTATTGAACTGCTACGTGGTTTAAATGAAGCTTGGTATGAATTAAGGTTGAGGAAATACAAAGAGTAATTCTAAACATACACAATTGAGCATATCATAACTATCAAATAGTGACACTCATGGCAATTGAAAGGTATGAAACAGTGGTTACAGAGTGGGATAAAATGTGTAAATTTAGGGATTGCCCTCTCTTAGTAATTTTCAATGCTATATAGGCCTCAACAACTCATACAACAATGCAGTTTTCATGTACTGAATGGTTGCTTGAGGGAGCTATTAGTTACAGTTGTCCTCCCTTGAGGCTCAGGGTTAAAGTTTGAAAATCTAGCAAGTCAATCCAATTTCACTTTCCAAAACAATTTGAACAAAATAAACTTTTAAGTTGTGGCAGGCTATCATTCATTAATTTTAAATCACAGCAAACATACATCCCTAAAAAGGGAAGGACGTTCACCACATCCTAATCAACATCACAAATGCAAAAGCTGTGGTTTTGTGGCTGTGACAGCATTTTATTGCATTGAGGAAATCTTGTTCTTTATCATTTACTCTACCGTGATATTTTCCCGTGGCTCATGTGAAATGAATAACTACCATCAAAAAATTTTGCACTATGTTTCAAAATTCATTTATCACAGATTTGTGAAGGAATTGTTACAACAAGAGTGCGTTATAGAGGGATTTTTCAAATTTGCTATTTGAAATTTAAAGGACAAAATAAGATAGTTTTAAAAGAATTGAGATTTTGAAAATCGGTATAACAGTAACTGTTGAAAATGCAATCTACCTGAATTTATGGTTGAATCAACACTAAACGAGTTCGTAAGAAAGTGATTTCTCAAATATGCGATTTGAAATTTGCCAGAGAAATTAATATGTTAAAAGAGCGAGATTTTGAAAACCATGTCATGTGGAAATTATTAGTTGTAACTGCTGAAAATGCAACAAAAAATGCGGCTTTATGATTAAATCATTGCTAATCAAGTGCGTCAAACCATGGTTATTCAAATGGGGAATTTGAAATTAGTTGTAAGTTATAGGGTTACACTAAAACTTCGAGATTCAGAAAACCATCTGAAAATCCATGTTAATAACTGTCAAGGAAGTGATTGTCTAAAATACCTGGATTTATAGCATAATCATAGCTAATTGAGTGGATCAAAAAATGATTATTCAAATACACAGTTTGAAACTTATGGTATGCTAAGTCACTTTGTAACATCAAGATTTCTAAAATTAACTGAATAATTCTTGGATTGGATGCAGAGTTATTTAAGCACAGTGATGAAGAAGCAACGAGATTACCTGATAGCAGTTTCAACAATCATTTATTTTGAATAAAGTATGTAGATGAATATTTACAAGTGACTGTAAGGGAAAAAATACAAATGCATGCTGAAGCACAGAATTCCCTTTGAAACTTACAACTTCTCAGAAATTAAACAAGCTAGCACACCTCAGCTTGATGAAGCAAACAATAATATGAGCACCAGCAATGATATCACGACATCCAACATATATATTATAATATGATTGCGTTATGAACCAATTTAGAATAACTGGGCATTCTACGTATCATTAAAATGATACAGTACCAAGTTTAGTTGTATACATCTTTTTCCTTAATTAGTTATACATAAGATATTTTACTCCTCTATAAAGATGACATAACCATGAACTTTAATTTTACGTTATGGTGAGTTATGAAAAAGCATTATACAAAGGTAGATCCCTTTAATTAGTCAAACTATGTCCAACAATCAGGTCCCCTCAGATGGATCTGCCTAAAATCTTCCAGAAAATTAATTTAATTAGGTACTTTACATAAACTTGAAAATTTCTGATGAGATTCTTTTACTAACTGCTTAATAAAAAATATCTTATTTATTTAATGTATTTTATATGTTTATGAATTTAATATCTATTATATTATCCAAAACTAAATTTCTCATAAAAATGAAATTTAACAACAATATGCATAGTCCTATGGTTCTCTACTGAGGAACTTGAAAAATTTATAGCTGCTGGTTATCACAAAACAATTTAATTTTATGTGATAATGAACTCGAAGTTTTGCCTTCATCTAATATCTTCATTTTATAATCCAAATTAGTTCTTTTGCAGCTTCAGCCATTACTATGTATTCAGCCTCCATTGTAGACAAGGTCATCCATTTCTGCTCTGTTGATCTCCAAGAAATTGGCACCTGATTAATAAAAATTATCATTACACTCATTGAGACACTGTCATATCTATTTGTAGCAGAATCAGCATCCGAAACAATTCAAATTTAAAGAACTAATTTTATTTAAATTTAACTTATAATCTCTGGTGTCATTTAAATAGCTTAAAAATTTAAGTAAAATGTTCTAATGCTTAGCACCAGGATTTTCCTGAAATTGGGATAACATATTAACTGCATAACTCTAATCTGGTCTAGTTCTATGTACAATGAATTCCAAACATCCCAGTGATATTTCTATGTGGAAATCTTAATATCTCATCTTTATCTACACGATTATTTGGGCAATACAATTTTGTTAGAACTTCACCTTAGGTTTTGGTGAAAATAGGAAAAATTAAACTTAGAAAATTTTACACAAATTTGATCAATATATAACTTATGATGCATAAAATTACCATTTTCATTCTCCTAAAATTCAATACCTAACAACATGTGAATTTTGCCTAAAATGTTATTGTCAAAATCATTATTTATCTCGGCTACAATCAAATCCAATTGAAAATTGCAAAGTCATCAACATATAAAATCAATAGCACACTAAATTTAAAGATCTATGCACAATGGACAATTACAGCATTTCTTAATTTTTTTTATTTTCAATCCTGACTTATTAGAAGTTCTCTCCTGAAACCGAAAATCTGATTGTTTTTTTTTCCCCGCCAAATGCTTATTTATTTAGGTATTAAACATTTCAATTACCCAAAAAGGCCTCCATAAGTGATGCAATAAAAAACAATCTCTGATTGGTTATGATGTCACATGTGGTGAACATAAGTGTGCGCCACCTCCATCCGCTAGGCTATTAGTTTTGATATCACTTGTATCGTATGAACATCCTTTGTAAATTATTACTAAAAAATTTTTTAATTAAATTTATGGTTTTGATTTGTAAAATGAAAGAAAGATTTTGAAACTTCAAACTGTTAATTTATCAATTAAATATCTGAATAAATGATTATTCAGCTCTTCACAGCAAATCAACATTTTCGGCTGAAATCAGTGGTGTTAAAGTTCATAGAAAATATTATTTTATTTCACTTATTTTTAAGTTATGATAATACTCCATTACAGTCTAATTATTTAATTAAAATCAGTCATAGATTGGATAGATATTATACATTTAGATATAGGATGAATATTAAGGTGATCGGATGAATATACATTTAGATATAGGATGGACAAACCAGGCAGGGCCTTCCACAGGGCTCAGTTTTAAGTCGTGTCCTCTTTAATGTTATGGTAAATGACCTTTAGAGCTTCATTAGAAATGCTGTTCCAGAGACTGAATCATTGTTGTATGCCGATGACCGTGTTATTTGGTCTACTGGCTCTGATATCTCTCTGCTTTCGAAAACACTTTATTGGCTTTAGAGGCTCTGGCAACCTGGTCTCTGGACAACGAATTCAAGGTTAACTCAGAAAAGACAAATTTTGAACTTTTTACCCTTAGTACCTAAAAGTTTAATGTTAACTTGGTATACAAAAATAGTACTCTGGGTCGGACCAATTGTGCTACCTACTTGGACATAACTCTTGATACCAGACTAACCTGGATTAAATACATAAATCAAGTGGCAGATAGCGTAACAAATCGCCTTAGTCTTTTGAAACGTCTCGCTGGAACAAAGTGGGTAGAACCAGTATTTGACTATGGTTCAGAAATCCTTGTTACTGCCTCGGACAGTGCATTATCAAAACTCGATTTGGTTCAAAATAAAGCACTAAGACTCATCATTGGTTCTGTGATTTCAACCCCTATTCCTGCCATGCAGCTGCAGACAGAAATTTATAATTTATCTGACAGATGAACTTATGCTGCCCTTTCTCTTGGTGAAAGATTGTTGAGAAAGGAATACTTTTGGCCGTACTACATTCTTCCTCAAACTAGACTTAAATCTCAACATTCTTTTCTTTTTAAGTACCAGATACTTGCAGAGATCTTTAAGGTCTCCAACTCTAAACTTTGCATCTACAGGCCGCCTGTTTTACAAGCCTTCTGAGATATGCCACTGCTAGATTTGACTTGGTACAGCCTGTCCGGAAATCAGACTTCCACCAGACTGAGTTGTATCCTATTGCTCTGGCCACTATACCCTTGCCAGGAATGACTGCAGGTTTTTACTGATGGATCCGCCACATTTTCAACTGGTAGAGCTGGAGCAGGTGTTTACTCCAAATATTTCAGCCTTAGAGAACCTCTTGACACTTGGGCAGATAATTTTGATGGAGAAATGTTTGCAATCCTTATATCTATTACAGCTATTGGTGAACCGGCTGAACAAAGCATTGTTATCTTTGTCGATTCTCAGGCTGCGATTCAGACCCTTTCTGAATCTAATTTATACCCCTCTGAACTTGAATTTGAGTGTAAACAATGCATCGACTCTCTTTTTTGTTCTGGAAGAGAGGTAGTCCTCCTGTGGATCCCTGGCCATTATGGCATCTATGGAAATGAATGGGCTGACATGTTGGCTAGAGAGGCTTCATTGCATCCACCTTCTCTTCTAGTTCCTCTTAGAAATGCAAGGTGGCTTCTTAAGAGCAAATTCAGACACAGAACAATATCTGCTCTTAAGGACTTAGCTGATGGAAAATCCTGGGCTAGCCTTCTTGATGGCCAGCAGCGCTCTCATCTGTCCCTCCTTCCCAGGGCCGAGGGAGTGGCTTGTCTTAGGATAATTACTGGACATGACTACTTGAAGGCCCATCTATTTGAAATTAACCTGGTCAATTCACCTCTTTGTATTCTCTGTAACACTTCGCATATGACTGGGGAGCATCTATTTGATTACCCCTCTCTTCTTGACATTCGTTCCTGTGACGACTTTTGTGCCCTCTCCCCTTCTGGAGCTACTTCACAATTGTATTGGACTGCAAGACGCCTTATGTCTGAGAAGACGATGGCGGACGTAATTTAAAAAAAATATGTATAGGATGAATGATTTTATTATTCGGTATTGCGTCAAAACAAATCAGTATTTTCATAGATCTAGTCTATTAAAAAATATCAATCTATTATCATTACAATCTATGTGTTAATATTCAAGAATTGAAATATTGTACTTTAATTTCGCTTCTTTTTTTTTTTAAACTCAAGTTGAAGGCTTTTCTTATTAAGTAAATATTTAATAATGCAGTTTATGTCTTCTTTTTTTTACTATGTATTATATATTTAAATACACATTAACGCTTATATTTATGAGTCTTTGAGTACCATAATTTCGCGGAGATAGGCCACGGCGTTATTGATTTAAAACTTGAAAATTTAGTAGGAAGGCGTATCTAACGGGGCGGCCTGTACAGTATTACTTTTTTTTTCTTCAAAAAATTTTGCTTTTCAGAAACCGCACTGGAAATTTCATCTTCATTTTTTCCACCTGTTATTGTACTTTTTATTTATTTTTTCATGCTTAATGTCACTCCAAGGAATGGTCAGCGCACCTGGAATTTTCCCTTCCCTAATCCTTTCTTGGAATCATTTTCTGGAGACCACTATTCACAAGAGAACGAAGTCTCTCTTTCCCTTCTGCCATATGGACAGCTGTTGAGTGTAGGAAATGGGCATGGAGTGGAGAAGCATAAATCAGAAAGGAATGAATGAAGAAAATCAGGGTGGGGCCAGTGATAACATAACTAACTGTAAAACAAACGCTCCCCCACCCCTGTTCTTTCCAGGAAATATGACTCTTCCACTTGTCATGGATGCCTCTCTCCACTCCCCTTTTTTCTTCAGCTGGTTGTTAAAAACATGTGAATGTTTAGTAAATAAAGCATGCTGATGAGCTTGGAATGACCTTCAATAATCTTACAATTAGAATGTTCAAAAAGAATTTCAAACTTTCCACTGAGGGTCAGTGCAGAGGGAAAAAAAGCAAAGTGTGTGAGAATTTTAGACAGGGATAAAAGAAAGACCGTCCTAGGCGGAGTCAGTTGAAAAAAGAAACCTGATTTGAGAAGTGAAAATAGAGGGAGGAATTGCTAAAAATAGAAACTTGTTTTAAATGCTTGGGAGAGAGCTTTTTATTGTTTTTTTTTTCATTGCTCATATTTCTGTCTGGTTTCGATCATCTTCCTCAGCTTATTATTATTAAGTTTTTTATCATTTTATCTTCAGTTCTGATGCGTTTTTGATGCGTTTTTATTAATATTTTTGATTCATTTATTCTATTTTCGTTTTGTTTTAACATAACTTGTATTTAAGTTATCCATTTTAAATGCCTCCCATGAAGAGGGAAAATTATACCGCTGCGTTTAAGCTGTCAGCAATTAAAAGAGAAAAAGGAACTGTGATAAATGGCTTAAAAAAAGCGGAAATCATCCCGGGACAAACGAAACCGAAAGTGACGGAGATTAACCCGAAATAAGCAATTAAATAGTAAACCTAATTTGCTCTGATACAGAGAGTTCTGATTTTGAGGAATTTTTAAGTGCAGTGATATCTAAATAAATTATTCTTAAGTTTTTCTTTGAAAAAAATTTGTTTGGATTTATCGTTTATTTCTAAAACAGGATTTTGGATTGCTAATTTAAAAGTAAAATTGTTTTATTTTTAAAAAATTTTATACTTATTTTAATGGTTTATGATATATTAATCATTTTATTTGTATTTTACTGGTTACTTCACTTTAAAATTAGAAAATGCTTGATTTTACTTAGAAAATTATTAAAATCTATTTTATATACTAGGATTGTTTCTTTTTTTTTTAATATTTAATATCCTTTAATTTATTTTTATTTAACTATTTAAATTATATGCAAATGCATATTTAGAGCATGTGTTAAGTCTAATCAATACCTGCGTTAAGTTCAAAATTCTTTAATTGTTAAGAATTCGGCGCGGCGTGTTCGATGAAAAGCTTTTTTTTGTCAGTCGATTTTTGAGGGAGCGGCGTATGTACCAGGGCGGCGTTTCTCCGTGAAATTACGATAATTTTTATTTATAAATTTTAATTCCTGTTTTTGCAATATCGTATTTACAAAGTATGATTATTGGTAATTTCTCTCCTTA
The DNA here is from genome assembly GCF_982258835.1 of Parasteatoda tepidariorum. Classification (NCBI taxonomy): domain Eukaryota; kingdom Metazoa; phylum Arthropoda; class Arachnida; order Araneae; family Theridiidae; genus Parasteatoda; species Parasteatoda tepidariorum. The sequence goes on from NC_141765.1 coordinate 87,768,567, forward strand.
TTTTTGCAAACCTTTCGTTAGTGCTTGCAATGAAGAATTCTAAAATAGTAAAATTAATACATTATACATTTTAATTATAAATAAATGTGATTAAAATAGTTGAAAAAATCTTAGGTTAAGCAATTGGTATCGCTGAAAACGAATCAGCATTTACAAGAATCTAGTCCATTGAAATCTAACTCTCATCAATATAATCTACTTACACTTAACATTTCTCTTAATGTTATTTAATTTATCCATATAATTTCAGCGAATATCATTATGATAGACTTTTTTGTTTCACTAAAGCTTTGGGATAGTAATAAAAATAAACTTATATGAAATGAAAAAAAATTCTAATGCACATTCTTTATTAGAATAATTAAAAAATAGACAGTAATGTTAAGATTTTTTCTGAATATTTTTATTCTTTGAGTAAATAGGATTTTTGCTATGGTGAAAAATTATTTTTTATATGCATTTATAAAATGTAATTCCTGTTTCTGTAATGTAGAACTAAATAATTGTATATGCTTGATTTCAAAAACGCTTATATCATAGATTAATGCAATTAATATAAGGCTAATAAAATCTATTGTAATATGTAAATTTTTTTTCTTTTATCTTTAATTTTTTTTTTGAAAGAATGAATTTAAAGTTTTGCTAGAATCACAAGTTTTTTAAAAGGCTACTGCTATGCTGTAGACAATTCCCTACTTTGACCTCACGCTAGAATACATTAATAAAAAATATCAATAACTTAAGCTATCCTACATTTTGAAATCTAAATCTATTCTTTACAAAGAAATTGATTCAACATTTCTTTCACTTCACATGAAAATAAATCTTCAAAATGAATTTGAAATATACTTTAAAATTGAGATTAATATGGTTAAAAAATGAAAAACAAAATTATTTTGTATTTATAACGCATCATCTTAATAAGTAATAACAGGCATACAAAACTCATTCTAACACCTTTTTTACTGAACAATTATTTAGAAATCTTCTTAAATATTCAGAACTGGAAAATTGCGTGATCTATTAACAATATTTCAGTGGGCTTGAATTTTGAGGCGAAGAGGAATGCCATCACTGATGTGATTGTTGTTTTGTCTCAGGTGTTAAGTGGTACACCCAAGCTTCGTCGCCTGCGACAATTGAATTCAAGAAGTTGTTCTTTTCATTAGCATAATGACACAGAAATTCATGAGAGGAGTAAACTCTCTGCCGTTTGTGGTCTTCCGTGAGCATTAGTGACATTCATCTTGCGCAAACCTACCGATATTTCAACTTTTCTATCAAAACCCGATAAATGGTGGTTCGGGAACTGAAATGCATAAATTCAGTGTGGTTTGTCTATCCCGATGCATGACTCATCCTATCTTCACAACTGTCTTATCAGAAATCGACAGTCTCCCGGTTCTTTTTTCTTCGTGTATTGCAGAATGGCCAGATTCAAACTCCCTACACCACTTGCACATGTGCTTTATCTCCATGCATTCCTAGCCACACACTTCCACCAATTGACATTGAATTTCAATTGGTTTAGCCCCTTTTATGTTCAAAAACCGAATAACTGTGCAAATCTCACACTTCACGAATGTAGTAATGAGCTCCATTTCTAATGGCAACCCTGCCAAGATTGAGCCTCCTACCTTCCCGTGCACATGCTTGGTGGTAGTGGGGGTAGAGGAGAATGTAACAGGGTTGCCAACAACAGCATAAATAGGTAATTACCCAGTGCTTTGGAAACCTTACCTTTGGAATCAGCCTTGTAATTTGCTCTTCGTTGGATAGCTAAATGAAATATTGCTCTTCTGTCTTTCAAATTTTAAAATGTTTAACTAGAACTATAATAACCATGATTTTGTTAACTCAGTGATTAATTTGTAATACTCTTAAACATTTCACTTAGAAATAGTAACTACGTTAGCTATATTGTTTTTAAATAACAAATATTATTAATGCATTGTATCGAATGATTTAACTGTTAATTATAAATCAGTCAAAAAAATCTAATTTAAGTTTTAAAAAAATTCAATTTCAACCAAATAAGAATTTAAATTTAAATAAAAATCCAATTAAAATTGATCCGTTTTTTTTTTAAGTTAAAGAAAATTATGATTTTTACCAACCCTGATTAAAGGATATGCAGCCATACATCTACCATGATGCCTGCCCAAACCCTTAAACCTTTTCTACCATAATAGTTTATTTCTTGGACATTAAAGGCTTAGTAGTGGGTCTTTCTAAAAGTATGAACTAGGGAAAAGTACACTGACAGGTGTGAGAATAAAGATGAGGTCTTTAAAACCCTATATTTGCCTTTTTAGAGGTGTAGCTGGCTCTAATTTCATTTTAATGGATAACAGTTCATTACCTTTGAGTGCTCCTTTTGTTGACAATTTTCTGGGAAGCTAAAAATATTCACCAGATAAATTTGTCTGTCAGGTCTCTAGTCTTGAATCCTTTAGAACATCTTTGAGATATTTGAGGAAGTTAATACAACTCACTACTCCCTCTTGTAACTACCATGGATTTAAAACAGTAGTGCTGAAAGTGTGATACTTTTTTTGTCCCAAGAAAATATCTAAACTGTCGTATTTTCTGCATGAAATCATAGGCCTGTATGTCCTTAAGAGGACGCTATACTGTGGGCGAAACTTTTCATTGCTATTTCCATTAGTAAATTAAAGTTTAAAGGAGAGTGAATTTGGGTAAATTTAGAGTAAACCATGAAGTTTGAAAAAATATTTTCAAAATATAAAAATGCAAAAAAATCATTGACAGAGAACTTCCCCATGTGTAATCCTAAATAATCCTCTCATTTGTTTGCATTTTGATGTTTAAAAAAAAAATCAGAATTTGAAACTTCGTGGCTTGATCTATATCTACCTGTACTTACTTTTTCTACACTTTAAATTTTAAAATACTAATGGAGGTATAAAAGAATTAGCCATGAGGGAGTTTTCTAGTGGTGTAAAGCCACGCTCTCTTAAAACTGAGAGGGAATCAAACATCTTATAACCTAATTTTTTGTTTTATTCTAAAGCCATTTCTTCAGTTCTACTGACTGAAGAGTTTAACGCACAATCTAATGTGTTATTATAACTGTTCAATAGTTTTTTGTTTGTATCAACTTATAATTAAAACTTGATTTAAATAAATAAAATTTTAATAGATTAAATTTTATTTAAATCAAGCCTGTGGTTTTAGAGATAATCAACAAAACCTGTCTCACTTGAATTGAAATGCTGCTATTTTCCAACAATATTCTGTATTCATAATTTATTTAGGTTTTGGATCTTAATTAGACATCCACAATCGAAAAGGCTTAACTGCCGAGAGTTGTGTAGATGTAGTGCTGAAGCAAAGCCTATTCTAGAAGGAGAAATAGACATGGCTACAAAAGAGTATGTTCGAAAACCGAGCTCTTACACTTTGAAGGAAAAAATAAGCCTTACAAAGGTATTTCATTTAAATTAATCTTGCTTTTTCATTATTAATAATATTATTGTCATTCCTTAATATCAGTTTTCTTTCTTAAATTTTAAGAATACAGTATTTGGCTTTTTTAGTTTTTCAAAACACTTACATCTAGTGATTGCGGTTGGTCTAGAATTTCTGTGTGATATTATTATAAGAAGTAAAGACAAATAAATTAAGCAAAGATTATTTTCATAACTTATATTTGGGAATGATAATACCCTTATTAGTATATTTTGATTTTTTTAATGTTTTAACACTATTAACTTAATAAATATTATTATAAACTAGAACATATGAAATACATATTTATAGTAAAATTGTTTTTGTTTTCTTTAATATGTATAAGGCATGTTTTAAATATTGTCAATATTTTTAGAAAATAAATTACCATGTTTTAAAAGATGTAAGCATTAAAATATGCGATTTCACTGTATTCTCCTTTTGAGAATAGAAATATAAATGAATTCTCTGGGTCTGTAACAGCGGCAAAAATTGAACCCCATCTAGTTCGTGAAACCAGTGCAACAGCGATCATGGTTTGTTGCGGAAGAGGGTAGAAAGGCATATGCTTTAGGTTTCGGCAGCACCCAATTTGTTGTCATTATAGTCAGTATAAAGGCCTCTTTACACAGGCTAAAGAATCATTGTTTTCCCAAATTACTATGTATGCAAAATTCTGTAAAAATTTTGCTTATTTGAATTTTTCATCCAAAAAATAAAATAGAAATAATCAAACTTTTCAAAGGAGATGTTATATAAAAAAGTAACTCTTCTAAGAAATTTGAATAAAAATATTTTTGGAAAATAATGAATGATAATTTTTAAGAGTGAATGTTTGAAATGCTTAAGAATTGTTTTGAATAGAGAGTAATGATTATTTGTTTTGTCTAAAAACATTAATATACTTTTATAAAAAGGTTTATGAATTGAATTTCCTCTTAAGAAAAGTAATAATCTATATTAGTTTTATTTAATTTTATTATTTTGAAAAACTGTTTTTATATGTAATTCAAAAAATAATGCTAAATATAAAATTATAGGTGCAAAATAAACTAAAAATATCATTAATCATCATAATGGCTGACATTTATTGCATTTGTGTTTTAAGATATTAATAACTATCTCTTTTGCCTTCATTAAAAATTAAATTATTTTAAATTAGAATTGCTTAATAAGAGTCAGTTTTAACAACGTTTGTAATTTTAAGTTTATGCTATCATGCATGCATATTTTTGGTTAACATTTATTTTCTATTTGCAGCCTCTTTTAAAATACATGTTACCTTTAGGTCTGGTATATTTTGCTGAATATTTTATCAATCAAGGCTTGGTGAGAGTGTTTCTTTACTTCAAAATGGTCAAGTATGTTAATATTTAAGTAACTGTTTAATTCTTTTTTCCAAGATGGAGCTCTTGTACTTCAAAAATGCCAGTAATTGGTTATGTCATAAAGTTCAATATAGATGGTAAGCATATTTATTAAATAATTTTATTTGATACCAGCTATATAAAATGTTATACTTTTCGTATAAAAAATATTGTTAACATTGTTTTTCAAACTTTTGTGAGTACATACCTGCCCAATTGTACAGTTGTATGGCCGTATTTTGTAATTGTTTGCTTTTTACATTTCAATATCATGTGGTGGATAATATTTATCAGCAGCGCCCATTCTTAATCATGAAATTAGATCGCTCGATGCACTGAAATTTTTTCAAATGCTTTTTGTACTTGGCTTGTGCAAACAGGGCAAACTTGTGAAACCTGTTTTGGGGGATATAACGTTCTCATGCATTCAACCTATATCATGGTCAATGAGTGTTCGGCCTGTCTTTTTTCATTTGCTGTTGATAGATCACACATAGTCCATGACGTCATTCCTTATATGTAGTGCAAGAGTACTTAAGTTGAAGATGGTTATGCAGTATTCTTACTCCCTGTTACCATGTTTGTCAGAGTGCACTGTGCCTGTTTATTTCAAGTTTAATTTGTTTTTGAATAAATCTTTTTTCCATGGACACTTTGTTTCTGTTTTAATAAAAGTTAATATTTGTTTACACTGACATTCTTGCACTATTTTGGATGTCAAGGTTATGGGCCATGTATTGATTTATATTTTTATGATTTTCTTTCGAGAAATTTAATTATGCCTAAAATTTAAATTGAGAATTTTTTGGAAGCCTATTCTAAATTGTTTTTGTGCATTAAGAAGTTAAAGGAAAAACAACACTCTGCATTTTGCACCATTTGCATTTAAAAATTGTGATATTGATAACATACCTGCAAAATCTCCTGTTTTTTAACGAGAATTCCTTTAAGGCTATCTCCTGTTCACCCGTATATTCTCAAATTTCTCTGTATTTGTTGAAGAAATTGAAAAAAAAAATGTCCACAAATGGTAAAAATACTTCTCTTATTCTTTAGAGATGGTGCTATTGCCAGTGTTGAGTGTTAATAGTTTAAGACAAGGCGTGAAGGCTCAGGTGATAGAGAGTTGGCCTTCCAATGAAGTGAACCGGGTTTGAATCCCAGGGATGACTGGTCAATATAAATTCCGCATCCAGCTTGCACCGACCACAGTGCTGATGTAAAATATCCTCAGTGGTAGATGGATCACGGATTAGACTCCCCTTGTTGTCAAGCTATCCGTGAGAGGTTTTCATGGTTTTCTACCCCATGAAACTCAAATGCGGTTTAGGTTCATCAAAAAAGTTCTCCGTGAAGGCTAATTTCTCCCAATAGTTGATCCGCCCCTCTGCAGAGGATCAAAATTGTGATGGCATGTCTTCGGATCATCCTTAGGGATGTTTCCCAGACCGTCGCCAATAGCCCATTGTGCAGCTCTAGTGCGACATAAATTAACAACAACCCAATACTTGATCCAGGAGTTCCCTTGTTTTTTGGATTGGGTTCAAAATTACAAGGCTGCAGAGTTGAACATAACCCAAAATTGGGTTGGCCGTTCAACGACAGTTATAAAATAAAATAGTTTAAGTAAATTATAAATAATGGTTTAAAAAAATCTTAAGATTAAAATTTATATACATATTTTTTACTTCGCTAAATGTAAGTGCTTATATTATTTCCAATTTTGATTATGCATGATGTATCAAAACTTTACTCGTAGCCTGAAAATGTCGCTAGTAAAATCTCCATTATTTTATTTCTCCAATGTTGGCAGGCATGTAATAATCACATAAGCCCTGTGACAGAATCACGGCGACAATGTTATAGAACCTTACGAGTTCTTGCAGGAAGATTTTTCCTTTGGGAAGTAAAAAATTTTGGTTTTCTTTTCTGCTGAAAATCAACTGAAATATTTTTTTTCTGCAGAATTATAATCAAAAGGTGCCTTTCTTACACATTGGAGGGAAAAAATGCTTGTGATATTTCTATTCTCATCTGAGAATAATGAAAAATGAAGAATAATGAATTCAAAAATTTTGTTTTTCTTTTCTCCTGAAATTTTTGAAATAAATTCTTTTCATCCAGAATTATATTCAAATGATGTCTTTCTCGCGCATATAGAAGGGAAAAGAAATGCTTGCAATTTTTTCATTTGTTAATATTGAAAAATAATGAAGTAAAAAATGGAGTTGATGGTTTTGAATCCTGGCGCAGACAACAGTGAAGTAGAAGAAAGTGACGAGGAAGATAAAAACCAAGGTGCCCATCCCTTTATTCCGAGCGAATGTATCAAGTTGAAAAAAGAATTGATTTAGGGGATGAAGCAAAAACTGTTTGTACGTGAATCTCACATTATGTCAGTCAATTTATAAGATTGAACAGTTGTTAATGCAACCAAAACCAAATTTCCGTCAACAGAATGGATGAGTTTTTTTTTTTTTAAAATGCTGATTTTTTTTTTCATTTTGCCTTTTTGTGTTTATTTTCAATTAAGCTTGTATATACTTTTCATTTCATTAATTTTTCTCTTTTTTATCTTATTAAACTTATGTGTATTACTTCATTGTCTTTTCTTCTTTTTTTGACTATTTCTAAAAAAATTTTTTTTTGGTTGGGTTTCGTAAACAATAAAAAAAATGGCGTTTTGTAGCGATTCAGAAAGCCAGAAAAATCAGTCATCCGGAACAGCGATAGTCCTGTTCGTTCTGGAATATTGGTTCTCTACTGTATCCTGCAAAAAGATGTTCGTGCCAGATGTTCGTTGCAGAAAGCCTAAAGAAATTCTGTCATATGGCATATAAATTCTACGAAACATGAAGATTTAATGAAGTGTGATAATGTAAACTCAAATATTAGTAACAAATTTTTTTGTAGATGTCAGGAAGTCATCTAAGCTAAAGTTTAATTTGTTACTTTTATCCTTGAGAACAATCAGCCCCTGCATGTAGCTGCAAAAAGATATGCTGGTCCACTTTGCAGAAGAATGTTTCTGAAAAGTATTGTTGTAAAAAACTATGGTTCAGGGTGAACTAAAACGTAAGCTATTAATTCGCTGGCACAAAAAATGTCAATTGTGGAAATATTGAAGAAAGGAATATTCACTGTGTCAACCTATGGCTCCTTTGACTCTCAACTTTATCCCGTTGTAGTATATTTCAATTCCAACATTAGCCAAGTTAATGTTTCTCTGTAGGCAGTCTGTAACGTTTCTCTCTGTCCAACTTTGGAAGCTAGCTCCACAGAGAAGAATGCTGGGAGTTTAGTGCTGGATGAGTTGAAATTAAAGGATATTTCACCTTATAACTGCTTAGGTGTGACAATGCACCTGTAACGACTGGTTTGAAGAATGGCGTTGCAGTTATATTCAAGGGGAAAAAACTGAGATTTTTGGTGTTGGCTGCCCTTGTCACTTAATGCATATAGCAGATGAGAAAGGGTATAATGCACTTCCTGTCAACCAAATTTAATAAATAGGCATTTATTATTATCTGCAAAGGAGTGTGACTAGAAAATTAGAGCTCAAAGATTTACAGCTGCTGTTTGATGATGCCCATAACATTTTAAAACATACAAGTACATTCTGACTATCACTAAGCATATTTAAAAACGTTTTTAGAGCAGTGATACCTACTCTCTAGCTTCTATAAAAATCGAATAAATAAAAGTACTTGTGTACTTGATTATCAGATAACATAGAAAATAACATTTAATGAAAATAGTTGTGACAGTTCAATAGTTACTCTTCTGGAAACTAAATAAGTAAAAAGAAAGATCTTTCAAAGAGAGAAGATAACCCCATCAAAAACTTAAAGATACGTTATTCTTCAAAATCTTCTAGGAGGCCTGCAGCTTTGACGACACAATTCTGATGTTTCTGTCATCAGATTTCAATAAAGCATACTGTTTTTTTTTTTTTTGTTATCCCAATTTTTGGAAAATACAATTTGACATTACAGTCAAATGAACCAATAATTCATATTCTGAATTCTTCATTGTTAGACAAGTTTCAACAGTTTTTTTCAAAATGTGTAAAGCCAGGTGTTTGAAATTTCATCAACTTCGTAATAGTTATTCATAACGCATTGCTTTAAATTCAGTGTGAAAACTTTATCTAACACAACCCCTTATAATGCTTCGTCCAGTATTATCTTAGCAAAAAATTACATGGTGAAGCATTTTCGAATATTGGCAGGTGTGTAGAGAATTTAAAGTGTGCTACAGTCAAACCCCGCTATAGTGAACCTGGGATATAGTGAACACTCGGATGTAGTGAACTTTTTTAGCGGTCCCGTCCGTATTCCTATTTAAATAATGTTATTTTTAGCGCTTATGGTGAACAGCTTAGAACTTGGAAACTCGGTTATAGTGGACTCAAATTTCAATTCTTTAAATATCTTTTTCAGTCCTCCATCTTTAAACTTGTAGGTGTTGGGACGGAAAATGAATGATGCCTATAAAATATGTCATATTACTCTCCTTTATGCTTATCACTTTTAACTATACTGTAATAAATGTCAAACAGATCATTTATCTTATACTCCCCCCTCCCTGGCAAGCCTCGCTTTATCTCTTTTCCCCAAGCTTGCTCTACAACTAATTAACTTGGCCACCTGCTGAATTTTTGGAATTTTCTTATCTGTTCAAACCATATTCTTTACAAATCACCCCTTGACAATCAAGAAGGGGAACAATTTAACTCATTCTACAGCTGCTCTCTTCATATTCTTACATTATCTATTTGAGACAAGATTTTTATTTCAAAAACAGTGAAAATGGCAAATTCTCTAAAGAGAAAAGCGTTTTCGATAGAGGACAAAGTTAAAATTGTAAAGCGTATTGATGATGGAACCAATCAATCGACACTGTGTAATGAATTTTCCTTGTCAAAATCTACAGTTTCAAACATTTGGAAAAGTCGAAGTGCAATTCTTGCGGCATACGACAAAAACATGGTTTCATTGAAAAAACTGCGTGGAGCTGAAAGAGAAAACGTAGAAGATGCTTTGTTAAGATGGTTCGAAATCTTGTTCAAAATGTAAAAATCTTGCATTCTTTGCACATTGTAGATAAGAAAATTGATGAACTCAATTTAAAATCAAATTGTGTTCAATCAAAAATCACAAATTTTTTTCATAAAAAGTGAAATTAAAACTAATATTTAGCGACGTAATTACTTTTTCCATCAATTTTTGCTTTATTATCTGTTCATTAGTTAATAATTTTTTAAATAACTTATGCAAAATTGCAAAGCCAATTTTCAATCATTCAACTGTCTTTTGCAAAAAATATTCTTCAAAAAATTTGGATATAGTGAACCATCGGTTATAGTGGACACATTACTGAGTCAGCAGACGGTTCACTATAGCGGGGTTCGACTGTATATGTAAATCTGAAAATAAGTAAGTGTTTTGGTGCAATCAAATTTGCCTTTGAGTAAAACTTTTTACTATAAAATTAAGAAACATACAGTTTAAAAATTCATCATAACCATTCAGTTAAACATTAAAGTATCATGAAAATACAAGAGTTGTCACGGTACTTTTCATTTCGTACATTCAAGTCTGACACAAAGAAAGCTCGATGCAATTTTTATGTGAATGTAGGTTAAGTAAAATGTTTTATATTAATATATATATATTTGAACCTTGTTTCTATCAAAATTAGCTTTTTAATGAAAATTTTTAAAAGTTAAGCAAAATCAGAATGTTTCTCTTGAATCCCACTTCTATAGAAAAAAAACTTCTTAAAAATTATTTCATTTACAATGTGCAGAGAATAAACCAGTGAACATTTGAGAATAAAACAGTGTTCAAACAGAAAGTACAGTAGGCAGCACGTAATTTTAAAAGAAAATAAAAAGCCTGTTTGAAATTAAGGAAGTTTAATGCATAGACAAGTAATGTTACTTTTAAAATGCTCTATATCAAAATAAGTTTTTAAGGTACTCAGTTTAACTTACAGAGTCAGTTTAAATTAAGAATAATTTTGTAATTTTATTATGAAGTGACTGATTAGGTTGTGGAGAGTAATAAATTTTTTCTGGACTAATTTTTTCCTATACATTGTTGGAAATTGGAAAAATAGTTTAAATTACTTGTATCTTCAATTGATAACACCAAATTATGTAATCTTCTTTAATGGGGTCGATAATGGCTTGGCTTATTTTAATTCTTATTTTTCTTTTGGAAATTTAGCACAAAAAAATTGTTGCTGTTTTATCTCAAAACTGTTTGTAACTCAAAAGTAGCTAAAATATAAAAATACAGCTTTTTTTTAGATTAATTTACAGAAAATTAAATATAATATTATCTTATTCAAAATGTAATTTATAAGATTGAGCATACACGAAATTTTTTGCGCAGGTATCAAGTAGATTATCAAGTTGGAGTCCTCATCTCTCGTTCATCTGTAAACATTTTAAAAGTGAACAAACTTTGGATTCTTCCTATTTTGCAGGTCTATATTTATATTATTATTATACCATTTTATTATTTTATTGAACCCATTTGTGCCTAGTGTCCTTTTAAAAGGATGGTTCTATGTTCAAGAAAATAAAAACGTGATAGCTCAAATGCTTAAGTATTACAACTAATTTTGAATATTTTAAAAAAAGTCTACCTTAATATATTAGTAGTAATGTAAGTATTTATATTGGTATTTGAAATTGAAACTCAGTGCTTTTTGAAAACTCAAGTTATAGGTAACAAAGAGAAGTATCCATTTGATGCAAAGATATGTGTACTTCTACTTTTTGCAGATATGTAGACCATTTTTTATGGCTGGGCATTAATGGGTCAAAATTAAATACCAGCTATAAATTTGCATTTTTTATCTGTAATTTTAAGTACTGTAAAATTATAAGTTTTTTTTATTTTTATGATGCAAGGAACTGTTGTATATATTTATTATGCAAGGTATTATATCACACCACCAAATTAATTAAAATTAATTCTTGATAATGTGTTTGATAAATATCAACATAAAATATACTGTTTCAGTTGGTCTTTATAAAATGCATATTTTTAATGATATAAAGCGAGAAAGAAATAAACTATTTTCAATCATATATCTAATTTAAATTACTGTTTTGATTTAGGTATGAATCCTTCAATTAAGGAAATGTTTTTAATGTGCTAGAAAACTATTAATTTATCAAAAAGCTATTAACACAAAGCTCCTATGTTCATGTTATTTCTGAACATGTTCTTTTCTGTGATAGGCATTTTATTTAAGATACTTTTATCCTATTATTAAATCTTGACATATTCCTTAACAACCTCATAATTAATAGACTTAAATTTAATCTTTTGATCTTATGCCTTTAGATAGGTGATCTGATAATCTTTGCTCTAATTTATCAAAATTTAAGTTTTATTTTTATAAATTTTATTTTTAATATCTAGTTGGAGAACTGTATTTAAATTTGTAATTTATAGTTATGTAGGGAAAGACGGGTATGTAAAATTTGTTGAATTTTTACTATGTCTAATATGCAAAAAATATTTAAAAATATGCCGATGATAAATATAGCTAATTAGTTTGCAATTCCTATTGCATTTTTTAAAGTAGTTTTGTTTTAAAACACACATGTTAGTATTTCTAAAATAAACTACAAAAGGATCATGTGTTCGTAAATTTACCTGTAATGGTAAATAAACAAATCACATTAAGTAAAATTCCGTTTTTACTTAAAATAAGCAAAGGTTTTATGATTAATATGTGTTATCAGGAGTCAGTTATCTCAATCTTTTTTTACTATTCTTTCTCTTACTGTATTATCACAGAACCTCACTTCCGTTATTTATTACTAATACCTACATATAGATAAGATATATAAGGTTAAAGATACATGGATTAAAGTCGAATCTCCATTTATTCCTTAATTCATTAGTGAAAGTAAGGAAAATTTGACATCAGGAACTATTTGACAGATATCGCTCACATTTTGTACTTTCCTTTATAAAATTCTATATTTTGAAATGGTGTGGAAAATTTAACATCTTACAATTCAAAATTTTTTCGACTATTATTAAATAAAATAATAAATATTTATTGAAAGCTTTTTTTTGTATGGAATTATCTTTGGAGAAATAAATTTTATAATTGTGTGCAAACAGTTTTTTAATTCGCTTAAAAAATTCTTAAGATATGGCAAAATATGCAAAAAGTAAAATTAACATCGTAGGGTCTAAAATTAAAATCGCTGTCCTGATTAAACTATTGAGGCCATATTTTTCAGATTCCCATTTTGGCTGCTAGAAAATCGAATTCGTTTAAAAAAAAGGTATATTCTTTCAGAGAAAACACGTATTTGTGTCTGATTTCGTAACTTAAAGTATCGTCTGCACTAATTAATTAGCATATTTGTAGTCAATCCTGAAACAATTAAGATTGAGTACAACAATATGTGAAGACCCAATCATTAGATCAAAAGTTATTCAGGGTGGTCGATTATTATTTCTTTAGTTAGTTAATTAGTAATTTTTTAACTTTTCATTCCTATATTTTTCTATCTATTAACATTTACTTTAAGTAAATGTTTGGAAATTATTTTAATGGGAATTATGTTTCATTTTTCTTTTCAACACAAAGCTGTGGTTGAAAACTAAAACAAAACCTAATGCAATTTTCGTAATATTAAAAAAAATATTAACAAATATATGTAGGTTTCAATACCATAGTGTAACAACTGCGAACATTACGTCATTCACCATCTTGTAATATTAAAGGAAGTTGCATCATCCTGTTGACATTGAGAGGCGCCAGCCAGACCAGAAGAGGAAGTCCCGAAGGGAAACTCCCGAATTTATAATTAACTCTTACTTTATACCATAGAACATTCTAATTCTTAGTCACATGCATTCCGGAGACCACTGCGAGAAGGCAGCTCTCACGAGACATGTCAATAATGCTAACTGCTATATCCTTCTACGTATCTTTTTATTTCTATTAAATTGTTATGTTTGTTAAATTATCGTCATCATTTACTCCTATGCTGCACTATCTCCCACATATATTTTTAATAAAAGAGCAGCATGAATAACATTAGTCTAGGCTTGTAATTAGTGATATTATCCTTTTACTCACAGTGCCCAAAACGCAAACAAGTTTTTATAGATTTAATTCTCTTTTAACTATTACTTGGAAGAATACGAGAAAATCAGATCCATCATAATGTACTGTATTTATTATTTAATTGTTTAATTCCTTGATGTGAAATTCCCTTAAAATTTGAAAGAATGACTTTTACTATGCGCAGTAATGTGACACTTATTAATATTTTTATGCATTTAGTGCTGTCCGGTATTTCAAGTCGGTGGTAGGTTTTTAAAAGTTATGTGATAATTAAATAAAATAGTGTAGGACGCATTCTATTGAAGCTTGCCGAAAATTAGCATGTTACATTTAAAATGTATCTGTACTGTAAAAAATATTTTGTATGATGTAATTTAAAAATATATAACCTAGATTCGAATAAAAATTAAAACGTCCAAACAAGCTGAAAGTTGTTTTATGCTGTAAAACAAAAATAACTTAAAACGAAACTGAAATCTATTGACAGTTGTAAAAAATAAACAGTGTCTTTAAAAATTATTACAAAATATTAACATAAAATACTTGCAATTAAACTATATAGTGCTTAAATTAAACTAAATTATTAATAATCACAATTATAAACTGTATTAATACTTATCAATTTCAATATAAAAATTGTTAAGTAATGATCAAAATAATTCATTAAATGGTTTTTAAGATATCACTTATGCAGAAAAATGATAAATATAGAACAGGGTGCATAGTGTTTTTAAAAAGTACTTAAAGATGCTTATTTCCATTTTTAAAAAGTGCTTAATTTTCCATTTTCTAAAATGAGATATTGTTTCTTTACCATGTTTATTTTCGCCACTAATTATGCAAAAAGACATTGTTCTATTCTACTTTTTCGCAATAAGTTCAACCTCAATCTATTTCCGCATACTGTAGCTGGTTTGTAGCATATGAAAACTTCATTCGGGTTTCTACATGTTTGATGAAATACTTGAGGGTCTGCATGTGCTTATATTGATCTGGATTCAGTAGGAAGGATTTTTGCCCTTTATGTGCAACTCTGCTGCATTTTGCAAGAGATTCTCAATTTCAGGCTTCATTTTTGCACCCTTTGAAATCAACCTGAAAAATCTCACGAATTTTCGCTAATACAGGGACCAACTAAGCATTATCTTATTTTTTCCCCTATTAGCGATATAGTGACGCGCCATCGTCTTCGTCACTGGCAAGCTAATGGCCTTCTTGCGAGATACTATTTATCGATCAGTATCATAATCTTTGATCTTGACTGGGGGATCATTCACTAATTATGCATTTTCATGTGGGTCCTCAGATCAGTCAAGAATCCCAAAACTTCATTACCTCAAAATTTCCATCTCAGTTTTATTCATTAAATCTAAGAATTAATTGAGAATTTTAAACGTAGCATTTTTTCTGAGCGACCGTCCATCAATTGCATAAAATTTTTGTAAATTTTTATATACTTAATTGCTTTTTTTTTGCTTATTACTTTTTATTAATTATTGTATTATTACTTTAACAAATTTCAGTACTCTTAATTTTTTTTATGAGATAACTCAATAATATTTAGAGGCAAGATTTTTAAAAAGTATGAAGTGAAGGGCTTTTAATATTTTAAATGAGACTAAAATCTTATGTTTAGTTATGTAAAAACAGGATGCATAGCGTTTTAAAAAGTACTTAAATGTGCTTATTTTCGTTTTTTAAAAGAACAGTAGGGAATCGATTATCCGGAACGATCGGGACGATCGCTATTCCGGATAACTGATTTTTCCGGTTTTTTTGAATCGCCACAGAAAGCCGTTTTTTTTGTTGTTAAACACAACTGAAAAAAAAAAATTTTGAACTAATCTTAAAAAGAAGAAAAAAAGATGAAGTAATACACTAATGATTATTTCCAAAATGATGGTAAGGTAAACATCTTTCAAAAAAGAAAGAAAAATCCTAAAATCTTATGAGGAAAGAAAAATTATTTCTTTGAAAATGGCGGGAAAATTTATTGAATTTCGTTCCGGTTTTCTGAATTCCGGATAACGGGTTCTGTACTGTACTTTAATTTTTCCTTTCCTTGCCCTTTTGTGTTCAAATTTGCTGTATTTTGCAAGGGATCATTCCCTAATTATGTATTTTCATGTTGGATCCCAGAGCAGTAAAGAATCACAAAGCGTAATCTCCTCAAAATTTCCATCTCCCTTTTATTCATTTAATTTAATAAAGATAAGAGACAATTTAGATTTTTAATTGTAAGAATATTTACTAGAGGAACTATCTACCAATTGCATAAAATTTTTGTAAACATTTATTGTGCTTTACTTTTTTTACTAATTACTTTTTATTGTATTATTACTTTTAAAATTTTTACTTCTCTTTAAGTTGTTTTATAAGAAAACTCAATACTATTTAGAGGCAAAATTTTTAAAAAGTATGAAATGAGTATGAATTCACTATTTTAAATGCAGCAAAAAATCTTATGTTTTTCATATTTGTAATTTTCAAAAAAACTGTGATTTATCTATTAAAGATTTTATTTAGAAACAATTAAAATTAAAAAATTCAACTATCTTAGATTAATTAAATATTATAGGCATAGGGACCATGTAATAATTTAGTGCAAAAAAGTTTAGCTTCAATACTCATTATATTTACATTAAAAAGTATTTAATTTTTTTTAATCCTTTTATTAAAAAAATACTGAACCAACCAAATAACAAATTTTGATAAAAATTCATTTTAGACCATTCACTAATATACATTTGTAATATGAATTTATTAAAGTTTTCTTAGTTTGCTTAATTCTTTTCATTACTTCATAAATTCCATATGATCAACTATATTAATCTTGTAAATGTTTTGTCGAATATGCTTTTATAAATAACTTTTATTTTAATCTATAAAATACCTTGAATATTTTTTAATAACAGTTAAATTAATTATAATTTTGTGGGTGGTTGATGTAATCAAGAAAAGTGTTCTTTGTCAGAAAGTGCTTAAAAATATGTTTAAGTGCTTAAAGGGTGCTTATTTTTTGTTGAAAAATTTAGCTACGCACCTTGAAAAAAATTCAGATCTGTCATTCCAAAAAACTTTAGTTCATCTCCAAATAATTTTATTTGCAAGCAATTGAAATAAAAAATCAATTATCTCAGATTCATTAAATATTACGAATGTAAGGACCATTTATAATTGACTTTTGACAAGAATGTTTAGCTTCAATACTCATTGCATTTACATTTCAAAATTATTTAAATTATTTTAATCATTTCATTAAAGAAATACTGAATCAAGTAACAAAAAAAATTATTAACATTTTTAGGGGCCATTCACTAATTTACATTTGTAATATGAATTTATTAGAATTTTCTTAGTTTGCCTAATTCTTTACATATCTTTATGAATTTGGTATGATCAATAATATTAATCTTGATAATGTTTTGCTGAATATACTTTTATTTAAAAAATATTTTATTTAAATCTAAAAAATAAAATTTATTGCCTTTCTAAATAATAATTAAATTAATTATTTTAATTAAATATGCATAATTAAATAAAGTAATTATTAAATAAATAATAGAAAAATAGAATGAGCCACTTAATATTAAATGTCTTTAAAATTGTGTGACTAATAAACTAATAATGGTGACTAATAAAATGAGGAAAAGAGTTCTTTGTCAGAAACTAGTTATTTTATCACAATCATGTAAGTCTTTAGAAATTATTTTGCATTTTACTAATGTATTTATGAAGAACTTTCAACAATAGGAAGAAGAAAAAAAATTTTTTAGTAGGATATACAACTTAAAATTTTATTAGTAGGATATACAACTTGTAAAAAAAAAATTATACGTTGTATATCCTAATTACAGGGTTGGAATTTTGAGATAAAAAACTAGTTTCTGACTTGACACGTCAAAACCGTCAATGAAATTCATATTTAA
This sequence comes from Parasteatoda tepidariorum, assembly GCF_982258835.1. Classification (NCBI taxonomy): domain Eukaryota; kingdom Metazoa; phylum Arthropoda; class Arachnida; order Araneae; family Theridiidae; genus Parasteatoda; species Parasteatoda tepidariorum. Next base: position 87,786,448 of record NC_141765.1, read on the forward strand.
ATTAAGAAATTATAACCTACCCCTAATACAGACAGTAGCAGTTTTAGTTAGTTATGGTTACAGCACCAGAAAATTATAAATACTCAAGTAGCTACATTTTCTGCCTCTCTTTTATAAAACTAATTTTCATTCTAACTAGTACTCATTAACCCTGCATTTTTTCAATTTGTACATTTCAGTTTCAATGCTATTATTTTTACTAAAGACGACTCTAATTAGTATTTAATCTGTTTAAAAGTTCATACAAAAAATTGTTTTCTTTATAAAATAACATTTCTCCATTGTTTAAAAATGTTTGTCATATATTTATAATTTTGTCATTGACATTTACCTATTTATTCATTACATTCAAATTCATTAATCAGTTTAACCTTATTTTTTAATTACTCTTTTTTCAGTTCATAAATGTCATTTTCTTGCTGTTTAATGTTTACTATGCATTCTTGCCAAATATCTGGATTGTTTTTGCTATAATATTTTACGAAGGTCTTCTTGGAGGATGTTCATATGTCAATACATTTTACAAGATTACTGTTGAGGTATGTTCCTTATTGTGTTGTTTTAAATTTTTATACTTTGAAATTTATACCTTTTTACTCAGTAACTTTGCCTATTTGAATAAAATTATTATTAAAATCTTTATTTTATTATCATCTTATATATATTTTATTATTATAAAAATGTGCTATTTTTTTAAACCAATAAGAATGAATTTTTTTTTCATGAGCTCTTATGTAATTTTTAATTCTATACTATTATCCTTAAGCAGTATGTAGTTATTCTTTTTGGCCAAACAATTTGTAAAATATTTTATAATTTGAATTCTTTACATAGAAGTTATACAGGGTTAGCACAAAAAATGAGCAGATTTATTTATGTATTTAAAACTTTTATGTATATTATAATGAGTTATACACAAAATTAAAGAAGAGTATTAAGTGTTTTTTATTTACAAAAGTTGGGTGTGTGACTTTTTTGTTACAAGACAAACATATTATCTGTAATCAATTTTTTTCCCCACACATTTTGTAGTTTCACAGTATCAATGGTTTTAAATGCTGCGCACATACATTCTTCAATCTTTTGGAGAACGTTTTTGACATCAATTGTTCATTTACAGTATTTTAGGTGTGCAGATGACTACGTTTACTCAATACAAATATCTAAGAACCTTACTCTATATTATTTCTTTTTATAAAAGTTTCATCAAAAACACTGTTTATGAACCACAGATGCCAAAAGCACAGCAAAGACATGAAAAATGTATTTGTGAATTATTAGAGACCATTGGTAATGTGAAACTATAACTGACTTAGCTATTTTACCAATTTTTAAATTTAAAGTGCAAGTTTGGTTAGGTTGCAAATTTCCTTTTGTTTGTTTTACATTTAATAAGTTTTTTCTTTGTTTTTGGACATTTAATTTTTTAAAAATTTGGAATAATATTTAGTTTTTCAAAAATTTTAGTTGAGATTATATTTAGAGTATTATATTAGAGATTATATTTCTGTGTTGACATTTAAAAACAATGTTTTTTGTCATTTTTAATGTTTTTGAATTAATTTTGAATGAATCTGGTTACAAATAATAGCAAACTTCATTTTTAGTCACGTTGTTTATCTTTATGCTGGGATTGATTGTCATCAATAAAGAAACTTGGCTTGTTTATACATTTTTGGCTCCAATGATAAGAATTGTTAATCCCTAGTTTATCACAATATTTACATGTCTTAAAGGTAGCTCCTGAGAAGCCTGTGTAAAATGACTTGTTTGTTATTTATTTACTTTAAGTCTGTCGCTTTCTTTATGAAACTATGCTTGTTGGTTAAAGTTTGGCTTGGTTGAGAAAAATCTTAATTTTGTAGTGGATAGTTAATGATACAGAATTGAAGGTAGGTTTAAAAAAGTTTAAAATATTCATCTTTAAATGTGAACAAATTAATCTTATTTGAAAAATAAAATAAGTTTACATGTTATTTTTAATGAGATATCTGATTTTACAGCAAATTTAAAAAGTAAATCTGCAACATGTAAGCACTTAAAATCTAGAAAAGCTCATTGATAAACGATGAAACTTAAGTGAGAATAAATTAACCATGCATAATATTTTGAATCAAAATTCACATCATTTATATAACGGCATTAATATTGTTTAAAAATGAAATTTTATTACTTTTTTTGTGTTTAATTTTACGATGATTTGCACAGACAATCCTGCAAAATTTTCATAATTTTTTAAAGTTTTCCCTCGAATTTCTGTCCTTTTTTTCTGCAACAAACTTGCAACTCTATCTATACTCACTAAATTTTGATTCTGGCACTTTTTGCTTACTTTTATTTAGAGATAACATGATGGGGGACATCATGAATAATTTTATGAACAATTGGATGCCAATCAATAGGGGTTTTTGGTTCTTTTGGAACCAAAATGTCTTCATTTGTGGGGGTAATCTCATAACCCTCAATTATATATTCATAACTTAAGTTTATTTTTTGACCTAACTCCGCCAATTTGGTAAAATATGAGTTTAGGTCATGGCTGTTTAGATATTATGCAGGACCCCCGGGTGCATAAATGTTTTGGACCCCTATAACATGTCATTCTGTTTCAAATTGAACTGAAACTTCTGCTTAAAATCAAACGAAAAATGGAACTAAAATTCTCATTCATAAAATAAAGCATTTTTAAGGTATAGAATAATTTTAACAAATTTAAATACCCTTTAATTACCCTAAAAACTCAATGCACATAAAATAAAACATTTTTAAACTATGCATAATTTTTTAAAAAAATGAGCGGTTGCAATCCTGTAGCCAGTCCAGATAATCAGTCCAATCCTTAAATAATAATAAAAATTCAAAAGATATGAATTATTTTGTCAAACTAAACAGTTATTAATACGTTGAATGCCATGGGGGTCACCAGTGACCGGCACTGAATTTGCTCATAGCGCCATGGGGGTCATCAGTCATAACCAGTTTAAAAGTTGCTGTCCCATTGTGCTGTGTAATTCTTAACTTTTTCAATTATTACTTAGTTTAACTAATTTTATATACGAAACAGAGTTGGTATTGGTGGAGCATTTTTAGACATTATGACTTAACATAAAACCTGCTCACATTAATTTATTTTATATCAATATTTTTTCAGGAAACAATGATTTCTAAATATTTTAAACTTCATATTTTTGTTTTAAGTAATGCAAATTTACTTCAGCAATTTAATTCAAAATTGTGTGATTAAAATTAAAAAAATATTTATATAAAAATGTAAAAAAAATTATTCTTGAAGATTTTTTGAAAAATCGTTTGGGTTTGAACCAGCCAGCTTAACTCTGCATTAAAAATTAAAATAATACTTAGAGTCATGAAATAATTTTTTCACTAAATACTTATCTTAACAAGTTGAATGCCAAGGGGGTCACCGGTGATCAGCACTGGGTTTGCTCGTAGCGCCACGGGGGTCACCGGTGACCGACGAAGCCAAGATTATTAGAAACACATAATTCAAGTAAATTTTTATTGCTTTTAATTTTTTATATTATTATCATGACTAATATGGTGTGAAGAAATTAATGCAATACATACATAGAAAATCATTTTGGCCAGACGGGCAAGCTATATAAAATAAGCGTGGTATTCAACGTGTTAATACTATACTTACATAAAATAATCATTGTATGACACTTACATTATAACAACAACACTACATAAAAAAAAATTTCTTTTTTTTTTTTTTTTTTATTTAATCAATATTAAGTGTTTGGTATTAAGCATTCTGGTTTATAAGGCTTTTATTATGGTAAAAATAATTTAGTATTAACAAAGCATTTATGCCTTATTGACATTTAAAACAGAAACAAGAAAATATCTTTTATTTGAATTGACTGAATAACGTGTATTTATGAGTTCATGATTTGAAAATAAAATAAATTTGAAAATGATGACTGCCAAGCACATTTTCTTTGGACAGATGTATCACATATTAGAACTTAGTTTCCAATTTAGATTTTCCAGATTTCTTTGGTTGTCTTGAGCATAAAGTAATTAAAAGAAATTGTTTACATGTAAGTTATTTATTTACTTCTCATTTAATAGAAGTCCAAAAAAGTCCACAAAAAGAAGTTGTACTTATATATTATTAATTTTATTTTATCACCATCATTAAACAGCCGACCCAATTTTGAGTTTACGACACCAAAGTTCAACTCCGTATCCTTGGTATTTTGAACCTAATCCAGAAGATAAGGGAACTCCTGGATCAAGTATTGGGAGAAATTTGTCTTCATGTAGGACTTTTTGATTGAACTTACCCGCTTTTGCGTTACATAGAGAAGAAAAACCCACTGGTTGTCTGAACGCAAGGGGACCTAAAACCATGATCTGTATACCTCTTAGGATATTTTATGTCGGCACTGTGGGCGGTGCAAGCTGGATTTGGAATTAGCATTGATCAGCCACCCCTGGGATTCAAACCCAAGTCACCTCATTTTGAGGCAAGGGCTCTATCCCCTGATCCACCACAGCTCATACATTATTAATTGTAGCCTACAGTACCGGTCAAAAGTTTAGACTCACTTGTATTTATTACAAATCTTTCAAAAATAGTTATATGTTTCTGACTTAAACATATAATTTATCAAACATAAACATCAACAAACTTTGCAAAACGCTGTTTCTATTTAAAACTGTTCATTAGTTTTTCATTTTGTATCTATTCTGTAGTTGATTACGAGATGAAAAAAGTGCATAGAAATGTCAATTCTAAAAAAAGTGTAATTTATTTTTAAAAATTCATTGATTTTTAGTTTATAAACAATTTACTTTTCATCTTCTTCTGTAAGGTTCATTATAAGTTAAGTTAATGTACGTATCACATTTAAAATATTGATATAGTAGTCTTAATTTGCCAAAATAACCAGTACATATTAAAAACAGAAATTAACACTTTTTATACAATTTAGTACAGAAATATGGGTCAAAAACCAAAAGTAAGTGTCGAAACATGTGCAGTTATTATTGCACTACATGGAGAAGGCTATTCAAGTAGACAAATTGCCTCTAAAACTTGTGTTTCTCAGACCACTGTTGTCAGAACTTTACGAAGGAAGAAAAAAACTGGCCAAAATAAGAGCCCCCAACGATCAGGGAGACCTAGAATAACATCCAAACATGAGGATAATTTTATCTGCATTCAAAGTAAGCGACAGTTGACTCTATCAGCACCAGAAATCTGTGAGAAATTTAATACTACTAGACAGAAAACTGTGTTAGTAACTACTGTACAATGTCGACTTCATGACTATTGTTTAAAAGGTTATGTAGCTGCTGGAAATCCTCTTTTGAATTAACAAAACCTAGTTAAACGACCGTAATGGGCTAAAAAACATGTTAAATTGTCTTTAGAACTTTAACATATGTTTTAACTGTACTATAAAGCCAATGTATGCTATATCTTCAAGACTACGAAGGATGTTTCTTAAGTTGATAAAATACCAATTTCAAATTGTGTATCTAAAAGGGAGTGAGATATTTTTAGCTGACACTTTCTCTCGACCATATATAAAAGATAAGATAAATGATGAACCAGATATGCTTAATGTTGTACATACTGTCAAACAACTCCCAATAAGTGAGAGAAGAGTTGAAAATTTATAAATGGTATAAAGTCTGATCAAGTGTTGAAATTGGCTTATGATTATTGTGAAAAGTGTTCATGTCCTTGAATTGCATGGATAAAATATTATACTATAGCATTTTTCCTTAATGCAAATTTAGACACTTATTTTTTCATCACAAGTTATAAAAGTGAAATGGGCTGTGTTAAACTGTACAAATTTTATAACAGTAATAAATGGTATATTTATATTTACTTTGTTTCATACCTAGACCATTACTGATCAGTTTCATTTCTAGATTATTAAACTATTTTGTATAATAAATCATTGGTATCTTATATATGCATGTAAATCACCAGTACATAAAATCATCTTGATTCCTTGATGCTCAGTCTGAAAACTATTGATATAGATGTAATCTTTACAATAATCTGTTTAATGAGAGTGTATAGCAAAAGTAAATAAAGCAACATGACACTTATAAATACCTTTCGCTGATTGGTCCCAAGGTTATGCAAAACTGTATTAATCTAAACAGTATTAATCTAATTATCGTCAATCTTTTTTCAATGATTGCTATAATTTTTTTCTCGGTGTGATAACGACTTGTTAAGTGCGGAAAAGGAGGAATATTAATTCTTTTTCAATGTGTATATTTTATGTTTTGATGGGAAAGAAATGTATTAGACAAAAAAATTCTTTGCTCTCTTTAAATTTTAGAAATGTTACGTTTGTGTATAAAAATGAGTCATTTATTTATTTATTCTCTGTGTAAAAAAAATAAAATTAAAAATTAACCACTAAAAAATAAAAAATAAATTTTGAGTTATTTCTTCTTCCAGCAATCTTGTGTCTGATATGGGAAGCTCATAACTTGTTTTAAGAAATCACCCTCATAATTTGTTTTACAAATATAATACTCCCACAACCTCATAATTTGTTTTAAGAAATTAATATTGCTGAATTGCATTTCTGCAGATGAAGATGTGTGAAACTAAAATTTTTCTTAAATTTCACTAGCAAATTCTATGGTTTACTTTCCTCTAAAGGTGTTTATGAAGCACTTAAAACTGTTGATTTTTTGTAATGCAAAATAAAATTTCGAATCATGTTTTGGATACAGTTAGAATATGTGAAAAGCAGGTGCGAATAAGAAGCCAAAATAAAAAAAACTATTACCATTAGTAATCCTCTCTAATTTGTGCAATAAATAAGTTTACTCCTATTAGTTATTTACTTTTCCGTAATTTTTTACTTGCTTCTACAGAATTTTAAAAAAATTAGAGCACCGAAAATAAGTATACTTTTTGAATTTCATCTGAACTGTAATATCTTTTTATTCCTTTTTAACTTTAATTTTATTTTTTAAAATAATTGGTTGAATTTATTATGAAAAGTATAGAAGTTATTAACTTAATATAAAAGGCAAAATAAACACATTTATTGAAATGAAAAATATATTAATTTACATATTCATAATAGAAATTTAGGATTAGAATACGCAAATAGATAACAGATATGGATAATAGAAAATGCCTGTGTATTGTATGATTTTCATTTAAAAAAATTCTGAACTGACAATGTGAACTTCTTTTAACGTGAACAAATTTTCTGTCACCCTTCGAGTTGGCGTTAACAAGGTTTTACTGTGTGGGTATATACACACACGCTCATAAGTTACTATAAAAGTCCCTATTTCAAGAGAGCTTTAATATTTCCTCGGTGGAAATTGGTACCAAATCATACCATAACATCTCAATCCGTCGCAGAAGTGATATATGTCCCTTAGCTGACAGGCAGGAAAAATTCCCAATTTTAAATGTCACAATATCATAATTGCTGCTACTTTTCTTCCCCATGGCATAGCATGTCTACTCAGATCTTTATCCAAAATTCTTTTATAAATTATGGCATAGTTTTTCTGAGGATCTCTTTCTTGGAATTATAATAAACTTCAGCGAAGTCCAACTTGAGAATTCAAATGAGCTTACCAACTGGCTAACTTGCTCGGTTGTTAACAAAAAATTTCACTGTGTGGTAGTAAAATAATATTTCAAGTGAGAAGATTTTGCCATTTTAAATATTATTAGGATAAAATGAATTGAGCTAGTATTAGATCTAATTGTATTTTTTTCCTTCCAAATTTTATGTAACTTTTTTCATGTTATATAAATAAATTTTAAGAGTTTTGCTTGAAATACAGTTTTAATTAGTCATTTCAAGAGTATCAATTTAAAGTAATGCATTTGAAAGCTATGAACATTTTAATTGAAAATAATATATTGTTTTATTAATTAATAAAAGGTTGCTGAAAAGGATCGTGAATTTTCTATGGGAGTGGCATCTGTTGGAGATTCTGTTGGAATAGCATTGGCTGGAATTGTATCTCTGCCAGTTCATGAAGTTTTATGTAAATTACCTGCATATATGTAATGTTTTTTTATTCAAATTGTGTATTTTTTATAACCTGATTACACAAAATTTATAATAAAATCTGTAGCTACTTTTTTTCATCTATGAAGCGAAATAGTTTCCAAAATCTTTCGAAAATGTCTTTAAATAAACTCTGTAAAGTTGCAACCAAATCTATCCATGTGGTTGCAAAAATAAACGAAATAATTTCTAACCGATAGAAGGTTCAATTAATATTTACTACTTATAGTGACTTCAGTTTTCTCGGTGAGGATGTCATCTCTGTTAACCATTCAAATGATTTATTCAGTAATGGCTGAATAAATAAATTTAATTAATTAATAGATATATAATAGAGAAATAAGTAAAAGCTGAAGAATACAAAGTAAGAAACTATGGTATCTTTTTTGTAATAGTTGTTTACGCATTCTAGAACATTTCATTTAACGGAGGTAAACGTTGCTGAGGGTTTTAATTAAGTTCAGAAACAACACTCTACACCTTGAGATTTTAGTTCAATAAACTAGAATACAATACTTTACATCTGAGAGTAACATTAAGATTTATGAAGTCTTAAGTGTTTTGGGCATAAGAAGTAATAAGTTCAGATTCAGCTACAGTCAAAGATGACGATTGTTCCAGTGGCGTAAGCTGAATTTTTTCAAGGGGTGGTTCATGATTTTCTGAAATTACTAGAAGAAATTCGAGTATGTAATAAAGCACTATTATTTCCCTTATTTAGACAGCTAGACAATTTTGACTTTTTATTTCAACAACATTGTTTAAATTTTGATTTGATTTTTTAAGTTTAAGAACATACTTTTTTTTATAATAAGAGGTAAAATATTTTATTTTTATTAAAAAGTAGGAATTGATCAAGCCAGAAAAAACTACTCATAATGTTGCAGCTACCTAAATAATTACCGTATAAATGTGAATATTCTATAGAAAACCAATGAATTTGACCAAAAATAAGAAAAAATAACTTACCAACAAATAGGGAATTAAACCAATATACAAACACGCTAAAAATTTATTGATTTATACAGTAATATCCAAATGACGGAGTTTTTTTGCAAGTTCGTTTAAAATGTCTTCTACAGCTGGGGTAAATTTTCTATGAATGTTTAACAGCACCAATCCATTCATTCTATTATTACCCGTTGAATTGCGTAAATAAGTCTTTAAACGGCGTTAAGTCGAAAAGGATCTTTCGTTTGTGTTTGTTGAAACAGATACAACGACCAATATTTCTAGGAGTTTGAAAATGTTTGGTGTTATATCTTTGTTGCACATTCCAAGAGCATCCGCCGCAGTTTTTGGAGCACTACATTCGTCTTCACTAATCATTTTTAATCTTTTCTACCAGAGTTTTAGTTCAGAATTAAGACTATCATTACAGGTATCCAAATCTCGAGAGTAAAATTCCACTTGTGCTTCAAAAGTCTTTATGTTTGAAGGTTGGCAAATGAAAGGATCGACAGGAAGAAGACGCTAAAATACTTTCAAAATATCACGATGCGATACAAATCTTAAGTCTAATTGTGTTATAAAATTTTCTATAAATGGAATGAATACACTAACTCAGAAGTATGTTTCTGGTGTCGATGAGGGAAAATTAGCGCGATTTTTCTGTTTTCCCGTTGTTCTAGCGATTTGTATGGAAGATCAAATTGTATGTTGCAAGTGTAAGAGAAACAACCTCGTATACCTTAAAAATCATCTTATCAGTCTGGATGATTTGAAGTGAATTTAAAACAACCTCAAAATAAGCTTAGGTATAAATAAAATGACTTCATATACCTCAATAAATACCTTTTTATCGTTAGTTGAAATAAGGTAAAAATTTTTATACCTCAAAAATACCTCTTTTGTTACAAGTGTAAGAAAATAAACCTGGTATACCTTAAAAATCTCCTTATCAGTCTGGTTGATTTGAAGTGAATTTTAAACAACCTCAAAACAAGCTGAAGTATATATAAATCAACCTCGTACACCTTAATTACAACCTTTACGAGGTATAATTTTTATTGCTGTTTTCTCTGCAACCTTAAATATACCTCAAAACAACCTTAATACCTCAAATCAATCTTAAATATACCTTAAATTTTCATAAGGGTAGCCCGACGACCTGCACGCGAAGTCGAGCACTTTGCGGTAGAATAGTTTTAACGAGGACCAATACAACACACCCTCTGTCCCTACGCAGACTGATCCAAGTGGTCATCTACCCGCACACTGACCGCAACCAGTGATGCTTGACTTCGGTGGTCTGCTGGGAACCGTGTCTTAACGATCAATCCACTGCGGGACCTTGATGGTTTTAAAACTAATCTTTGGAAAATTTCGAAACAGTAAAAGTGCTTCATTACTGAGAATTCCTTTGAATTGCAAAATAAATTTTTTTTTAATGTAACATTTTAAAGATAACTGTCAGTGAAATACAGCCGAAAGTGAATAATTCAGAATTTTTATCAGACCCTAGAATTCTGTTCATTGTGCATACTTCAACCTTTCTGTGTGATTATAATAGGTGCAGCGCCCGTGCTACTCAAGTTAAAAATCTTGATGGTAACAATCAATAATTTCATCATAAACCATTATATTTTTGATGGTAACGAACTTAAGTAACCATCACCCTAATGTAAGAATTTGGTCTGATTTATGATGGTCCAGCATAAGAATAGCAACTTGTTTTGATGATTCGTTCAAGTTGAACCATCAGAAATTTCCATCCTAGTTTCTTAGAAATCAAATGTTGGAAAGATCATGAAAAAACATCACCTCAATGTAAAAATTCGGACTGATTTATGATGGTCCAACATAAAAAACAAATAAATTGTTTTGATGGTTTCCAGAGATCCATCAACAATTCCCAATATAACATCATGGAAATATATGGTTGGAACCATCATGGAATTGTATAGTTGGAACCATCATGGATTGATGGTCCATGAGAATCAAACTTCTCTTGATGGTAAACCCAGTGGCGTAGCTACCTAGGGGCTAGGCGGGGCAGTGCCCCGGGGCCCTCAAGCTCAGGGAGCCCTCGAATCCTTACCTCGATGGAACTGAAGTTTTGAAAATTTCTCCCATTTTCAAAATAAATATGACAGGTTGCAACCCCACTTTAATCATGACAACTCAGTTGAGAGAAATTCAAAAGTTATGCATAGGGAATTCCCCTAAATTCTTTCTGTAGGTTGGCAGTGTTGTCAATTTGACGGATAGTGATATGTGCGTTTTATTGTGAATTCGAGTTAAGATTTTTTTTTCGAGAACGGTTAGAAAATTAATACTGTATCAGGAGTAAGTAAGCTAATGTCAATAAAATTTTTCGTATTGGTCAATATAGTGGTTCAATTTTATTTGATTTTACCACTCATACTGATGTCCGTTAAGTCAATAAATCGTGTCAAATCTATAGATTTCGGCTACAGCTCATTGTATAACGCGAAATATCGTGAAAAAATGCAAGTGACCTGCAGTAGGTACATTAATTCAGGTCCGCGGGCAGGAGATCGTTCATGGTCTCTGTAATGCCTTTCCTATCCAATAAATAAGCAGACCAGATTTTTAAAACAATAAAACTTAACTTTATTTAAAAAGAAAAGAAATAGGCATTGTTTTCCAGTAAGAGCTTCCAGCTCTTAGAATACCCTATTATATCAAACATACATCTACCTTTCTCTCTCTCGCATCCCTCCGACGGGGTGACAAAATGCTCCAAGTGCGCCTTAAAAGGTCGCCAAACAGTTGCCAACCATTACAGTCTCCACCGTTAAATGTGGTAACACTAATGGTGATATTTTTTTCCCCGGGGATTCCCCAACGACACTTGTAGCGTATCATTGTGTTTCTCTTTCCTTTTATTTTACTTTTAACGTCGTCAGTGAACAGTTAGTACCTACCTACTCGAGCACAATCTAATATTGTATTGTTTAAATAAATTAGAAAACTAAAATTATGGATAAAAAGAAGAAACCCAGTGGTGAATTTAAACGCAAACAACGCCAAGAAGGAGAAGATAGTAAACAAAAATTGCCCAAAATTGACAAGTTTTTTAGTCAGCCTTCTGCAAGTACATCTGGCCAAAATATTTCTATTGATAGTGACTCAAATAATGTGGTAACTGCAGTGTTGGTTAAGAAGCCTACTGAAGAAGATTCGACAATTATTGCAGTTGGAGATACCTCCGCCGCCGATCATGTGAACGTGGATGATGTTTGCATGACACACATAAGAGCGGAGGGTTTGGAGGAACCACAGACCTCTACATTTTTCGAAAATGTGTACGACAAATCTTCTTATGACTTGGGAAACTTCACGAACATGATATTAAGTGATAGCGAAAAACGCCAAATTCTTGATATGGGGCCCTTACAGCTTTCATGACCTTTATCAACAGACATCAAAAAGAACAATAGGTGTTTTTCAAAATCGTACTACGTTTCGTATTCGAAATACGGGCCAGTTAATCGTTTTTGGTTGTGTTGTTCCAAAATACTAGACGCTGCCTATTGTCAACCCTGCTGGTTATTTGCTTCACAAAGGAATAATGTTTGGTGTACGGGAATTCGAGATTGGAAGCATTTATCAGAAAGAATTAAACTACACAGTTGTTCGAGTGGCCATTCGGAAGCATGTGCTGTGTATGAATTTTGGAAGAAAAAAAACGATACTAATACTATCGACAAGGAACTTGAAAATGAAATTCGTAAAGAAGCATCAATGGAAAATGGTTCTTCAAAGGTTATTCGATATCATACTTACCCTAGCAAAGAGTTCTTTGGCTTTGAGAGGACATCAAGAAGACTTACGTCAGAAAGGATACCACGGAAATTTTCTGTCCTTTGTAGAGCTTGTCGCTCGATATGATCACATTTTGCGTCAAGTTTTGGATATGCCCAAAGGTAATAATAATTATTTCTAAGTTTTTTTATCGTTTTATTTTGTTTATAATTATTAACTGTTTAATATCGGGACTCTTTTGAAATTGTGTTTTTTTATGTTTTTAGGATCTACAAGATATGTGAGTGCAACAATTCAAAATGAAATGATTGCGAGCTTGGGGACCAAACTCGAAACCCATCTACTAGAACAAATTAGAGCGTCACCGTTTCTTGCCATCATAATGGATACGACACAGGACATATCGAAGGTAGATCAGCTAAGCATTGTTGTGAGGTATGCAGTAGTAACCAGATCGGAAAATGGATAGTCAATTGATATAGAAGTAAAAGAATTGTTTCTAGGCTTTTATGCAGCCATCAAACATGGCGCAGTAGATTTAGTCAACCAAGTGACAACATTATTTATCGACAAAAATATTGATTTAAAAAAATGTGTGGGGCAAGGCTATAATGGTGTACAAAAGCATATTAAGGATATCCAGCCTAACGCAGAGTACGTACATTGTGCCACTCATAATTTAAATTTGATGATAAATGATGCTGTAAGCAGTTGTGTGGAAATACAGATTTTTGTCGCAACGTTGCAAGACTTGTATAACTTTTTCGGAAACAGCATCAAACGTAGGGATCTACTGTCAAAATTTACTGGCGAACCGGACACCACTCTAAAAAAACTAAATCCGACTAGATGGTCCAGTAGGGTCAATACGATATCTGCAATAAAACTTCGTTATTTTGATATTATCAAAGCATTATCAGAAATAGTTCTAAAGAGTCCTAATAAAGATGAGCGTAGTGAAGCAGAGAGTATTAAAGCAAAAATGCTAAATTTCGAGTTCGTGTTGCTTTGCGAATTCATGCACAGCGTATTGAACGACATCAATTATGCATCCAAAACTGTACAAAAATGCGACATCAATTTGGGCGAGGCGAGTAAAGTTTTAGCAGAGACCAAAGCAAAGTTGCAAATTTATAGAAATGATTTCGAATTATTCAAGTGCAAAGCTAGTGAAACTGCAAGAAAATATGGTATTGATACCCATTTTCAAGAAAAAAGGCAAAGAAAAGTTAAAAAACATTTTGATGAATTAGCTGCTGATCACCGATTTCCAAACCGAGAAAAAATATTTAAAATTGAGATTTTCAATAATGTACTAGACACAGCAATTAGATACCGTTTTATTGGTATGAGTGCAGTCTGTCATACTCGTATATTCGATTTTCTAACAGCAACATTTTTATTACATGTTGATGAAGCAACTTTATAACAAAAGTGTGACGAATTCCAAAGAAAATATTCAGATATAATAGGCCCTAGTTTTTCACTTTAATTTATTAATATTTACCACCTAGTTTTACCTCCACTAACTCAAGCATGGACTGTTCACAAATTATGTAAGGAAATAATGACCAAATATGAAGTGCTAGAATGATACCTAACGGAAGTATTTACAGCAATGTTATTATTCTTTACAATTCCTGTCACTTCTGCAGTAGCTGAAAGGTCATTTAGCAAATTAAAAATAATAAAAAATTATTCAAGAAATAATATGGGCCAAACTCGACTCCGACATTTATCGCTAATAGCAATTGAAAACAAAACCGCATCAAGCCTGGATTTAAACGAAGTCATTGATACTTTTGCGAAAACTGAAGCTAGGAAAAAATTGTAAATATTATTGTTATTTAGTCAGTTGGTAGGCCCGACCTTTATATAATAAACCCTTGAATCTTCTCTATTTCGTTTTATTAGCCAAACCTACACCAAGTATTAATTGTAATTTATGTTGTTACTGTTTAATATTTTTATTACCTGCCCTGCAGTGCACAAAAAAGAGCTTAAGTAGCTTAGCATTTTTCATGTATTTGTATATTTTACATTTTTATTTGATAAAACCTAATCAGTTTAAATAGCAGTGTGGCCCCATTTTTTAATTTGTCCCAGGGCCCTTGGTTACCTAGCTACGCCACTGGTCGGCAGAAATAAATACAAACATGTATTAAGATTATTTTGTACGAAAATAAATTGTCTTAAGGTATGATTAATTTTTTCTCTGTATAATTATAGTAAATACCAAAACAGTATGAATATTAACATTTAATCTTTAGAAACATATTTATTCATATTGTCAGTGCAATTTACGTTGCGTTTTAGAATTTTGAAATTTTTCACTTATGCGCCTCTTTCACTTTTGCGCTTTTTTCTCTTGGTCCCTTACACCGGTGCATAAGTGAGAGTTTACTGTATTTTTCAGTCTGTGCTAGTTTTTAAATTATCACTGGTTCGATTATTGATCAAAGAAAGTAGTTTCGAAAAATAACCATATTATTAATTATAGCAGGGTCAAGTGTCAAGAGAAAGGTAGTGCGTTCGAGTATTTTTTTTAAGAGCGGGTAAAATACTATTCAAATTGTAGCAGGTTCTAATCCGATAGATAGTAGTTTCGAGTAACAATAAGAAAATTGGGTTTGAATGTTGATTGATAAACTTGTTTTTTAAAACTGATGCGTGTTCGAATAACTGATAAAAACATAGTGAGTTCAAATGCTTAATTAAAAGACTGGTTTTAAGAGCTGGTCAAATAATAGCAGGTTCGAGTATAGATTTTAAAAAAAATAGCGGATTCGAACACTGATCAAAAAGAGCCGGGTTATAAAACTTATCAAATTATGGAAGATTAGAGTGCAGCTAAAGCAGGAGAGTTCAAGTCTTGATCGAAATAAATTGCGATCGAAAACAGTTTTTCAGTTAGCGAGTTCGATTAAAAAATAATGAGTTCGGAAACTGTTCAAATGCTAGTGGGTTTAGGAATTAGTAAAAAAAAAATTGGGTTCGAAATCATTTTAATGATAACCGATTTGGGTACCGATAAAAATTTTGTTAGGGCAGGTATTTGTGAATCAGGTATTTATTATCAAAATAGAGTGGTTTTGGATACTGTTCCAATAAATAGGCCGAATACCGATTAAAGACTATTAGTATAAAAAGAAACCTGTTATAAAAACTCATCGAATAACAGTCTAGTTGTGATAAAAAAATAAATAGGTACAAAAACTTTACAAATAGCTATTTTAAAAAAATATGATCTAAAAGTGTCAAATGCTAGGGGGTTTGAGTAACAATAAAAAATGGGTTCAAAATTTTTTTATGAAATTATAGTAGTTTCGCATACCGATAAAAAGATAGTGGATTTGACAATTTCGAAGTGACAAGTTCGAGTGCTGATTTAGGGACAGATTTCGATAGCTGATAAAATAATTGCAAGTTGGAGGATCCGCAGAAAGTTGGCGGTTACAAGTTTTGATCAAACGAGAATGGATTCGAAAATTGTTTTAATGATAGCCAATTCGAGTACCGATAAAAAGATGGCGAGTTTGAGTATTGGTTCAGAAACTAGTTTAAAAAACTGATCAAATTACAGTGGGTCCCAGTACCGATAAAAGAGAGTGGTTCGAGATTTTTTTTTTTAAAAAAAGGTTCAAAATTTGGTCATATAGTAGAGGGATTTGGTACCGAAGAAAAGTTAATAGGTTCGAGTACAGGTTAAACGAATTGGTAATTGGTTATAAAAATTAAGTTATAGCAGATTCAAGCACCGAGAGAAGAATAGTTGATTTGAACATTGATGTAATTATAGCAGAATTTCGTTACGATAGAAATATAGTGGGCACGAAAACAATTCTCTTGATATAAGTTCGAGTATTGTAATAATAATATAAAACCTTTTTCATTTACCCCATACTTTTCTATCGGTATTCAAGCCTGCTACAAATTAATCAGTTACTAAAATTCAGTCTGTTTTGACAAATAGTGGAGTTGTCTTTTAGTTGGTTGGTTAATAAACTATTATTAAAACAATTTTCAAACCTTTTCTTAATTAAATCATTTATCTTTCCATCGATACATCAATCTGCTATAATTTATATAACTCTACCAGCCTTAGTGAATATTTTAACTTACTAGAGTTAATCACATATATTCCTGCTGTAACTTGAGTAGTCTTCAACCTGACTTTTTAAAACTGGAATTCATACTATTGCTTTAATCGATACCTTAACTTGCTGCAATTTTAATAGTTTTTGAACCCAATCTTGACTGAAACCTAATATTTTTCTATCCCAAATAATTATAATGGTTATTGAACCTACAATCAGGGAGCGTAGCCAAAACTTTCAACAAAAGATAGTACTTTTTAGGTACTAAAAGAATATTTTTTTAGCTCTATATACATTAACTAAATATTAATTCTTAACGCGGTCATGTAAAGTCTTTGATAACTAGTTTCTGACAAAGAACTCTTTTTCTTGATTGTATTAGCTATTATAAAAAGATCAAGAGGTTCTTCGGTTCGATATCAGAGGGTGGAAAATGAAGCCTGAAATTGAGAATATCTTGCGAAATGCAACAGAGTTGCACACGAGAGAGCAACAGTCTCACCGAACTCAGCTCAGCATATGCAATCCCGCAAGTAATTTATCAGACTTGTAAAATGATTGTCGCTTTCATACGCTACGGACCGACGGTGCGCCGAAATGGATTATGGTTGAATGAAATGTGAAAACATTGAATAGAAAAATATGAAAACCACGCTTTTGGCCATTGCGTGGCGAAAATCGACATGGTAAAGGAGAAAAAATATCTCATTTTCGAAAAGGGTAAATTAAGCACTTTTTAATAACACTCAATAAAAAGCACCCTTAAAAAACGCTACGCACCATGATAGTATAATCAGTATTCAAGGGCAAAGGTAGTAGATCTCATTATTACCGAATCCTTTATATTTTTACCAGACTCCTTAGTTAGGTTTTCTCAGTCTACTTTATTGTTTACATAATCTACTACTAATTTAATCATTGCTGGAATCTATTTGCTTTTTGTTACCAGGGATAAACTATGATAATTAGGCAGTCTCTGAAAAGGGTAACAGTGTAAATTACAATATTGGTGACATTAAAATAGATGAGATATTGGTGAAATTAATTCTCTTTGTAACTAAGACCTTTGCCTCAGCTGTCTTAGAATTATTAAAGAATTTGTAATAATACATTTTAGTACTAATCGGTTTTAAAATTTACTAAAATCGGAGAGTTGTAATTAACCTAGCTTTTTTAAATATAAGGTAACCAGGCTAAATAAGCTTCAGTTTACAAAACACTGATGTCTCAGTTTATCCTTGCACGCAATGACATTTACTTGCTGTACGCAAATTTAGCATGCGATAACTTTACATAGATAACGTATTTTTCTATATTTCCCTTTGAATTTATTTAATATAACATATTTACCATTGCTAATTTTAACTATTGTTTTCAGCATTATCTTACTGAAATTGCATGTCTTACTCCAGAGCACCACTTCCTTTTAGCGAAGATACTTTTCCTCCATAACCTGTCCCCTTTACCAAATTTTTTCTAAATTAAATTTAACAATATAGTCTAACTCAGGGGTCCCCAACCCTATGCCCGCTGCTTGTGATGAAATATTTCAGTTTTCCATTTCCCCATAAAATGCTATGCAAGTACATACATAAGTACGCTAGCTCAGTAAAGGTAAAGTACTTGATAGATTTCTAGATTTAATTGAAGAAATAAAAAATTATCTTGCAGCCAAAAATCAAATATTTTTAGATCTAAGAAATCCTCTTTGGCTAACAGATTTGTCTTTCACAACGGACATAACAGAAAAATTAAATAATTAAAATTTAGAGCTGAAGGGAATGGACAAACATATAGCAAGAATGATAGGGGCTATAAACTCATTCAGAGCTCTAGTTTTGTGGATATCACATTTGAAAATGAAGTCTCTTGTGCATTTTCCGTGCATGATCAATTTGAAAAGCGCTTTTAACAGTTTAATATCATCGAGATATTTGATTACATATTTTGTAAATCCTTTTACCAACCAAATAAACGTGACCGCACTAGCTACACACATTTCAGAATTTCTTCAAGTAAGGCGAGAAGTGGAGATAGAAATTTTGGATCTTCAGAATGACATTATCCTCAAAACTATTATATCAGATGAGAAATTCTGGAATATAGTTGTCAGAAATGAATTTCATTCTTAAAAAGAGCAACATATATAATAAAGTCGTTTTTTGGTTCCACTTACTTGTGTGAATCACTGCTTTCGACAATAAATATCATAAAATCAAAATATAGATTCCGACTTACAGATGAATACCTTGATGATTGCTTGCGAGCAGGAATTTCACATCATTCTCCCAATTATGAAGCGCTGGCCAGTGAAATGCAATGCCAAAGATCACATTGACTGTATTTTATATATTTTATAAATAATTTTTATACTTCGTATGGTTTGAAAAAGCAATTTAGTAATCATTTATTTTACACAAGAATATTAATACTAATTATATTCCTAAGTTAAATTAATTTTTAAAATTAAATTTTTTGCGCATTGTATGTAGTGTGTATTATTACCCATGTCTATCAACTATAAATTTATCTTAAAAAAATAAATGGTGCCCGCCATTCGACCAATATTGTGATATTTGCTCTTAGGTACAAAAAGGTTGGAGACCCCTGGTCTAACTTTATTAAATACGTCTAAAAAACAATTACTTTCCTATTCAGCAATTAATAAAAGCAATTATAAAAACAATTATTTCCTATTAAAATGTTATTTTTCGGTTGTAAAAATGAAACACACACGAAATAATCTTTTAATTACATCACTGGCTTAGCATATTCATATTAAATATAACCTAAAGAGGAATGGGATTTAACATTGAGCCTTTTCTAGTCAATAATAAGATTACTGTTATATATTAATACAGTTCATTTTTTTGCATCATATCACTAACATATAGAGTATAAAACAGTAAAAGAAAATTTTCTAAAAGTATGATTCGGGTAGATTTCTTCAAAGACGGTTTGAAATCGACTTATCTTCTCTATTTATCAGATCGTCAATGGAGAGTGCTTGAGACAAAGTCCAAACTAAGCAGGATGGTTGGTTCAACTGCGAATAGGTTTAGAGGCATTGTTGAAAGTATTACGTCACATCATTTTCTGGAGGTTGATTTTTAAATATGTACCGGTGAGGAAACTTGGCAATAATGATCCTCCACTCACAATAGATTAACTCTATGCTATCGTCAGAGCTCTATAATCAGGTAAGGCGCCGGGTGGAAATTTTCGGAGATATCTTCTATATCAATCGTCATTGGCACCTGGAGTTCTTCAATAAATGACTGAAAGTGGGAACTTTTCAAAAAATAATGGAAAATTTATGGTCGCCCTTATTGGTAAATTAAAGATAGATCCAAGATTGCCTGAATGCTGCAGGCTCATCTCCCTTCTCTTGGTCTGGGGCAAGATTCTCGACAAATTGCTTGCCAAGAGACTAGTCTATTATCTCGAATCTACAAGTTAATTGATCCGGGAGAGGACGGATAGCACACTCCAATGCTTAGTAGACTTTGTTACATCATCCGAGCAGGAAAATAAGCACACAATTGGGGTGGCTCTGGGCATTAAGAATGCCTTTAATTACGCCTTAACTGGGCAATTCTCTAAATCGAACTGAATAAGATTGAGCTTCCACACAATATACTTTTATTTTCAACTTTGTGGAAGATAGACAATCACCAGAAAGATTATTTATATGGGAGTTCCGCAGGGCCCGTCGTTTGTTCCGATACTCTGGTTGGTCCTGGTATACACAGTTTTTCATCGGCTTTTAACTATCAACTTTACTTCTTTTAGGGATTTTAATTCTCAGAATAATTATCGCTTTTGCAGACAATCTTCTTTTAACTAAGCACTTTACTTTATATCGATTTGATCAATTACCAATCGCATTCTCAATGAACTTAGAGCCTGGGCCAAGCCACACAAACTAAATTTCAGCGAACATAAAACCAATATGATCACTTTCCCGAAATGCATTGGTCAGGTTACGATGCTGCCATATTAATTGTTTGAAATTTGTCAACAGGGAAAATACTTTTTCACCTTGCTCTTGAATCTGTCCTTTCTTCTTCAGCTCTTATCTATAATTGTATGGGTGCCTCTGACAGACTGCTGCGAAGTGAGAAGTATGATGGACAAGTGGAGCTGTAGGATGTCCAGGACCTGATCTAAGCATTCTTGGAACATGGATGGACATGAATAAAATCAACAGACCTTAAGTCACTTCCTAATTGCATAAGTAAAAATGAGTGATTGCATGTAGTAAACCATTAATTTTGCATATGATACTACAGTCTTTTCTGACCACTTCTTGTTAAATTTTCATTTGTGTTGTTAACGTATCAAACTCTTCCACAGATTTGACTCCTCTTGTGACAGACCCTGTAACAAAAAGTACATTTTTAATATCTTTTCATAACCTATTACTACAGTTATTTAAATCGAAACTATTGTCAAAAGAGTTATGATTTTTTTCCAACTACTTACTCGAATGTTTGAAAATGAGCAACGATTGTTTGCTTTGTTGCGCTGAAGATTTTCTAAATCATTTGAAGGCGTACTTAGAACTTGTGAATTTATAGTGAAAAATTATGCATAGCTTGTGCTGCGAATTCTCGCAATAGCTCTCCTGCGCATGTTGTTTTGGTGCGACTGCAGCGCCATTCTTCAATAGAAGTTGATGTTAATATCTCGATCTGAGAGCAAGCGCATTTTTAGCTCCGTAAATGATTGAAATTTAATTGTTAATCCATTTTGCTTGTGTTTTCTAATTCCGTTATTATTAAAGTGATTGTCTATAAAACAAGTTAGAGTCTTTTATGACTGAGCAAATTGATATTTATTACCTACAGTGGCAGTCCTGGAGAACGGGGTAAGTAGAACTTACCTTGATTAATAGAGAATAAGTTTTTATCAGTTTTTGCTTAAAAATTGACAGCTTGTTTCATCTATTACTTTTTATGTACGGGTGAAGTAATGAAAGTTTTTGGTTGAGAAGAAAACTTTTTGAGGTAGGTACTTTTTTTTACGTCGCACTAGAGCTGCACGATGGGCTATTGGCGAAGGTCTGGGAAACATTCCTGAGGATGATCCGAGGACATGCCATCACAATTTTGATCCTCTGCAGAGGAGATGGCTCCCCTGCTTTGGTTGCCCAACGACCTGCGCGTGAAGTCGAATACTTTACGGTAGAACAGTTTAACGAGGACCGATATCCGCACATCCTCGATCCCTACGCAGGCTGATTAAATTGGTCACCCACCCGCTTACCACCCTATACCGCGCACCCACCAGTGATGCTCGACTTTGGTGTTCTACTGGGAACCGTGTCTTTACGATCAGTCCACTGCGGGACAACATTTTGAGGAAAAGTTCAAACTAAAAAAAATTAGGAAAAATTCATCGTTGCGCATTGGGATAATGGTGTCGTAATATGGATTAATGCTTGTGTGTTGTAATTTTTTGGCTTGTAGGTAAAAAATTTACTAAATTTTCTGCTACCCACAAATTTTTTAACGAGTTTTTTTGATGGGTGAATGATTTCTTGGCATGGATTAATGAATGGAGAGGAAATTCAAACTTCTGGTTTTTTGGTTAAAAATTAGCAAAATTTAATCTTGGTGATAACTTTGTTTTTGAAATTGGGCTAAGGAAATGGTCGAGTGAGCTAACGAATTTTTTAACTAGACTAAGGAATCAGTTTTAATATCTGAGATTGTACTTAAAACTAGCTTAGATTTGTTAAAGTTTAAGAAAAAATAATTTTAGCCGAAATTATTTTGGGCAGGTTGTTTATCGTTGGTAAAAAATATCTGAAATAAGTCAATGTGAAGGAGGAAAGATTTAATCTATTAATTTTTATTAAAACGTTTACATTTGTTTTGGTCACAATCACTTTTCTAACACGAGGGATAACCATTTTTTGTAATGGACTAATGCTTGAAGACAAAATTAAAGATTATGTTATCTAGGTTAAAAATCAGATAAACTCACTTTTGCCTTAAATTTTGTTTAAGTGATTAGCTATCGTGAGCTAATGATTTCCTACTAACGCTACGTTTTGAAGCAGATTTTCAAATTGTGTTTATCAACTTCTCAAAAACTCTTTTTTGACAAAACTTTTTTTGCACGTTTCCTACCTTCAACAGCTGGCTTATTCACTTGAATTATGAGGGTCGCAGTGGCTCGGGGAATAGAGTTCTTGCCACCCAGTCGGGTGTTGTAGTAGATTTGATTCCCAGCGATTTCTGCTTCCGGCACAGATGTAATATGCTCAATAGCAGACTGTTCTTGGGGTTGAATCCTCTTGCCATCGGGTTATCCGTGGGCGGTTTTCCTCACTATGTAACGCAAATGATGGCGAGTTCCATTGAAGCGTTTTCCACGAAGGCTAGTTAATCCAGGAGTTTAAACGCAGGTTAAATAATCGAATGAGCCATGCTTTTTTTTAAGGTTCAGTTAATAAATTTAAATAAACTTCACTCAAATAAACAGTTCTAAATAAAAATCATTGATTTGGTTCAAAAGTTAGCTTAATTTTATACAAGCCCTTTTATATTAGCTTAATTTTTACTAAAATGCCCCAAAAGTCTTCGAGCAGACTCAGATCTCAGATACGAGCTGGCCACTCAAGTGGTTTAGCTTAATTTGCTTTCATCAAAAAGTTAGTTGAGTATGAAGTATGGACTGCCGCATGTCCTATTGTAGTCAATGTAACAAGGGGAGCAAAATGCAATTACTTATCTCCGAATATATTTTGATTCATAATTGAATTAATTTTAGTTTGTGTAAACTTCATTGGAGTTGTACCGATTATTGCAAAAGCGGTTTAAACCATAACGGATCCACCACCAAATTGACGTTTGGAAGTCGTACCAAAATCAGTTCGTAAGTCGTACCAAAAATATTGGCAGCCATCTGGTCTATATAATTAAACTTCGTTTCATCGGAAAAGAGAACATCATCCCAATTCGTACCTTTTTAAGAGGTTTCTTTGCAAATGCTAAACGAGCATCTTCGTGTAATTTAGTAAGCGCAGTTTTCTTTTAATATTTTTAAATAGAATGTTTGGATTATTATAGTTCGTTCCCCATGAGTTGTCTCTTGGCTCCGCTTTCATAACGTGGTATCCGACGATACTATTTCGCTATTTTTGGAGAAGGATGTGAAAAATTTCGAACAAGGTTGCTATTTGGCGATCGTATGACAAAAATATTTATTTTGCAATCTTTATGTGCATTTTTTTTAACATTAAATATTTTATAAATTTGATGATGTTTCTCTCTTTTGAGTGAATAGTTTGTCCTTTTTGAGGCAAATTGGGAAAACCCCAGTTTTCATATTTAAAATATATTTAATTAGCTTGAGTAACGAAAGGTATAATAGCAGATGATAAAGCAAAGTAAGGGACTGGAAAAGTATTCACTGATTGTGCTTGGCGCGCATTAAGGGTTGTCTCATTTTCTAGCGCGGAGACGTTTCTTCTCTTACTCCCACGCTGAAATGGACTCTGCATCCGAGGAGGTGGAGCCAAGTGCCAACTCCTGGTGAACGAACTGTACTTAAACCGAGCGGCTTTTGCATGCTAATTGCATTTAATTTTTAATTCGTGCCGATGACATCTTTCTGTGACGAGCAAGCTTCCAGATTCGTCTTCCTTGCTTTGATAATTTTTACTCTCCTTCTAATACGTTGTTTACTGCCATAGCTATCAGAATTCTTGAGACGACTATTCACTGTTGTCTTGGACCTTTCTATTTTTTTGCCAATTTGAGAACCACTCAAGACCATTTCTTTAAAATCTAAAATTTTATCGACTTAATACTTTTTTTCGAATTTTTTTTAAATGATTAGGCCAATTTTGCCATAGTTTTAATAATATGGATAGTTGACCGTATGAAGATAAGCACAGATGGCGCTAGGAGTTAAAAAAACTTCCGGCTTACTACTTCCGACAGTTTTTCCTACCTAAATTTCAAAAAACGCACCATCCAATATTGTTATACTTGTAGTGTCTTCAATATAGCTCGTTCTTTCAACCTAACTGTCAATGAAGCAAATAAATTCGGAAAACTACGCAAGCCATCTATAGGGCTATCTAAAAAAATAACAAACGGTGCTATTTTACACAAATACAGTATAATACAATACTGTATTAATACAATATAACACTCACAACATGGCTAACCTTACACTTAGAGCCATGATGGCTCAGGGGATCGAGAATTCGCCTTCCAATGAGGTGATACGGGTTCGAATCCCAGCGATGGCTGGTCGATACGAATCCGCATACGGTTTGCACCGACGACAGAGCTGACATGAAATATCTTTAGTGATAGACAGATCATGGGTTTGAGTCCCTTTGCCGCCAGGCTATCCGTGGGAGACTCTCGTGGTCTTCCTCTCAATGTAAAACAAATGCGGGTTAGTTTCATCAGAAAGTCCTCCACGAAGGCAAATTTCTCCAAATACTTGATCAGGGAGTTCCCTTAGGGTTGTTCCAAAGCTATGGAGTTGAACGTTAATAGTCGAAAACCCGAAAATTGGGTCGGCTGTTCAGCGACGGTCATAAAATCAAACAAAAATAACCTTAAACTTTAATTATGTTAAGTTATTTTTTAAAATTTATTTGAGGCTTAAGACCTGTTTGAATTTATAAATTACAGAATGAATGGTAAAATTTACGCGTAAATTTAAACACAAATCGCAAGAATAAAACATCCTTGAATACCAAGCCTGTTCACACATCGCCTCGTAAGCATAACATAAGCGGAGGGATACACCGGAAGTTTTCTAAATTTCTTCCGGTTTTAGAAAGCTTTTTATTGCTTACATTCAGTCAACCATCCATATGGAATTAAAAAAAACTTGTCATGCTAAGCAATTAGACGCTATATTTGCAAGCAGAAAATAAATTTGTATACTGAGCTATAACAGCAATGTTTCATATTTGGTGACTTTCAGCTCGACTTTATACTTTTTTTCCAGTACCGTAGACAGCGTTGAATAATGTTAAGAAAAGAGAAAATTTTATTTAACGTTTGTAATGAATTTTTCCTACACAATTTCTGTTTATGAATATTTGTCACTTAACTATTGCTAATCAACGTTATTAAAAACACATATCGCTGACTGATGAACATTTCAAAAACCTTTAACTTCTTTCACCTTTAGATTCACTATTATCCATCGCAGCATTAGTGTAGACAATATTTTAAGTTACGGGATAACCATAACCATTTAAGTTACGAAATTAGACACTAAAACGTAATTTTTTTCCCGTTGAATTCGAAATTTTTGCGGTCGAAAGTTTGGATCCCTTTATGTTAATTTTACTTTTTGCGTATTCTGTTGTTTTTTGAGAGTTTTTTTAGTGACTCGAAAACATTCCTCTTGATCCCAATCTCAGCTGTGGTTGTGAGAGATGGGCGCAAACCAGTTTAAGAATATCTTCTCCGGCTGTACCCCTAAAGGTTGCCTTTTCCTTTATCTACAGGTCCCGTCACAACCCTTGGGAAAGTGGTTTAGATTATGTCGATGGAAGCTAGCCTTCTTCTCTGATAACTCTTTGGAGGTAGAGTTTTAAGAAAATTATACTTAGAATTATTATTAGACGAATTTTGTCCAAATTTCATATTTTGTCATATAAACTGGTGACAACAATTGATAGGACATATAGTTTCTTATTACAATAAAAAAACAGAAAAATGGAATAAAACCGAGCCTGGCCAAAATATCACTCGATCAATATATGAGGAAAAATGTGTAAAATCTGTACCCCAAATAGCGAAACACAGCACAGAAGCAGACGGACACCCCGTCAGAGAAATCCGAATCCGAAAAAAAAAAGATATGTTTATTCAAGTACGTTTTTGTGTCCGACTTTGTAACTTAATATATTGTCTACATTAATTGGTTAAGTTAATGTAGTTTTTACCCTCAAACTATTAAAGCTAAGCTCGTATACCTGTAGATCCAATCATTAAACGAAAAGCTATTCAGGCTGATTCTTTTTTCTTTCATTTGCGGATGTCCAATTTCAGTTGAAATATGCAGTTTAAAGAAAAAAAGTCAGCAAATCAAAAGAAACAGGTGGCAATGTTAAGAAAAAATCAGTAAGAATTTTTGAGAAAGCATTAAAGTATTTATATTGCAACTAGAATAAAGCACTGAAACTGTTTCTGAAACTTCACAGGAAAGTAGGAGTTAAAAAACTTAATATTTGGTCAAACACGTGGAGATTTCAAAATTGATAAAACTTGAAAAGGTTATTCTTACCTGACATATAGTGGTACCGCCTTAAACAGCTCAATTAACACCATAACTCTTCCCTATTGGAGAAATAGTTACGTTAGTAGAACCATAGTTTCAAAAAAGCAGTCTAAATTGTATTATCAGAATTGTTGGTTTTATCACGATTCCCTCAGGGGTTTGAAAAAAAAATTATTCGATCTCCAGATTTAAATCCCTGTGATTTTTTATGGGATTACAACAAAGATTTTATGATTTAGCAGGGTTATGGCAAATGGACCAGATCCACTACCATCGATCGTGACATATTGTAGTGAGTGTAGCAAGAATTCGAATTCGGCCTCATCAACAAAGAATCACATTTTGAACGTATTTGAAAAAAAAATGCCTCTTTATCAAGTAAAATCTGTTAATGTATTGATAATATTTTGTTTGTCATAAGCCTTCCAAACAACGGATGGATTTGTGGCTCACCCGGCATGCAAAAGTTGTATAGAGTAAATGTTGCACATAAATTAAAAAAAATTACATGATAAAGAAATAATAGGGTCCATTATTCGAAAAGTGAGCAAAGCGCTGACCTGTTTGAGCGCGGTATAAAAAAATTCCTATCGTATATTCGTTAATCTCAATTATGCACCTTTATATACGAGTGTCCCAAAACTCATGGCAACGTTAGGAAATGATAGAACAGAACTATAAATCCCTGTATAATATATGGTCCGAAAGCAAGACGCAACTCACTGAAGGGAGCTCCAAGCGACCGCCATAAAAAGGATACTCTCAGTATACCGCCGTGCAACTGAAAAATCAATGTAAGTGAAAAAAAAATTTAAAATAGTGATTTTAATGTATTTGACATCTTTGTATGATAATTAAGTAGAACCACGTTACACAGTATTACGGGAAACGTAAACAGGCTGAGATATTTTCCGCGTGATAGATTCAGTCCCCGCGCTGATACGATGTACCATTTCGTCACCGATACAGATGGCGATCTTACACCACTGCCACGTTCAGTATCCGGCATGTAACTTTGAAAATAAAAACCTTTCGGGGAGCTGTTGGTGCATTCGTTAAAATATCCTACATAATAAGGTAAACTTATCGCCAAAAAATATATATATCAGTTTTTTGACATTCTATTTTAGCGTTCATAGCATTGGCAATAGAAAGAAAATAGTTTTCAAGCCACTTTTCTCGGAATCAATTAAAAATAAAAGCACTTACGTTGTATTTTCAATTGCAGGGAAGAGAGCCGTTATGGCTCAGGGGATAGAGCGTTCCCTTTTCAATGACGTGAACCGGGTTCGAATCCCAGCGATGGCTGTTAGATACCAATTCCACATCCGGTTTGCACAGACCACAGTACTCACATAAAATATCCTCAGTGATAGACGGATCACGAGTTAGAGTACCTTTGCCATCAGGCTAACTGTGGGAGGTTTTCGTGTTTTTCCACTCCATGTAACGCAAATACGGGTTAGTTCCATTTAAAAGTCCTCCACGAAGGAAAATTTCTCCCAATATTTGGTCCAGGAGTTCCCTTGTCTTCCGGATTGGGTTCAAAATGAGAAGGCTACGGAGTTTAACATCGTAGTCGTGAACCCAAAAAGTAGGTTGGCTGCTCAATGTCGGTTATGAAATTGAAATGACAGAGTAACTGTTTTTATTTGCTCTGCGAATCTCCGATCAGATGAATGCTTACTCGAATTAGGAGAAGGCCGATATTCATTACATGTACGGAACAGGGTTTAAGCTGAGTCTAAAAATTCATTAGCAAAAAAGCTAAAATCTGAAAAAAAGTTTTAGCAAAATGCTAAAATGCCATTAGGCTTATAAAATTACTTTATATCAAACAAGTACTGTAAGTTATCTGACAAAGAATAGCTTAATGTACAAGAATATCAAAAAGAATACCTATAACAAAAAAAAACACATTTATTATTTATCAAAACATTTTGGTTTATAATTAACAATCTTCCTTTCTTTCATGTTTGCCCATTTTACAAATGCTTCTTGAAAGTTAAATGCACTTTCAGGGCAGGGCTAAAGAGAATACAAGGGCTAGTTCACTCCGCTCTTAGAGCTGAAGCTACGATTTCCCTCCTCATGACGTCACTGTGTCCGCAGATCTCGGAGATCGCAAGCAAAGATATGATAACTTTGCATCTTTCTCTTTGTAAAAATAAGTTAGACTTTTTCTGGTTATTAGCCTTCAAACTTTACGTAATTAACACATTATTTCCGTTCATAAACATAGTTCAAAAAAAACTTTCTTGGTTATTATATTAAAAAAAATTCCATTTTAAACTTATAAAAATGTTTTGCTAGTTGGTGAAAATGATACGATAAATACTTTATTTTAAAAAGTTCAGTTTTAACCTTAACTATTAAGAAAAATGAAGGCATATATCGACACTTTTTTTTATCTACATATTCTTTTATATTGATAAGTTAAGTTAAATTTAGAATCCCTGATTTTAAAATATGTCGTTAATAGCAATTTGTTCATACTTAATCATTAGGAAACATCAACCTTAAACGCTAATTACTGAAACAAAATAATAATTTAGGTTCATAATGACATTAGAAATTTTACAATTGTTTATAGACATTTAAATTTACGATGATATAATTTATAGATATTTAAATTGAAGAGAATATAATTTTTAAAAAAATCATAAATATTCAGAATAACTACATTAAAAAATATGTTATGAAATTAGGAGAATTCCAGCTATATACTATATATTTTATTTATACTTTTTACTTACATTTTAATTTTCTTTGACTTTATCTATTTTTTAATTCTTTTCACCAGCCTTTCTTTTTGAAGTAACGAGGCGGTTTCTATTTAGATAATGAATTTTTATAAAAGTTCTTTACGACAGAATAAACGTATTGCTGTTTTATATTAACTGTGTCATTTCGGAATCCATTCTTTACATAGTTGTTCATTTACTTTAGGGAACACGCGAAAAATTATACTTTTTCCTTTTGTTTTTGTATCAGAATTTTTGCAAGTTGCAATCGCGCAAACTGGCATTTCGATAATAGTTTTAAATTCTTGTAAATTCACTGCAAAAACTGAGGAAAGTCATTATAGAAAATAACAAATGTCTTAGAATATCTCGCAAAAAGAAATGATCCAATATTAGTTAGAGCTAGTAAGGGCAAACGCTCCGTTCTTGAAGTAAAAGTGCGAGCTTTGCGCCAAAGTGACGTCACTAGAGTGACGTCAAACAGGTTGATTACAACCTGTTTCGAATATTAGTTTTAATCAAATTAAGGCAGCTAAAGCCCCTTTCACAGTCAACAGTGTTGCACAATACTCTATAACAGAAGTTATTAATGGGTACTGTTCAGACACATCATTGGTATATAAAATCTTGTCTGATCAATCCTTCTTGTTTGATCAAGTTTTTTTCATGGATGTTAGCGTCATGGTTTTTCGCGGAAGCTTTTTTTTTAATGGAATTTAGTAAAATCCTTTAGCAAAAATGCGAAAATGCTTTGTTGAATTTTAGCATTTTTGAGGGGTCTTTTCGCATTTTGCGAAAAAAGCTACCGTAGCGGAAACCCTGGTACGGAACTGCAGACGGCATTGCAAGAGAAGCTCAAAGATCTGTCATCTGTAACGGACCAAATTGCGCATCGTATCAGTGCGAGGACTGAATCTAGCACGCGGGAAATGTCTCATGCCGTTTACGTTTCCCGTAGTAAGATTAGGCGAATGCTATGAGATCAAGGAATTCATCTCTATCATGCGTATCGAGTTTAGAGCCTAGAACCGTTGGGTTATCGGGCACTCATCAATTTTACCACGGGGTTTCTCCAGAAGATGTCTGTGGACCCAAGTCGTTGTGCACAAGTATTGTTCACTGAGGAATGCACATTTACATGCGATGGTATTTTAAATATGTGCAGCAATCACGAGTGGGCAACAGAAAACCCGTACGTATTGCGTCCACGTTCTTTCCAGCAACGTTTTCACGCTAAAAGTTTGGTGGAATGGTACACGATCATCTGATTGGGCCACACCTACTGCAAACACGCCTGGAGAGATATTCATACCTTGTGCATTTGCAAGAGGTGTTGACAGAAGGCAGAACTATTCACTCGTGTTCCATTACACATCACACAACGCATGTAGTTTCAATACAACAGGGAATCAGCCCATAACATTGTGGATGTGCGTAACACCTTAGATATCATGTATACGAGATGATGAATAGGACGTGGTGGTCCAATCAACTGGCCGTCACCCAATTTGTCATGTGCCTACTTTTTTTTCTGAAGTCATATGAAGCGAGCCTCATCTACGACGATGGTCCCATAGATTTTGGTGAAGACTTTGTTTCCACTGATATCAATCAGTAGCTGCTGACACCACAAGAGAAATGCATGCCCAAGTCAAAATTCTTGATGGTTCCATCAAAAAAAATGTTGGTTTAAGTTGGTTTCAGTACAACTCATGATGGTCCAGCATCATTTGATGGTCACCATCATCCAAAATTTTCCATTATGCGTTCATGATCTTGATATACCCACAAACTTCCATCATTCCATGATGAAAAATGCTACTTAATTTTATGATGTTGAACCATCAACAAAAGTTTGATTCTCATAAAACAACAATCCATGATGATCCGTGATGGTTCCAACTGTACATTTTCATGATAATTTAATGGGAATTCCTGCTGGTTCTCAGGAATATACCATCAAAACAATGTGTTTTTTTAAATGTTGGACCATCATAATTTAATCCGAATTCCTACATTGGGATGATAGTTGTTCATGATTGTTTCTGCATTTGATTTCTAAAATACTATGATGGAAATTCGTGATGGTCCATAATGACACAACAAGGCATTTCCGTGATGGTTTAATAATAATTCCTGTTGGTTCAGTAGGAATATACCATCAAAATACATTGTTTTTGTATGTAGGACCATCATAAATCCATCCGAATTCCTACGTTGGGGTGATGGCGGTTCATGATCATTCCAACATTTGATTTCCATGAAAATATGAAGGAAATTTCTGATGGTTCAACATGAACAAACGATTCAAACAAGTTGTTATTCTTATGTTGGATCATCATAAATCAGTCAGAATTCACACATTGAGGTGATGGTTACTTATGTTGGTTACTATAAGAAACATAATGGTTCATGATGGAATTATTGATGATTAACAGCAGGATAATGTAGGTCCGTCTATGGAAAAGTATCAAAAATTTTGACTTAGGTGGTGTTTTCGCCAATGCCTGCGTTAATGTTGTCGGTTTCAAGTTAGAGCAGTTCTCGTGATGGGGGTCTTACTGTTTAATTTCATTTTGTTAAAAATACTTTTCCTCATTTTATAGGTTTTTTTTCATTCCAATCTCTGCCTATCTTGTTTCTCATCATTTCGTGAAGCAGCATGTTTCGTTCTCCAACGATTTACGATTATAGTGATTTGTGCTTGTATAATTGTGTTCTATCACCTTCTAACGTATAACCCTCACATTGTATATACATAAGTAATATAAAAAATAATCAGTCTATTCACACCGACTCCCCGGAAATCAATGTTTATTTTTGATTGCTGTTTGGTAATTTCAATGCAGTTTATGAAATTTTAACATTTTGAATATGATTTTATAATACGCGAATTTTAATTCATCACTTTATACTCTCAAATAGCGACAGTTTCATTGAAAAACCACTTTGTTTCTCTGTACCTATTTTTGGTCATTTCCAAAATAGGTACAGAAAAATAGGTTCAAGGTCAAAATATCACATTTAAGAAATCACTCTTTTTTACCCACAGTCTGCCGATTTCATCCGCGACGCTTTCATATTTCCTTAGCAGCACATCTTGATTGTTTTTGTCCATTTCTGACTGATTTAGTTCCGATATTTTGATGTATGATTGGATATTAGTACGAGACGCAATTTGGAATTTAAGTGTTCACCTCGAGTTGTGAAAATCGCGTTTTGAAAGTAAATCTACGTCATTTTAATATCTTTTTTGAAAATGTTTTTTGAAACTTTTCTTAAATCTTTTCAACATAATACGATATTCGAATTTTAAAGTAATGACAGTCTAAACAACACCTTCTAGAAAAGAGAATGCTTCAGCGCGGGTAACTGTAAACAAGAAATTTAATCCTTCAGTAGTCTTAATGTAATGACATCTTTCTTATTTTTCATCCATTGCGCAGTTTATGTTCGTTACGTCGGACTACTAAATTAATCCGAGATGAGGCATTCTTTCTTCTTGAAGTTGCTGGTCTAATACGCTTAAATAGCGACTATCACATGGTGAATCCATGTCGTTTACTGATCATTTCCTCATGGGTCTTAAAATTGCAATTCTTCATGTGAGATTACGACACTTGAATTTCGAATCCCAGTGAAACCATTTAACACCACTTTTGGGAGGAATACTTTCCATAGACTTTGTGTTACAGAAAACCTTTAGGAAAGATCATTAAAACCTCTCCCAGCGTCTCTCTCCAATCATCTGCACCGAATGCGGAAAAGATCAAATAAGAAAAGACAAAAAAATATCAAAACAAAAAATTAAAAAAAAAAAACAAGTACAGATTAAAATGTATTCAAAATATTGGTGTGAGGCTCTTATTTAGAAAGCTCTTTTTGAAGATACAACCTCATGTTGCAGTCAGAATGTACTAAAGACGATGCTGTCAATGATTAGCTTTCAGAGTTGAAAGTTAAATTAGAAAGAACAGTTATCTTAGAAAACATTTCAAACCAAAAAAAAACCTCCTCTCATCTTTATAAAAGCTAATTAATTTTTATGATTTAAAATTAAATGCAAATTTAAGCAAAAAAGCAATTTTTTATTTATTAAAATGGTTTTATCATTCGTAATTGGTAAATTTGCTTTTACACATAACTATATCAGTTGGGATCATTTTTATAGTAGCTAAATTTTATTCTTAGATTCATCTTTTCATGACGCCAACAGAAGTGGCATTTACGCACCAAGAAAAGGACATTGACTAAAATTAAAATTGTTGGCGAAAGATCATGTACAGTCCGCAAAAAAAAAAAAAAAGATATCACCCTGAATAACTTTCGTTCTAATGATCGGATTTTCACGAACTAAGTGTCAATCTTAATGGTTCCGGGGGGTGACTTCAAATATGCTAATTAATTAGTGCTAACTATTAATTAAGTTACGAAATCAGACACAAAAGCGTACTTTCTCTGAATAAACATATAATTTTTTTTGCATATTTGGATTTCTTATCTTCAAAATATAGGGAGTAGCCGTAATCTGGGAAATGTGGTCCCCGTAGTTTGGTCAGGAGAGCGATTCAAAGTTTGGTCCCCTTAATGTTAAGTTCGTTTTTTGCGTTTTCAGTCATATTTTAAAAACTAATGAAGCAATTCAAGAAAAAATTGCACCCACTCATAAAACTCATTTACCCAAAGATAATTTCATGAAAAAAATAATTTTTAATAATTATTTATTATTTTTTATTATTTCATTAAAGTGAGGATGAATTATAAGGTAGGGATTTTTTCATACCATCTTAATCTACATATTTTTCAATTAAAAAATCTAAAGTTTCTATTGTTTTTATTTATTAGAAGATGAGAAAAATTAAAATTAATTATTTCAAAAAAAAACAATTTGGCGACAATGAAGAAATGATTTAATGGGGCGATTAATATTGAAATGTGATAAACTTAAGAGGAACTTGACTTAGCGCGAGTGGCGTAAAATTTCATTCATATTTTTTTCGCTAATAATCGTTTGCTAATCTTTTTATTTTTATTTTTTTTAAACTATAAAATACGATATTTCTTTTTTAGTCGTCTGAAATTCTATTTGCTATTTAGTAAAGAAATTTTAATGAAACATTTTAATCAAGGAACGTCGAGTTTTATAAAAGCATGCTTGTGATAGAATATGATTATACACCAGATTTTGCTTATTTAATGTGATTATTTTTTATTTTTTAGTTTTTTTTTCTCAATAACTGATGCAATTTCTATAATATACATACGTATGAATAGATTTGGAGTAAAATATTTATCAATTTCTTGAATATATTTTTTATAAATATTAATAAAAATACGTAGTCAACATTTTTAAGCATATCTCACATGATTGCAAATTTCTCAACTTCTTATATATCGTCTTAATCTTAAAAGTAATTTTTTAATCACCTGTCCGGAAGTGTTTCGCAGAACTATTTTACCAACTATTTAATTAAATTTTAACATTTTTAAAAATCTTATTCTTTACCCTACTACGTTTATTATTTCATCATTAATAAACTAAAATTTTTTTTAGTACTTTAATTTAGGTTTTCTATAAAGTAAAGCTCCTTTTTAAATTATAGTCAAGTTTTTCTTAAAAGAATTATTGTCTGCTAGCTAATTAAACCTTGTTAAGAAATTAAAAACTTTCTGCTGTTTAAAATTATTTAATGCAAAAAAGCTGATTATTTACTAAGCATACTATTTTTTTCGAAAAAAGAGTATAAATTATTGATTGTCTTTTTTTGTTTTGTTTCTTGTGACTTCAACATAGATTATCTAAAATAGTGTTGATGTTTTAGAAGTCACTACAAAGAGTATACAGATACTGAACATAAAAAGCTGTCGAATACGTAGCCAAAATTTTTAAGCGTCTTAAAATATCTCAGCATCTTAAATGTCGTCCTAACATCTTAGTTGTGAAATTTAATTATCTGACCACGTGTGATTCACTTATTATTTCATTATATCTTTTACTCTTTCTTTATGATTCCATGTAGATTTTTTCCCGGATAATATACTAAACTATTTTGTTTAATTTTTCACTTTAGCACGATTCCCAAGATATTATTGTAGTATAAATTGTTATCAGGAAAAATGCCTTATTTTGTTAAGAAGGAAATTCCAAGAATTGAAATTTATGGTGAATTTGCGAATGTAAGTTTCAGAATGTATCGAAAGATGAGGATGGTATTTGCTAATCATCTTTATCCAAAGAAATCCTTACCTCCTAAATATCTAGCAGAATGAAGCGATTTTTTAAACAATGAATCTTACAATATGCAACATATTATTTCAATATCTTATTCTTAAACATAATATATTTCAATGTTTTTAAAATACCACTAAACATTCAGCAATTCCTTGAGATATAGAAAAAAGAAATATCGTATATTATAGAAAATCTTGTGAATGCGCATTAGAATAACTATACAATATACATTTTATTTTTCAAGCACTTTTTTTTCTTCAAACTTTCTTGCTTAGAACACTCGATTAAAGCTGTAAAAATGATTATCCCTAAAATTTTGTATATAGCCATAATAAGTTATGTTAATTTGATTTTAGTATGAAATCCTCGAATAAGTATAACAAAAACAACATAATCTAAATAATATCAGATAAAAAGTTCATGTATTTAAATTCTAAAAACTTAGAAAATCATAAATAATTTATAAATCGATTCAAATTTTTTTTTTCAAAGGAGATTAAAATAAAAAAAATTTTGCTTTTTGGACAGAAATTAGCTTAAAAATTGTCTACATCCTAGAAACTTTGAGATATTTTCTATTAACTTTGAGATATTTCTATTTAACCTCTCCGAGCAATCACAGAGCATTATTTGATATTTTTTTTTTACAATCGGAAATTGGTTGCTTAGCAACCTAGTGAAATTAAGTCTTCTTCTTTTGAATTAGTCAATGGGTTACCTTAAAATATTAATTTGCGCAGGCGACTTTTTTTAGCGGTTTTCTGGACTATCGCCAAATATGTAAACCTTTATTGTGACCCAATTTAAGATCCAATTTTTTCAAAATTTTGTCTACCCCCCCTAATTCAAGTGTCTGGATTCCAAATTTGTAAAAAAAATGCATGTT
Source organism: Parasteatoda tepidariorum (assembly GCF_982258835.1). Lineage (NCBI taxonomy): Eukaryota > Metazoa > Arthropoda > Arachnida > Araneae > Theridiidae > Parasteatoda > Parasteatoda tepidariorum. The sequence continues at coordinate 87,823,458 of NC_141765.1, forward strand.
TATTCAGAGAAAGTACGTTTTTGTGTCTAATTTCGTAACTTAATTAATAGTTAGCACTAATTAATTAGCATATTTGAGGTCACCCCCCGGAACCATTAAGATTGACATTTAGTTCGTGAAAATCCGATCATTAGAACGAAAGTTATTCAGGATGATATCTTTTTTTTTTTTTCGGATTGTACCTTCGATAACAATTTTGAATTCAATGGAGGTAACCTATAAGAACGAACAACCTTCATCAAAGACCATTTTACTGTGGAACGGAAAATGGTCGCTCCCGAGGGGTTTTACTGTATAAAATAATCACTCTGACGCATTTAATTTACGTCATTCAATAATAATTCGACGTCACCTATTCATCATTTTTCAGTCTATTTTCATTTCTTTTTTAAGATAAGATTCAGATATATGATGTTATTACGACACACGATTAAGAAATTTAATTATCACTTTTTGATATTGCACATGACGGTTTTAATACACATTCAATTCTGTTTCTGTGCATTTTTTATGAATTTATTCATTGCTTTTCGGTCATTTCCACATGATTTTTCGAAATCTCATATTTGTATAAAAATTTGATAAATATAAGGCGAATCACTAGTTTGGCAACAATTTTTCTTAAATTAATATTTTTATAAAGTTGTCATTTTTTTTGAAAATCGTTACCTTTGAGCTAATTTTTTTGTAAATATAACAGCCATAGTCGCCTCACCTCGAACTTAATAGCAAATAGTCCCATTTTAGTTGCTATCAGTGGCTTTATCTTCCCTCTTACGAAACTAAAGGCCAAAACCTGAAATTCCAAAGAAAATAGATATAAATCAAATATTATAATAAGTATTTCAAAGTGCACAATTTAAAAAATTCTCTAAAGAAAATGAGAAAGAGGGTAATTCAAAAGAGATATAGATTAAGTTCTCACTACATTTTGATTAGAATTTTCGATTTTTATCTGACAGGCTAACAAAAATTTGATGGGTTAACGATTTCCCATAAAAGTCTAACGTTAGCAGGGAAAATTCTAATTCTCAGTTTTTTGGATAAAAATAAGCTTAAACTATTTCCATTTTTTTTCGGTATGGAATAACTATTACGAAACAAAGAGCTATTGTTTAGAGGAAAATTTTAATAGTGTTTTCTAGGTAAAATATTAAGCTGAAACTTTATGTGGCCATAATTGTTTTTTGGCAGTAAAGTTAAAGATTTATTATTATTTTTTTTTTTTGGGGGGGGGGGGTCTTTTTACTTATTTTGTAACCTATTCTTGGTGGGTGTTCCAACGCAGGATCGAAAATTTTAGCTAATATTTGTTTAAATCATTTTTTTTCAGATAGGGTAACGATTTCCGAGCATGGATTAACAGTGGCAATTTGAAATTTTTTTTGGGGGGAAATTTCAGTCAACTTGTTTCGTTGTAAAGTTTAAGTGGGCTAACGATTTCCTTAATCGGTTGTAAAATGCGGTTTTAATATTTGAAATTAAAAAAAAAAAATTAGATTTATCAAATGTGTACAAAAAGCTGCTTTGTCTATTATTGTTCATCAATGCACCGCGATGGCTGAGGAGATAGAGCGTTCGCCTTCCAACGAAGTGAACCGGGTTCGAATCCCCAGTCATGGCTGGTCGAAACGAATCCGCATCCGGCTTGCACCGACCACAGTACTAAAGTGAAATATCCTCAGTGGTAAAAGGATCATGGGAGAGAGTACCTTTGCCGTCAGGCTAACCGTGATCAAAAAGTCCTCCACGAAGGTAAATTTCTCCCAATACTTGATCCAGGAGCTTGTCTTCTGGATTGGGTTCAAAATTACAAGGCTACGGAGTTGAACATCAGTAGTCGTAAACCAAAAAATTTGGGTCGGATGTTCAACGACGGTTATAATATTATAATATTGTTTGCAATAGATTATCTACCGTGGGCTTATACAGTCCTAATATTGGCCAAACTCTAAAGGCAATATTAAAAGTTTAAATTTTTAATCAATAATTAGCTAAAACTTATTTTAGTTTAGAAATATTTTGGTGACCGATTTCTCATGATTTCTTACAATAGGCTAGCATTTTGAAACAAAACTCAAACTTCTGAAATTTAGCTGAAAACCAGTTTTTTTCGTAGCTTATTTTGGTGGAGGGGGTAGGCTGAGAAAATTTTTTTAGCGAGTAAACATGAGAGGCTCAATAAGATAACAGTTCTAAATATAATTTGTAAATTTGGTAGAAAAATTAACGAAAAGATGTAAGCAGGTTCACTGACGAAAAATTTTTGTCCTCAAACATGGGATTACGGAATAAGTTAGTCCTTAGGGGCTAACACTACGTAGTTAAACTTTGAGTTTGTTTCAAAGTGTCAGCATTTGTAAAAATTAACTAAAAGCCGTTTAGGCTGTAATTTTCATTTTGGTTGAAGTTTTTTCTTAAGCAATATTATATAACGTTTTAGGGCATCACTCGAACTTGTGGCGTCAAGGACAAAAATTAATAAATTTTTCTTGATAATTCGATTTTTTTTAAACTTCTGATGATAATTTCTTTTGGTCTTGAAATTTGTTGGCGAATGGGCTCACGAATATATTTTTGATAGATTAACATGGACTAACTATGTCTTAAAACGAGCATAAATTTTGAGGTAAATTTTAATCTTATGATTTTTACTGTCAAAAAGGATATATATAACTTGGTTTTGCCAATCTATTTTTTACCCGTTTACGGAAACGATAATTTCAGATGGGTTAACACAGAGGTGACCAACACGTGCCATAAATGACACATGAAAGCAGCAAAATAAAAGGCAAATCGATAACAATATTAAATTTTAAAAGGCTTTTTTTAAAAAAAATATTTCTTCGTTCTCTTTTTTTTCAATCTAGGAATATGTCTCAGTTTCCTATTGCTCATATGCAATACACTTTGTGAAAACCAACATCGTTTATCACGAACTAATGAACATTTTTAAAAAGAATAACTGCTGGCAACTTCAGATTCATCACCGTAGATCGAAGAAATGACCAATAACTTTTTTTGCCTAGTGAGCAAACGAAAATATTTGGTGAGTAATTTATTTTGAACAATGGACTAACGTTTCGAATCAAAATTCAACTTTTGATTTTTAGATTATAAATTAACTGAAACTTCATTTTTACTACAATTTGTCGGGTAGTTAACAATGTTCCAAAATTTATTAACTTTTGAATTAAAATTCAACCCGGAAGTAATTTAATCAGAAATTCGACGTGAACCGGGTTCCAAATCCAGCAATGGCTTGCACCGACCACTGTTTTGACTTAAAATATTCTCAGTGGTAGACGGATCATGAGTTAGAGTTTCCTTCTGACGTCAGGCTAACCGTGAAGGTTTTCGAGGTTTTCCTCTCCATGTAATGCGAATGCTGGTTAGTTCCACCAAAAAGTCCACCGCGAAGGTAAATTTCTCCCAATACTTGATCCAGGAGATCCCTTGTCTTTCGGATAGTTTTCAAAATTAAATGGCTATGGAGTTGAATATTAGTAGTTGTAGGCCTCAAAAAAATTGAGTCGGCTGTTATGAAATAAAATATTTTATTTATTAATTAAAAGGTGCACTCAAATTTTCAAGAATTCAAGATTCCACTCAGATTTTTAAGAATTTTTGGCGTAAATAATTTTTAGGATACAATTTTTTAATGGATCTGATGTATCGAAAAATAATAATTAATTTTTATAAAGAGTTGTACTTAATCAGGGTGAGTTGTCAAATTCTTCAACAAAAAATAAGTACCTTTTAGGTACTTTTTAAGCACTCATAAATTGTTTTTAAGCACTTTTAGGCAAAATATTACAATTAGGATACGCGCACTCATAATTTTTTCATTCATATTGTTGAAAGTTCTTCATATATTAACAAAATTCAAAATAGATTTAAAAAGTGACGTGACCATGATATAATTGACTGACTAGTTTCTGACAAAGAATTCTTCTCGTGATTATATTAGCCACCATAAAAGCAATTTCACAATTTTAAATACATTCAATACTGAGAGAATCATTCAATTTTTTTAAATTTATAATTACTTAACACAATTATGTAAGAAAATTTATTCAAAATTATAAATAATTGAAAGATTATCTCTCTTGCAAAATGCAGCACAGTTGCTCATGAGAATGCAAGCATCCTTCCCACCGAATCCAACTCAGTATTCGAACCCGCAAGTATTTCATAAAATGCTTTCATACACTAAAGACCGATGGTAGGGTAAACGAACCAGTGAAGGAACACACCTTAGTGAATGAACATTTCATAAATATTTTCTAAAATTAAGATTTTAAACGTTTTTACTTAGATTGATCGGTAACAGTAGCCTACTACCTAACAATAGGAAGTCATCTAACAATGCATTTGGTTGCCTAGTTATATAGTCTTCTCTGGAAAATTTTTTGAATTTGTTAGTATCTGTTCAGCGCCTTGTTTCTATGACAAAATTATAAGGTCAGTGTTTGTATGTATCCGTTCAAAGTGGTATTAATTGCATATAATAGTTCTGTTTTTATCACTGTGAAGAAAGAAATTCAAAATATGGTTATTGAAGTTACGTTTTATTTATTTTAAGCATAATAGCATAAGCAAGTACTGAGATTAGGGGATGTTTATTCACTAGATTACCAAGCGATTAAAAACCAATGAATGAACAACTGTTCCTTTACTAGAATTTTTCCAAGTTAATGAAAATAAAAATAAAAACTTTAAATTTTCATGTACCTTTAGTCATATTATACATCAAAATCATGTTAAAAATACAAAAAAAAACTTCTAACCAGTGAAGGAACAGGCATGTTCCTTCACTGGGAATAGATTTCTCAGTGAATGAACAGTAGGTGTGAAACATGATATTACATGGCTCTGAGATAATTAGTAGTTCTACGATATAGAGGACACCCTGTTAAATGCTGTAAGAATAATTTCTAAAGTAATCTCATTTCAAAATGCTAATTTAATTGCTAAATTTATGGAAAGAGTTATAATCATAATTTATTTATAATTTTATCTTAATAAATGTAGTAGTTAGTTCCATCATACGTTAGACAGCTTAATAAACTATATTGACTTATCGAAAACTAAATATATATAATAATAAAAGCTTGAATAGAACAGTTCTTTGCTGGGTTTTGGGCCAATAATTAGCTAAATTATTATCTTAATGTGGTCCTTAACGTCATGACGGAAACGGGTCATGACGGAAAAACAGCCATCCAGGTGAAAAATGGGTGAAGCTTTTTTTAAGTCGACATCCACTGATAACTCAGTGCAATGCGAAGATAATTTCAAAAGGCAAAATTTCCCTTTCTTAAACTGAGAATATATTCGAGAGTGGTTTAAAGAACTTTAGACGAATCTTAAGGAGGGAAGTAGCCTTGGCATTCCTTTAGAATGTAATCGCATCTACAATGCGAACGAAACGGGAATTGAATACTGCCCTTAAACGGGAAAAATCTTTGCCCCTAAAAATTATAGGAATTTATATTCTATAGTTCCTAGGAATTAAAAAAAGAACAACAGTTTTGGCCAACATTTCAGCTAGTGAAAAAAAAAAGTCCCTCCATTGGTAGTTTTTCCTTACTGAAGAATTCCTCGAGGTATTACAGAATCAGTTCCTGCTATATATTTCATTGGAAAAAGTGATTCATGAAGTGAATCGATGACCACAACAACATTTTACGAATATATTGCAAATGCTTTTTTCTACCCATGGCTAATTGAAAATTCTATCAAATTCCTTATTTTACTTCTTCTAGATGGGCATAAATCTCATATCAATTTGAAACTGAGAGCAAGTTTTGTTTATCAAAACAAATTCTCTGGTTTAGCTACTACTAGTCTATTCTAGCCTTGTGATGTCTTGAAAAGAGTCGTAAAACAATATGTAGAGGTAATTTCACACCCATTTTTAATAGGCTATTGAAGCATCAACTGATAAAGTTAAATTGCTTTTATAAAATGTCGTATTTTTCCATTTGATGCTGAAAACGCTGACTTTAACAAATGCATGCAAGACAGACAAAAAGAGTTAATGAGCAAGAAAGCTTATCAACAAAACGTATATTTCGATAAACGAGAACTTCGAGTAAGGATGCACTATTTCTTCCGAAGCTTGAGAATGAAATCTCACAAGATACGTTGCAAATTTTTAAAGGAACATTGACAGAAGAGTCTAATATCCCTAATATCCAATAGCCTGTGCTTTTCTAAATATGGAAGAATTTATTGCAAAAAGAACATTTAGTTAAGTCAGATTTTGGGCACTGAAGCTGAAAAACTAACATTGATAATGAATGTATCTTGAAAACAGATTTTGAGATAAGTCCTCTTGAGGCATTGTTAGTTGCAAAAACTATTCGTTCCATTAGTAATCAAAGTCAGAAAATGGTGAGTACTGCTGAAGACCCACAAGATATAAGTGAGTGAGAGATGGATTTTCTTCAAACTTAAACACCTTTTCCCATCAATTATCCAGTGAGAAATTTTAGAAATAGTACTGGAAAATCAGAAGAAATTTCTAAGATACATTCACATTAGTCAAATATTTGGAATAAAGAGGAAGATCAAATCAAAAGAAAAAGAAATAAATTACCTTTTGCATTAACTTCAGAAAATTTAAAGAGACTGAAAGAGCTGGAAAAAAAAGTTAAAGCAAGAAAGTATGAAGAGAAAAAAATATTTAAAAAGATGAAAAAAAGCCTAGAAAAATATGGGGAAAAAGATTTAACAAAAACGCGATAAAATATAAACATTTATGATTTAGACTCGATTATTAAACTGAGAGAAAGAAAAATATTTTTTTTTTTTAATTCTGTATTCAACCCTATTTTACTTTCCATTTCATGACTAAAAAAAAAGAAAAATTGTCTACGTTAACTGTGGTTAGATGTTATAATTCCAAGAAAAAATTTTGTTTTTAGACATTTGTTTGGCTTATGAATTCCTAAAGAGCATCGAAAATTCTCAAAATTAAGTGCTCACTCACTGGGAAATTTAGTGTTCATTCACTGATAAGAGCTGTTCCTTCACTTGGTCATCTTACTACTTATTATTTGAACAACCAAAAGCTTAAAACAATATTATGTAAGTTCACAAATTTTTTGTGTGCATAATTTGCATTTAATAAGGAATAAGTTGGCACTGTCATTTAGCTAAAATTACAAATTGTGAAATTTAAGGGCAAGATAAGCTTAAGTGTTCCTTCACTGGTTAGTTTACCCTATGTCGAAATAGGTTGTGGCTGATTGAATTATGAAAACGTTAAATAGAACAATATGAAAACCTCGCTTTTTGAGTATTTCGAATCCAAAATTTATATGGTAAAGAAAAAGAAATCTAATTTTGGAAAAGGGAAAATTAGGCACTTTTTAAAAACACCCAATGAAAAAGCACCTTTAAGGTCTTTTGAAAAACGAAAATAAGCACCGTTAAGCACTTTTTAAAAGCGCTACACTCCCTGTTAATGTATTCAATGTAAGACATTTTCTTGATACGGAAGAAAATTTGAGGACGGATATAGCTACACCTGCCTGAGAAAAATCCTAATAACTGATTTTCGCAGTAGCTGTGACGTCAGGAGCGATAGCACACGATGATGGTCTGGCTTTTTCATCCCCCCCCTTCCAGAATTCTGTTAATTCTCAAGCACAAACTCTTTTTTTTAAATACAATTGATTTCTTTGTAAAAGTGTTTATTTCTTGATTTCATTTTATACAGTCCCTAGCCAAATTATTAAACCCACTATAAGATTCTATACAAAATCTTAATTATCGGGGGGATGCTATACAACTTTATCGTTTTTACGGGACTGTAACCTATTTGCACTTGCTTACGTTCGTGTATCAGTTGGTTAAATTAGACGATATATGATATAAATTCGATGATTGAATAAATTAGACGATATATGATATAAATTCGATGATTGAATAAATTAGACGATATATGATATAAATTCGATGATTGAATAAATTAGACGATATATGATATAAATTCGATGATTGAATAAATTAGACGATATATGATATAAATTCGATGATTGAATAAATTAGACGATATATGATATAAATTCGATGATTGAATAAATTAGACGATATATGATATAAATTCGATGATTGAATAAATTAGACGATATATGATATAAATTCGATGATTGAATAAATTAGACGATATATGATATAAATTCGATGATTGAATAAATTAGACGATATATGATATAAATTCGATGATTGAATAAATTAGACGATAAATTATGTAAATATAGAATATTTATTATATCAGGAATGATGTAATTTTAGTGTAATAATTAGATGCACTGCAGTTTTTTAATAATGACATGCTTTGCATGAGTTTATATGCAATATTCTTATATTTAAACATACGTGCATTGGATTTTCACTCAGGAAATTTTTTATATACTTCCTATTTGTATTTATTTTTAACGTATTGCATAAAAATGTTAACCATTTGATACACGAACGTAAACAAGGGTAAACCGGTTTGAGTCGCGTAAAAACAATAAAGCTGTAGAGTATCACCAGATAATTAAGATTTTACATAAAATCTTATAGTGCGTCTATTAATTATGCAAGAGATTACATATCGCAAATTTTTAATGCATTTAAAAAACAAAATTCACTAATGACAAAAAAATTAAATTTTGTTTACTGATTTCGGTTGAATAAAAAGATGCAATAATTTTTTGGATTGTAAAAATCACATGTACGTCTCATGAAAAATTTACTAAGTTTTTAAGTTTTAATGAATGGTGCAAACGTCTGTAGGTATGTGATTTTATCTGTTTATGACTCGTATGTTAAAAATATCTTCTTTTATACATTAAAAATTAACAATAAAGCGTAAATATTTTCTAATAAGTAAATTCTAGGTTGAATACTTGCAGGTTTAATAGAAGCATAACTTTAATATAGAAATGATTTTCTTTCATATATCGCAAATCTTCAATGTAAATTATTTATCTAAGAAAAAAAAGTTTTTGCAGTGTTGTTTGAATTGAATAAATAAGATGTAATGTTAATTCGGATTGTAAAAACCATATGCAATATGTATAAAAAAATTAACAAAATTTTAAGTACTGCAGTATGGTGCAAAAGTCTGTACGCATGTATGAAATCTGATTTCATCTGTTAATGCCTCATGTGATAAAAATATCTTATTTTTATATTATATTAAAAATAAACAATTAAGTGCAGATATTTTCTAATATGCGAATTCTGGGCTGAATAATTGCGAATTTTCTTCTAACTTTAGTATTCAACCTTGTGTGCATATTTCATTACTTTATCAAGAAATTTAAAAAAGATGATATCTTACGACACGTACACAAATATGTATAAAAGAAAACACCTTATTATGTTATTATGTTTAAAATTACTTGCAATATATATATATATATATACAGTACCGCTCAAAAGTATCAGTGCACCTAGAAACTTATAAAAAAATGGCAAAATTCAAAGTGTCATAACTTCTTTAAAAATGATCAAAAATGCTTCTGCTTTGGCTCATTTTGAAGCTTAAAATCTCTATTTTTATGTACTTTAATTGTTTTTAATTAATATATTTTGCAACTATGTACAATTACACTCTAAACAATCATAGAAAATTGTATTAATTTTTTGTGAAGTTTGACGCGATGTACGGGCACAAAGGGGTTAGATATTGTTAATTTTTATTATACCATTGAAATATTTGGACTTTTAGCTTTCATTTAAAAAAAAAATTCCAAAAAAAGATGTTTTTTGACGAAGTTATTGTCAAATAAAAAAAAAGGTTTTTTTTTCAGAATTTAATGATTTTTCAGCAATTATAATGAATTTTAGTGTAATTATAATATGATATGAAAATTTTTTAATTCAAATAAATTAAAATTTAATATTTCTCGATAATATTATTTCATAATTTATTATAACAATTTTAACTTTTTTTTTTGGAAAATATAATAATGAAATAAGAATCAACGTTTACAATTTAATATTTTGAAATTTATTTTTTCGTATTTTTCTCAGAAAAAATTTGAAAACAAAAATGTATGTACATTTTTGACTGAATTTCTCAGAAAAAATTCAAATTTTTTCTGAGAAAAATACGAAAAAATAAATTTCAAAACATTAAATTGTAAACGTTGATTCTTATTTCATTATTATATTTTCCAAAAAAAAAAAGCTAAAATTGTTATAATAAATTATGAAATAATATTATCAAGAAATATTAAATTTTAATTTATTTTAATTAAAAAATTTTCATATCATATTATAATTACACTAAAATTCATTATAATTGCTGAAAAATCATTAAATTCTGAAAAAAAAACCTTTTTTTTTATTTGACAATAACTTCGTCAAAAAACATCTTTTTTTGGAATTTTTTTTTTAAATGAAAGCTTAAAGTCCAAATTTTTTAATGGTACAATAAAAATTAACAATATCTAACCCCTTTGTGCCCGTACATCGCGTCAAACTTCACAAAAAATTAATACAATTTTCCATGATTGTTTAGAGTGTAATTGTACATAGTTGCAAAAAATATTAATTAAAAACAATTAGAGTACATAAAAGTAGAGATTTTAAGCTTCAAAATGAGCTAAAGCAGAAGCATTTTTGATCATTTTTAAAGAAATTATGATACTTTGAATTTTGCCATTTCTTTATAAGTTTCTAGGTGTACTGATACTTTTGAGCGGTACTGTATATATATATATATATATATATATATATATATATATATATATATATATATATATATATATATATATATAATGTAATATAGAATGCCTCATACGAGTTTTCTATATTAAATGATAAGCTTAAAACAGATGTTTCTGATCAATTTTAAGAAGTAGAATTCGGTCTCTTACAAAGAGCCATAAAAAGTCAAGATAAACAGATAAGGCCAGATAAAAGATTATTTTCTGAGGTTAATGGGGAATAATTCGTAGATGAAGTACGCATTAAGATAGTCCCAAAAATTCCACAGCGGTAGAATGGCGCCATCCTTTTAGTGAATCAAAATCTCTAAACTTTATCATTTGAATGACGTTTCATTAAGATAAGAATATCCTTGCAACCTCCTCCCTTTCAGAACCCCCCTTTAAATATCGAGAGCACCAAAAATTCGTGACTTTTTCATATTTTCATGGCTACATAAATCTGTGCAAAATCCCAACATCCCTGCTAGGGAAACCACCAATGTAATCGAGGGAAAACTCCGGCAAACAATGTTTTCAATACTTTATATAACTTAATAAAATGTCTACTTGTGAGAATAAGCCTAAGTTTCTTCAATTATCTGGCCTTTAAAGACATATTATTTTATATATATATACGAGGGGGAGGGTAATCAAACTTAACTCCCTCTATACTATGCAACTCCCTGTATCACACAGTTAAACATTTCGGTATTTTGATTGAAAAAATTATGTCTTTATTTTTTAAAGAAAAATCTTTTATCTTTGCCAAAAACACAATATTAATTTTAGAAATAGTGTAAACTCACCAGTGAAGGAACACTTAAGCTTCGCTTGCCTTTTAAAAAATCATATTAATATCAAAATTCGTAATTATAGTTAAATGACAGTGTCAACATATTTGTTACTAATTGCAAATTATGTAAGAAAAATGCAGAGATCTTACATAATATTGTTTTAAAGTTTTGGAGATTCAAATAACAAGTAGTAAGAAGACCAAGTGATGGAACAGCCCTTACCAATGAATGAACACCCAGTAAAGGAACACTTAATTTTGGTTATTTTTTAATGCTCTTTATGAAATTATAAGCCATACAAATATTTAAAAACAAGCCTATTCTTGAAATTATAACATATAAATACTTGGAAAACGTTAACTTTTTTTTGCAGTCATGAATTGAAAATTAAAGTGTCAACATATTAACACATACTGTTCATTCACTGGGAAATCTATGCCCAGTAAAGGTATATGCCTGTTCCCTCACTGGTTAGAAGTTGTTTTTCGTATTTTTAACATACTTTTGATGCGGAACATCACTAAAGGTACAAGAAAATTAAAGTTTATCTTTTATTTTCATTAACTTAGAAAAAAACCCAGCAAAGGAACACTTGTTCCTTCACCGGTTTTTCATCGTTTGGTGATCCAGTGAATAAACACCCCCTTATCTCAGTACTTTATTATGCTATGATGCTTCAAAAAAAATAAAACGTAACTTCAATAACTATATTTTTAATTCTCTTTTTCACAGTAAGAAAAATAAAACTATTACATGGAATTAATTCCACTTCAAACATATAAATACAAACACTCACCTTATAATTTTTTCAAAGAAACAAGGTGTTGCAGAGATAATAACAAATTCAAAAATTTTTCCAGAGAAGTCTATTTGACCAGGTAATCCAAAGTATTGCTAGATGACTTCCTATTGTTTGATAGTAAGCTATTGTTACCAATCAATCTAAAGAAAAACTTTCAAATTCTTATTTTTAATCAATATATATGAAATGTTCCTTCACTGGTTGATTTACCCTACATGTCCTTTGTTTTTAAAATGAATTAAAGCACATCTCTATCCGATTAAAAAGAGAAGTAGCGAGTAGTTTTTCATCTAAAGTGTTACGTGATCAACCAGGGGGTAAATGATTAACTAATATCTAATAGATATTTAAAGAGTCAAGAACATTGCATTTACCGCTCATTTGAAAAGAACTCCAATCATTGCTGTGTGAAAGGGGAGTCATCCTCTCATATAGTCTTTATAAATTTCTGTTTTCAACCTGTAAAAGAATCAAAAACTATTCTAAAAAATACAAATTGTGATTTTTTTTACATTAGAAATTAAAAGTAATTATTTTAAATTCATTTATTTATTATTATCTCAAAGTAAATTCCGTCCAATAAGTCAATCGGAAAAAGTGTAAAATATCACAATAAATTTAAAACAAAACAAAACAAAAAGCATTTAGGAAAAAGATTGCGTTCATCTTTAGTAATTTAAATTATACAAAACAATGTCATGAAAATAAACTATTTCAATAATCTGAACGAGTAGTTGTATCAAAGAATATACATAGGGCTAGGGAAAGAGGTCTAGCTTTCATTGACATAATGTAAACTAATTCCCAACTATTAGGTGCCTTTTTGTGTTTAAAGGAGAAAACAACATTTTGGGGCACAGCAGAAGAGGTTTTTGAAACGAGTTTGGACCATCCTCTCCTCCTAACCAATGCTGGGAATATAGCAGGAGTTGACACCATCTCGGAAGCAGAGTCCATTTCAGTACGGGAGTAAGAAAAGAAACATCTCCGCGCTTGAAATTGGGACAACCCCTAATGCACACCAAACACAAAACAGTTCATTCCTTTTCAGTCACTTACTTCGCTTTATCATCTGCTATTATACCTTTCGTTTCTCTAGCTCAGTGTTTCCCAAAGTGTGGTAGGCGTACCCCCAGGGGTACGGGAACAGTTTAGAGGGGGTACGCGTTCTTATGCAAAATATCTTACAACAAACGAAAATTTGAAAAACATTTACTTAAAAACAAAGCTAGCCATGAAAATTTACGAATACGTATTTTTCTATTGGCTATTTTTTGCAGAGTTAACAGTTAAAAATTAGTCGTGTCAACAGTCAGTTGCGATTTTTAACTTTTGTGCATTTTTTTTACAGTAAAAAATACATTCATTTCTTTTTTAGTGGTACACAGAGTTACAAAAATTTGGAAAGGGTACACAGAAGTCATAAGTTTGGGAAACACTGCTCTAGCTAATAAACTACATTTTAAATTTAAAAACTGCCGTTTTTCCAGCAAAATGTCTCAAAAAGGGACAAACTATTCCCTCCAAAGAGAGAAATATCGTAAAAAAAATGGCGCCAAATATCAAATTTATGAAATATTTAATGTTAAAAAAATGCACATAAGGTTTGCGAAATAAATATTTTTGCCATAATATTGCCAAATAGCAACCTTGAGCTGCGATGGCTCAGGGGATAGAGTGTTCGCCTTCCAATGAGGCTAACCGGGTTGCGACTTTACACATTGTCGACTCCCGGGCACTTCTTTGGCACCGTATTTTGAAATTCGCCAATCTTACATTCGCCAAGTCGGGTTTCAAATTTTCTCGCGAAAATCTTCGAATATTAATTCGCGCATGTTTCACTTGCGACATACGGTTTAAAATACGCATGAGTGAACATGAGGTGTGAATAAATTTAGCTGCTTTAAAAAATTTTGTGTATTATCATTCTCTTTTTATTCGGACTTCCTGAAACACATATTTATTTCTTACTTTTTTATTTCCTTTTTAGGATAAAGTTTTGTTGTGGGTGTAGGATATATGAGTAGGGTATAGCTTTTTAATTATTTTTATAAAATTATAGCAAATAATTTATGGTGTCTTTACCAAGTATGTGGACACAATATTCTATAATGCAGCAGGGTTTTGTACCTTATTGTTTAGTTTTTAAAACCTTTAATTTAAGTAACTACACAATTTGAGTTTTAAGCATTTTCTTTTTATATACGTGTAATGATGAGGAGATTGTTGCTGTCAGCTTTATACATGAATTTATTCTTTTTTACTTTTCTGACATTGATATCTATGATTAAATTTGATGTAATGATTCCCATTTGCAGTGGCAACAATATTTGCGTCCAAACAATTGTACTTAGATTTGACACTTTTTTGTAAATGTTATGTCCCAAACGATAAATTCCTTCATACGTATTAGCCAACTCCAAAGCTTTGGTAGCAAAGACTGAAAAATTTGTAGCAGTTAAAGCATATTTATGAGGTGAACACAATTTTGATTAAAGAAAACTTTTTATGATTTGTAAAATAAAAATATAATGTAAACAGTAAGCATCAACTTTGACATTCTCATATCATAACTGTATAACAATATAAGGACAATCTGTTTATTTATTTCCGATTCATTAAAGACAAGATATTGAGTCAAATAAGAGAATCTTAACAATTTTTAAATTTAATAATTTTCTTTAAATAAAGAAAGTAGTTTTAAAGCAATTGGGTTGAAAGGCTGAGGACTTACACTTTTCTCAAAAAAATTAATCGATGTTATGATAATAAAACAAAACTCCTGCGATCAGTTATCTCAGCAAAAGTAAGATTTTTATTATCAAATAAGAAACAATTATCACCATTCTGCAAGGAACAAATAAAATAAAATAGGTCATACAGTGTTCAGACACACAGACTGCATGACAATCCAAGAATAAATATTTGAACTTTTAAAGCAAATTGCATACAATAAAAGCTATTGTGTAAAAAAAAATTAAAAAACAATTTGTTACAAATGAGACTATTATATGATTCCAGCAACTGAAAAATTCTTTCGGAATTTTAAAGACTAATGAAGACTATTAAATAATAACAGAAAAGTTTTCTGTGTCTCTTTTGTCTCATTTTTGAAGCAGAATATAAATTAAAATACACATCTCACTTTTTCTGATCCTGCTTTTCTCTGAATCTTTCTTATTAAAATAGATGAATCGTGTTAAATTACGTTACCTTAAGTTAGTAAATGTGTTTTCGCACTTAGGAGGAAAAATAGGCCGAACTTTAAATTGATAATAAATGTAATAATTTTCATAGTATTTTTTCCATATCTTATTTAGAAGCCCAAAAATTGAATTAAAAAAAATTATAAAATATATAGACCAATTGTTGAGTTATAGAATCTAATAAGCTGAAGTTGTTATAAAATTATGAATAAAAAGTTACAAGATGGATATGTTATGAAATTAATGAAGCATAGAATGAAAGGATAAATATATATAGCAAAATATATGATAAAATTAATTAGGAAACAATTAAAACGAAGGTGAGTAATTTCAGATATATACAAATAATAGTGATAGAAGCAAGAAAAATGGAAAATATTGGAATTTTCCCTGACGAATTTAAGAAACATTAAAAAAAGTTAAGCAGCCACAACTTTAAGTTTCAATAAATATGATTTGATGTTATAAAAAATAAATTAACTATAAGAAAATAGTAGTGAATATGTCATAGATTTGTTTCTTTATGTCATGGCTTCACTAAAAATATTTTTTCTCCTTGTTTTCCTAATAGCACGCATTTTACAGAAAATATTTGAACAAATTTAATGAAAATATTTTCAAATTTTTTAAGGACTCTCCTATGAAGAAAATATTGTCAATCAAAAGTTGTTCAGTATAAAATATATGCAATTTTTTTAAGATATTGTAAGCATTTTGAAGAATACATATTTTTTCCAAAATAGAAATAATTGATAAAACCTGGTAAAAATGAAGGAAATGAAAATAATTATTTTTCAAACTGAGTAAAATTTTTTTTAATACTTTCATCTTTAAAAATATGTACACTTAATAATGTGATGATTTATATAGGGAATTATTTTTTTAAACTTTGTTTATTAAGTAAGATATTCAAAAGAAATTGATTATTCTGAATAATTGACTATTTTATTACTCCAGATTTTTATTTAATTTACAAGAATAGTTTCTATTTGACATTTTTTTTTAATCGAAATATGTATGTAATTAACTGAAATAATTGTGTGTATGTAAATTTTTCTTCCTCTTTCTTTTAAGAAGCACGAAGTATTTTGTTCTCGTTATTTGAATTTTTCTAGTCTTAAACGAGGATAAAATTTTAACTTAATTCAACAAGCAACTTTTAAAAATATCCATGAGCGCGAAGATTCATTAATGACTTTTGCGAGTGCTGTATTAAGGCGAGCGTAGGGTTGCCTCTGAGTGAGGGTTACTAGATAAGGCGGTGAAACAGTTGACAAATAAAACCGTGGCGAGTGGAGGTGCCCGGGAGTCGACAATGTGTAAAGTCGCAACCGGGTTCGAATCCCAGTCGATACGAATTCCGCATCCGGCTTGCACCGTCCACAGTGCTGACGTGAAATATCCTCAGTGGTTGACGGATCATGGGTTAGAGCATAGCCACCGAGAAATAAGGCAGTTGAGATCATCAAGGTCTTTTAGTAATGTCACATACTGTGGTGATATGCGATTAGCCGCTTTGTCCTTCATTGAATAGCAGTCTCGTCTGTCCGTCGGATGTGTCGTTTTAAACGATTTAACGTGTATATATATGTATATATATATGTATATATATATATATATATATATATATATATATATATATATATATATATATATATATATATATATATATATATATATATATATATATATATATATATATATATATATATTTATATATATATATATATATATAAACTGCAATTTGTGGAAAATGCAACACCATGAAGGAATCATCAGAATCAAATGAAATTCGCAGCAAATGTCAATTATAGGATATTATGCAAATTAATAAAGTTTCAGAGCCATCGCGCGTGCGTGGCGCGCGCAGCGCCCTCTGAATTGATGCTGAAAGCGTATAAATAAAGTGCTGTAGCGGGACGTTGAAAATAGTCTATGATTATTTGTTAGTGGCAAACGTTTAGTGAGACCTGAGTATGCCTCCACGACGGAAGAATAAGAAATTCAAGCAACTTACGGAGTTTGAACGAGGGAGGATAATCGGCCTTCGAGAAGGAGGATTTTCCTATCGCGCAATAGCAGCTCGTATGCAGCGGAACAGTTCCACAGTGATGCGAGTTTGGAAGCAGTGGACCGACGAGCACCGAACAACTCGAAAAACAGGCACTGGACGACAGAAGGTGACGTCAGAGCGCGATGATCGACACCTGCTCCGCATGGCGGTGAATGATCGCACAGCTTCCTCCAGGCAGCTGGCAGCACATTGGTCTACTGCTACAGGTGTACAATTGTCGGCTTCGTCAATTCGTCGTCGTCTGCTGCGCCGTGGATTGCGTGCAAGGGTGCCATTATACAGGATTCCCCTCACGGCGGATCATCGACGGCTGCGTCGGCAGTGGGCTCTTGAGCACAGAGACTGGCGAGCTGATTGGCACCAAGTTGTCTTTTCAGATGAATCACGCTTCAATTTGTGGACCCATGATGGCCGTGTTCGTGTTAGACGTTATGCCGGTCAACGCTGCCTTCCTGAGTGTATTATTGAACGACATAGTGGTCGAACACCCGGAGTTATGGTCTGGGGTGCGATTTCGTATCATGGACGATCCAATTTGATACGAATTGAGGGTAATCTCAATAGCAACAGATACGTCCGTGAAGTGCTACAGCCCGAAGTCGTTCCTTTCCTTCAAGGCATCCCTGGAGCTATCTTTCAGCAGGATAATGCACGCCCACATGTTGCGCGGACTGTTAGAGACTTCTGTTCAGCACAACGCATGCAACTTCTTCCTTGGCCTGCTTATTCGCCGGATATGTCGCCTATTGAGCACGTGTGGGATATGGTTGGTCGGCGTCTCACTCGTGATCCGCGTCCTGCAGTTTCCAAAGACGAACTTTGGTTGCGCATACAAGCGATATGGAATTCTCTTCCTCAAGCAGATATTCAACATCTGTTTGACTCCATGCCACGTCGTATAGCAGCACTTATTGCAGCGCGTGGTGGCTGCACCAAATACTGATTTCGGACGCTTAATTTGTTTCTTTTGTTTTGAAAATTTCATCATTTATTTGTATCAGTACAAGTCGTTTCTGCATTAAATTTCATTTGATTCTGATGATTCTTTCATGGTGTTGCATTTTCTACAAACAGCAGTTTATATATATATATATATTGCATTATTTTACAGCTTTTAACAATGCTATATTCGTGTGTAGCTCCAAGATGTAAAGGGAACTATAAAAATGGACCTTAAGTATCAGTATTTAGGCTTCCGAAATGTGAGGAAATTAAAAAAAAAAAAGTGGATTAATTCCATCAAACGAGACAAATAACCGTTAATAGTTGAGTAAGTGTTATTTATCTTTCATGCTTTAATATTCGTTTTTGCCGACTTAATAATAAGCTTTTTAATTGAATAATGAAATAAGTTGTATTTAAGAATTACACCGTTTTAGTTATTGTTTATTGTTAGCGAGCATTAGAATATGAAACTAACAAAACATTCGTACTTTCGCAAAACTCATAGACGTGCAATAAAACAAATTTAAACATCATTTGTCGCGTTTAAATGTATATATAAGCAAATATAAGATGTCATTAAGAGTTAACATTTTTATTATTTCAAAAAACAATTAAAAAAGCTTTAGTTATACTTTTAAAAGAAAGAAAAATTAATAACAATGATGATTGGCATTTGAGTAAAATTTCATAAATATTCATACTTGAAAGCAAAAAAACTCCGATACATTAAATCATATTAATAAAAAGGAATTTAATTCATAGTTTGCCATTTTAATTTTTGTATGTTATTATTTAAATGAATATTAAAGAAACTGTTGTGCATGCTTCATATGGTATGAATCTTTCGAATACAGATGAATTGTTTCTTTGTTATCTTATGCTGATACCTTAAATAATTTGTCAACAAAAAATGTTATTAAATTGTTATGTTATTATTTTCTTTATTATTTTTTGAACTACCATATAATAATCTTTACTACAACTAAAAAAGAAATATTCTTTTTTAAAAAAAAAACTAAATTTAGATTTTTGCAATAGTTAGGATAAATAAATTTTGATTTTGCTCCAGATTATATGGGCTATTCTCATTTTATTCCCATTTTTATGCTTATTTTATAAGTCTGGAAGAGTATATGTAAACAAGCTTTAAAACAATAAAATATAAGTTTATACATACGTATACATATACATTGAAATGTATCTTATATAAAATATATTAATTAATGAGATGTATCTTATTGAATGACAGGAAAAATGATTTTAATAAATGCTTTTACATTTTTCTATCCTAATTTTTTTTAAAAAACTATGATTTAACAAAAACTTGTAGACAATTTCAAATGCAGTTCATGAAAAATATTCAATATTTTCTTGCCTTTTTCAGTGAATAAATTTTTTAAATTATTGAGCAATTTCTGCTCAGAATATTATACTGAAAATACTATATTATACTAATTTTCTCGAGGAATCTCCATTTTGGGATATTTTCTTAACAAATCTTATAAGAAAGATTGTCATCAATGAATTTATTATATGTTAGAAAAACTTAAGATTTGAAAATACTTTACTTTTTTATAGTAAAAACAGGTATATTTATTTTTGAAAATAATAAATACTATTTTAAAGTTTTACAATCTTAATGATCGAAATACTTTGCTAAATTACTTATAATTTTTTTATTATTATTACTTTATAATTATTACTTAGCTAAATTATTTTGTTCTATTTGGATATTATATGCGTCATTTATTTTTAAATAATTGCAGTATTTATGTTTATATTATTTCCACTTGGAATTTGAACGTATATAATAGGATTCGGAAAGAATTCTTTAAAACGTATTTTAAAATAAAAATTTTATGAATGTGCCAATAAAAATATAATTTCTTTGTCTCTTTTTTGCAATGATATAACATATTTTTGTTTGTCTCGTATTCATTTCCTTATTAAAACGTGTAATTTCTTATTTTCAAATATATGATTAAATCTAATATTTAATTACATATTAGAAAATAATAAATTATACACTTAAATAAGGTTTATTCTTTTGATATTAAAAATAGTTATGATGAATCAAGATTTAAAAATTAAAAAAAAAAATTCTTGTTAAATTTCATTTCTATTGAAAAGCATCAAACATTCCTACATGTTCATTTTTTGAGTTATAACTTTATAAATAACATTATTTAATTAAAAAGTTAAAAATTCACCACTTAAAAATTTTAAGTGCTATTGAATTAGCTAAAGCAAAAATATATTACGTCGCTCAAAAGTTTGAACTATTTATTATAGTTTTCTCTTAATAATAATCTGAATACCATGTTATCTTATGAGCCGCTAACACTTCAGAGGATGACGTCATAAATCTACTGAAAGGCCTCGACTCTCGGTGGCTATGGTTAGAGTCCCCTTGCCGTCAGGCTAACCGTGTGAGGTTCTAGTGGTCCTCTCCATGTAACGCAAATGCTTGTTAGCTCCATCAAAAAGTCCTCCACGAAAGCAAAAATTTCACCCTATACTTGATCCAGCTGTTCCCTTGTCTTCTGGATTGGGTTCAAAATGACAAAGTTACGGGAGTTGAACATTAAAAGTCGTAAACCCATAGAATTCTGTCGGCTGTTCAACGGCGGTTATAAAATAAAATAGCAACTTTGTTCAGGATTGCTAACAACTTTTTTCCCAAAAATAGCGAAATAGTATCATTGCATACCACGTGATGAATGCGGAACCAAGTGCCAACTCTTGGTGAACGAGCTATAGTAAAACATTGTGGAACAGCAGTTTTTTTAATTTTTTTTTCGTTGGTTTGTTCTGTATTTTTACACAATTAATAAACAGCACTGTACAATTAAGATTTTTCTCTGAAAATACATTGATATCACAAACGTTGATTAAATCTGCTTAAACATTTTAACATTGAAATTTTAACATGGCAGTTTAACATGGAAAGAAAGAATAAAATAGCGGTTGGAAATAAACAGCGTACCCAATTATGCATGCAGAGTTATTCAACAACCTGAATTGCGAATCCATGCCTTTGATCACCGTTGCATCAATTGGTAGCAGTTTTTCCTTCTTTTGAAAATTCATCACAGAGGTAAGAGAATCGAAATAATGAACCCTCGGTGGTCGGATTAGGGCGCTACAAGTAGCGAAACTACTGCAATCAGTGCTTTTTTTCGTAGCTTGTAGTGTAGTGCGCTACTTCTTAAAAACATAAGTAGTGTAGCGCGCAGTGCGATACAAAAAAAACAAAAACAGTTTGTAGCGATTTCTGGCGAGTACTTTTAAAGTTTATTTTATTTTATAACCGTCGTTGAACAGCCGACCCAATTTTTTGGGTTTACGACTACTAATGCTCAACACCGTAGCTTTTTAATTTTGAACCCAATCCAAAAGGCAAGGGAACTCTTGAATCAAGTATTGGTAGAAATTGCCATCATGGGGGACTTTTTGGTGGAACTAACCCGCATTTGCGCTACATAAAGAGGAAAGACCACGAAAACCTCCCACGGTTAGCCTGACGGCAAGGGGACTCTAACCCATGATCCGTCTACCATTGAGGATATTTTACGTCTACCCTGTGGTCGGTGCAAGCCGGATGCGGAATTCGTATCTACCACCCATCGCTGGGATTCCAACCCTGTTCATGTCATTGAAAGGGGAAACGCTCTATCCCCTGAAAAAAAAAATTTCTTTCGTCTGATACTCCAAAGCAAGTTTTTTTTAATTTTTGTTGACAGCTGTTATTTTTTCATGTTCTTAAGTAATTTCGTTCATTATCATTGGAAATCGAATTGAGTCCTAGAACGTGAAGATCCGATCATTAGATATAAAGTTATTCAGAGTGTACCTTTTTCTTTATTTTGCGCACTGTACTTTATTTCTTGGAGGATATAAAAAAGCATTAATCATTTAAATATTTGATGATTTCTTATCATTTCCTTAATTAAATACTCACTGTCAAAGAAGAACACAGAGTTTTAAGGTTAAAAGAATAAATTCGTTAAAAGTACTTTAGAATTACAAATTATCTTATGTAAAGAAGAATTAACATTTCTTAATAACTTCTCATGCTTAACTAAGCCAATTTTTTAGTCAAAACCATTTTAAACATTTATGTGAATTATGCTCACCAGTAACGTATGTATGTCTGCGAAAAGTAGTGAAGAAGCAACGATCTTTTTTTGAAAAAAAAAAGTAGTTATAGTTAACTACAATTGTAATAAAGTAGTTGTAATTAACTACAAAGAAAATTTAATTTTACCGAACACTGTGCACCCTTTTATTCCGAAGCCGGATCATATTACTGAATCTTGCTTGCTTCGATAAATTGTCACAGTTATTGTCAATATTGCTTTGGACTTGTTTTTTTTTTACTTCCATCTATGTCCTTTCATAATTTACGAGGAATTAATTCTTTGCTCGATTTACACTAATAATAATTTGATCTGATTTCCAATTCAAATCTTTAGTATGAAATCTTTTTTTTATAGGAGTTTCTTTTATTTAATTTTTTTTATTAAATATATTAACTGAAACTGTTTTTCTTTATTATCTTATGCTTGAGCCGCGATGGCTCAAGGGACAGAGCGTTCGTCTTCCAATGACGTGAGCCGAGTTCAAATTCCAGCGATAACTGGTCGATACGAATTCCGTACCCGGCTTGCACCGACCACAGTGCTGATGTGAAATATCTTCAGTGGTTGACGGATCGTGGGTTAGAGTCCCCTTGCTGTCAGGCTAACAGTCGGAGGTTCACGGTGGTCTTCCTCTCCATGTAACGCAAATGAGGGTTAGTTCCCTCAAAAAGTCCGCCACGAAGGCAAATTTCTCCCACTACTTTATCCAGGAGTTCTATTGTCTTCTGGATTGGGTTCAAAATTACAAGGATACGTAGTTGAACATTAGTAGTCGTAAACCCAAAAATTGGGTCCGCTGTTCGACGACGGTTATAAAATAAAATAAAAATGAATATTTATTGCCTTGTTAAATATATTAGATCCCCACCACCTCTCCATAACGAGTGGAAATGCTTTTTACCCTAATTTGCCCTTCTCGGCCACTGTGGTTTTTCTTGCTCTTTGGATTTTTTTTATCTCTCTCGGCTAGAATGGTTTATTTCTTGTTTTACTTTTCACCTTTATTTTTTCCATTTCTCGTTGGCAACTTTTCGTTTTATATTTCAAATCACTTTTGTTTCTTCTCATACACGTTTGGCATGTCTTGAAAATGGGCTTCTGTTTTGAGCGCTTAATACAGGGATGAGGAAACTTTTTTGGTCGAGGGCCAAAAATCGAGGAAAAAAATGCTTGGTGGGCCAAATAAAACTTTCAAAATTTAAAAAAAAAAGCTATATACAAGTTTTAATTTAAATATTTAGTGAGATGAATGAAATTGCGATTTCATTTTTAAGAGTTCCTTATATTAAGGTTCGAAGTGAGATGTGCTTATTTTAAGGAACAAGGCTAAATGCTTTTCTGTTAGTCCACTTCTGAAATGATTTTTTCTGAGGTTCATAGTTGAAAACTCTTGTTCACATATATAAGATTAAGCAAACATAGCGCTGATTTTCTGGACATGAAATATTAAATTTTGGAAACTAGCTTTTGGTAATGATTTGTAAAACTTTGGCATATTTAGAAACAACTGCTTCAGATGATTGTTAGATCGTCTGCTCGTTGGATCTTAAAATGCGCAGTCTGCCAAATGTGAAGTACAATTTACCTACATTAGATTCCTCGAGAAAGACAAACTCTAGTTAGAGCCAATCTAAGGCTATTCTATGAAGAACTTCTACTTTCAACATTTTACCAATTGAAGCTGTCTGTGCTAACTATTTCCATCAATTTATGTTTTCTAGAACAAAAATAGAGAAAGTAAAAAGGTCATCAGTACTTTGTTAAAAAAGGAAAAACAGAAATAATTTTAAATAGTTGACAAGAAAATGGATGTCTATTGTTTAGATTTGCCACTGATCGGCAAATTAAAATTCCATCCGCGGGCCGGATAAAACCTTCCGGCGGGCAACAGTTGGCCCGCGGGCCGTAGTTTGCCCATCCCTGGCTTAATACATGTCGACTGTTATTTCCTGTTTAGATGTTTTTTGAAGCGAGCGAAATTTTTAATCTTGTAAAATCTTTGTTATAATTCAAAAATGGAGATTTTACATTACTATTAACTAAATAATAATGCGTAAAAAAGTTTGATAAATAATTAGCTGAAAATACGTCCTCATTCAATTTACTTCATAACAAATGAGCATCTTCAAATTATACTTAGTAGGGGTGCGCGACCTTTTTGAGTAAAGGGCCACATGGACAGCAGTTCAACCAACGAAGTACTTAGTACGAAATACTTAGTACAAAGTACTTAGACAAACGGAAAATACTTAGACAAACATATTTAGTAATTGTAAGTAGTGATTGCTAACTAAACATCATTGTTCAAGGCAATAAATTCTTTTTATCAGTTAACCTTGTAATATGTTGGCATAAAATTAAATATTTTTAAACGTTTAAAATAAAAAAAAAACTTCAGAACTGATTACTTAGAAAATAAAATACAATCTGAATCAATTTATCAGGGGGAAAAATTCAGACAAATTAAAAAAATTAAAAAAATTAGGAAAATTCATGTTTTTTTTATCACATTACGTAATACTTAAGTCCATTCAAACATACATTTTATTATAAAAAAATTTGTTCATATAACTAAATTTAAAAAAAAAAAAATTCTAGTTATTAAAGTTAATGAAAGCTAAATACTTTGATTTAAAGAAAGTTTATAGGGTTAAAAATGATTAAAACTAAAAAAAAAACCCATTCAGCTCAAAATAAAAGATTCGAAATTTATTAAGAAACATACTTAAGCTTTATAATATTTATTTTAAATAAATTATTGGAGAAAGGGACTAAGAAGGAAAAGAAAAACAAAACATTAATTTTGAAGGAACTCTTTTCTTTAATAATAAAAAAACCAATAAGATACTTGTTTTTACTACTCTTTAGGACCAATACTTTAACATAACGCTATTTACAATTATTATTATACAACTATAAATTAAAATTTACATTACTTCACGCTACTTATCTTGATTAAATTTTTTTACAGTTAAAATTTAATGATATACAAATCATTTCCCAGCATATAATCATAAATGATATGAAATGGTCCACGTAGGTAAGCAACCCACGCTTTTGACAGACCGGTTTTACGCACAAAAAGTGGCGTTCGCGTCGTCCTAGGGATTATTTTCTGAAATCCCCGCCGTACCTTAGCATTGCGCGTAATCAGTGTTGATCATTAAAAAGCAATTTAATTTAAATTCTAAAATTTTTTCATTTCCGTAAACCAGTATATTATTTTGTATATTGCTTAAAGATGTCTATTCATTACTCATAATTTATTTGTTTGCTTATTGAAGTCTTAAAGCCAGAGATCATTCAGATTACGAGCAATTATGTACTATAGTTTCGGTTTTGTTTAGTTTCGATTTTCAGAACTTGGGTTAATTAAAACCGAAGGAAGGATATTTGCTTATTCAACCATAGTTATTAGTTTGAAGCGTCTGGTTCTATTATAACTGAAGTATAGATGCTTATATTAGCATTTTTTTATATTTAAAAATTTGATTTAACAGAACGAGTTCAAAACTAAAACCCTTTGAATTTTATAAGTTTACTATTATTGTTTTAAAATCGGTATTATTAAAAATGCACATCAATGACACATTTTTTTAAACAAAATATAAGCTATGCAACCGTAAATTTTTTAAATTTTCTGATGAGAATTAAAAATAAAAATCCTTTTCATGAAAATAATTATTCGTAGCATTTATTATGAATTCGATTGTATCTTTCAATTTCCGATCTTTATTAATGCCTTTGCACGAATAATTATTCAAATTATATATATATATATATATATATATATATATAATTTGAATAATTATTCGTGCAAAGGCAAATAACTCATAATTTATGTAAATATTTAAACATTGCCGCCTTTATGAATGTTTTTTTTTAAAGAAAACAATCATATTTTGCGTTACACGCAAAGGGAAACCACGAAAATATCATTCAGATTGCTTGACGCTTAAAGAGTTCCAGCGAAATGCTCAGTTATCGTAATGAATTTTTTTATATAATAAATAATTTTTTTAACGTCTTTGACAGACAGTCAATTATTTCGGTGATTAGAGAGATGCTCTTCATATTTTTTGTAATTTTAAACTCATTCCAAAAATCAAAGTAGCGTGCAATTTAAATATCGGCGTAAAACAATGTTTATAAAAGTTATCAAAATAATTTATTTTAACTAAGATTAAGTTGAAATTAAAGTAATCAAATGTTGCGTTAAAGGCAAAGGAAAACCACGAAAAATTCTTTTAGATATCTGAACAATAATAAGATTACAGCTAAATGTTCGTTATCGCAATGAATTATTTTTTTAACCATTAATTTTTTTATCATCCTTGACAAACAATTTGTCATCTTAGTGGATGTTGTGAAATACTTTTCTTATATTTTTAACTTTTAACACGTCCAATATATCAAAGTACCTTGTAATTGAAATAGAGGAGTAAAATCATATTTTGAAAGACTTTTTGAATGAAAATAATTAGAATTTCCTTTACACACAAATGGAAACCAAGAAAACGCTTTACTAGCAAACTAATTGTACGCTAACAGGCAATAATGAGACTATATCTCAGGAATTATTATCATTTTCCAATTTCTTGTGCTTTATATGAAATTTAATGTTTTGACTAGCTTGGAATGTTTACTAAAATGTTCTTTATTTTATTTATTTATGATATAAAGAATCAAATTTTAATAACATATTAGCTTTTTTTTTAAGTTTAAAATTTACGAATTATAAATCTTTAAAAAAATCTGAAAAAAAAAAATGTGTCATAAAACTTGCGAATTTCAGATTTTTCTGGCAAAGAGACTGAATGTTATCAATTATTATTAATCATTACAACTTATAAAAATCAAATAAAAAAAAAACAAATTATGTACAGCTGCAATAAACAAGCACTGCAGTTCACTAGAGGACGTGGATATAGAGTACAAACTAGTTACTAGACCAGTGATATCAACGTTCACCGTGACGTCCGTTTGGTCGAGTGATTGATCTATGATGGTTATCCAATTTGCAAAATTTTCAAATATTGTGATGATTTCATCTACTGATCATGTGATAGCTTTTTCTGGTTATTAAATGAAAATTTAATGATTTTGCTTAAAGACTGTTCCTTAACCTTGAGCATGCCTAATTCATTTTGGAAAACAGTCTTTCGACAGAAGCTGTTGTTGTGAGCAGTATTAAACTTAATCAGTTCGGGAATTAGTCCTAGATGGTTCTCTTTCTTTCCTGATTTTTAAATCGAGTGAATACGAATATCGATGTAATATTTTTAAATCGCTTGAATACGAATTGCTATGTGTGTACTGAATGTGTTACTAAACGTGTAATTTTCATAGAGTAATAAATAAGAGGAGACGGCATGCCCGTACACTCGTGAAGCCTTAACCGCAACCGCGGCGCCATATTGGTACAACCAAAACACATCGAACTTCGTTGAATTAGAGCTGTATGTGCTTAAACATTCTTCCTAAAATGTTCTAGAAGAGATTGTGTGTTTCTTTTAACAATTTTATATAATTTAAATTATTGTATTTATTAAAAGTAATTTAAATTTTGGATTGTGTTTTTTTTAATATAATTCCTTTAACATAACTCTCTTTCCTAAAACGCAGGGTTCTCCAAGTGGGCCCACCTTGAAAAAACCCACTTGGAACGATAAGTGGTTTTTTTAAAAAAAAATAATAAAAAAAATTTATAATAATGTTTTTATTAAAAGTTAGTGTTGCTTATTATATTATTAATTCATAATTATTAATTCATATGTTTGAAAAAATTGAAAAGAAACAATTTTTTTATTTTTTACTTAGTGATACATTATCAAATTTAAACAGTTTTATTTTCTGACTTTAAAAAAGTAAGCTAAAAATTTTTATAAGAGAACTTTTTTAAATTATTTATCTAAAGATGAAATCATTTTCTTAGGGTTAATTATTTGAAAAAATGGGACAAGTACTTGATATTCTTTATAATTATATGTACTTTTAATTTCACTTTCTATTAATCTTATTATAAAAACATGGAAGACCATTAAATATTTATTTCAGTTTCTTATTAAAGTCAAAAATCAGATGAAATTTTAGTTTTTACTGATTATAAATATTTACAGATTATAATTTTATAATATATATATATGTGTATGTTTAATAAATATAGTAAATAAATGTGTGTAAAAACAAAAAGATTAATAAACTTGTTCCTTTTATGCTACTGCATTTATATTTTACAATGCTTGAGTTAAAAATTGTGAAACATTAATATTATGTACTTAACACTAAAAAAGATTCAAGCATACATTAGTGATAATGCGTTATTTAAACTTAATATAAAACACATATAACAAAATTTAAATAACTTTTTGGGTTTATTTCTATTTTTAAGCTTATACGACACTTTTTAATAAATAAAAATATTTACACAGTAAAACTTAAAGTTTATGAGCACTAAATGAAAAAATCTAATTTTCCCCGGTTTTTTTTAATAAAACCCAGGCGGGTTGGGTTTTTTCAAACCCTGCTAAAATCAGCAAGTAATTATATATTTACTCATTGTACTTTCAAAGTGTTGACATTTAAATCTTGTACTTTGCAGGATTTCTATGTGCCTTAAAAAGGCTTTAGTATTCATTTTATCTTTCAAAGTTCCTTAAAAGCCTTAAAATTTGTTTCATCTGAGCCTCCACCTTTATCTACTAACGTCTCAATTGCTGTGTCAAAGCTTTAATTCATTATAGAGCATTCATTATAGATAATAATGCCTGGGAATTTATTATAGAGCATTTATTTGCTCACCACTTCATGTATTTTGTGAATGAGATAGAGCATTTCATGAGTGGAGTTTAAACCTCAATTGGAAAATAAATATTCCTATATATTAAATACTCTGGGTATTTACCTTTAAAAATAAATACACAGTTATTTTACGTTATTTGTAAATTACAGTTTTGTACACTTCATATGATGAAGTGCTTTGAAAAAGAAATTAGACTTCCCTGCTTAGTAATGAACAGTAGGTTATGGACTAGTTTTATTACCCAAGTGTTTACTCAAATGGCTTAATGTTGATTATTGCTATTCTTTTAGCACAAACCAATATTTTTCCCTTTAAATATTCTAACTTTTAAGGAAAAGTGCGTTTCATATTATTTTGTTTGTATTCAAAATAGTGTGGTTTTAATGTGATATTCTTTAAGTAAATTTTTAATTGGAAAGCTGCCCCTTAAATAAGAATAATATATTACTTTTAATGCCTAGATAAAATATAAAGGAACCTAAGTTCCCGAAAACTGCCGTAAAGTTCTTTTTTTAATTCAGTTGTAAAATAGAGCTATCTTAAAACGTTATTCTTTGGGAAGAAGAAAATAAATTAATGTTGAAAAATTGAATGAAAAAAGGTGTTATGTATTAACAACAAAACTATTTCAATCTCGTTTTCGAAATTTTCCAATCATAGATCAAAAACAACCTAACTCTTCCTCTTGAAACCTGAGCGGCTCCGCGAAGTTTCTGGTTATACCAACATGGCCGCCACTACTTGACAGTTACTTCACTCTCGCCAACAGGTAAGGGGAGGAATGCCCACTCCTTCTTATTTATAACTCCATGGTAATTTTTAAATTGATTGAATAAAAACCGCGATGAGTAGTTCTTAAATCGCGTAAATACGAATCGAGATGCATTGATCTATGGGGTTTTGTGTAAGACATGATGCATGTGCTTCTCATGCCCAAAACAATGGAAGAACGCAGGCAACTGCACAAATACTTTAGAATGTGTGGCGTGAAATGGATTACAACTCATATGTTGTCCGCGTAACCAAGGAAAGTCACACAAATGTGTGACACTTGTACACAAAATTTTCTGCGTAAATTTTATCGATAAATTCCTTTTCATTAAATAGTTATCATTTTGAACTACCCTGCATTTTTAAAAACCCTACAATTGCAGATTCATAATAACATTCTTACCAGAACTAGTGGTGTATCACAAAGTATCGATGATGTCAATGCCATGTCGCCTCACAAAGACCAATACAACATGTCCTGTAAAAGCAGTTGAAAGACGACGTGTCGTTCTTACATAAGAAACAGTTTTCAGCAGAGTGCAAAATATTTGAAGATACAGAATGACTTTCAGACTTTGCATTTTTCGCTGATCTTTTTTGTCATATGAGCAACATGAATGTTAAGACGCAAAGGAAATGTCAATTCATCGATGATATCTGGGCTCATCTCAAATAATCATTCTTTTAAACTGTAGCTTGATTTGTTTCCTAGGAAGCTAGATAAGAACGACTTGTCTTAATTCTCGAGGCTAAATTCAATACCCTCAGTAAATAAATAAAAGCTTAAAACTAATGAAGATTGCTTGAAAAAACTCCATTTTGAATTAGAATTCAGATTTCAACGCCATTCAAACAGAATTAAATATTTTTACCATGGTTTTCAGCTAAAACTGTGAAACAGTGAGTTCAGATTTTCAGTTCGAATTAATTGAGTTGCAGTTCTAACAATCATCTGAAGCAGCAGTTTCTAAATATGCAAAAGTTTGAGTTTTACAAATCATTACCAAGTACTCAAAGTTTAATATCTAATGCTCTGAAATCAGTGCTATGTTTTCCTCATTATACATACTTGAACAACTATTTTTAAGTATGAACCAAAGAAAAAATCATTTCAGAAGAAGACTAACAGACAAGCATTTCACCTCGCTCCTTAAAATAAGCACATCTCACTTCGAACCTTGATATAAGGAACTTTAAAAAATGAAATCGCAATTTCCTTCATCTCATTTAATATTTAAATTAAAACTTGTATATCGTTTTTTTATTTGTCTTTTTATTTTAGAAGTTTTTACTCGGCACATCAAACTTTTTCTTGAATTTTTGCCTAAAAAGTTTGCCCATCCTGATGCAGTTTATATGATACTTTGAGAAATGCTTTACATAAATAATATGGATAACTATTTCAATCGTTTTGAAAAAGTGGCCCCTATATTTCACACGTCATTTTAATTTTAGTTTACTCTTGGTCTTATATTAGTTTTAGTCAAAATTTACATTGTACTTTAATTTACTCTATATTTTATATTCTATGCTTTACTGTACTTTCAACTTGACAAGCATTTTCCTTTAAATTTAATTCTACACTTGCTTTTTAGTTAACACAATTTTTACATTAAGCTCTCCACCTTTTACTTTAAGCTTTACTTTACTAGCTGTTTTCATTACTTTACATTTTATGATTTAATTTATGCTCTACATTTGATTTTATTTCATACTTTACTTTATTATGCTTAGTTTACTTGACGCTTCAACTTTAAACTTTATTTTGAACTATGCTGCACTTTTTACTATATTATGTTTAAATATCTTCTTTACTTTACTCTTTACTTTTATTATATTTTGCATTTTCAGATATTTTCTATTTTAAGCATTGCTTAATAATTCAAGCTTAATTTATTCCTCACATGTTACACTTTTTAAAAATTTTTGCTTTATATTATTCTGTATTTTACTTTATATTTAACGCTTTATTTTACACATTAGTGTATATTACACACTTCAATTGAATTTACGCTTTATTTGCGTTACACGTTTCTTAATGTTTTACGCACTACTTTACGCTATACTTTCAACTATGCTTTACTTTTCTCTATACTTCACTTTTTATACTCTCCGATTTTTACCTTCCGCTTTTCACTTTACTTTTATTTTTTAAGCTTTCCTTAAACTCTTTAATTTTTACTTACCCTTGACTATTTTTTTAATTTACTTTTTGCTTCACTTTATACGAGGGTTGCTATTTATATTTCTGGCCTTGGCAACAGTAAGTGTTGCTAGGCGACCGCAGACGATTTTAATCGAAAGTTTGATATTTTTAATCATAAATTCAGCAGACGATTTACCATTATAGCTTCATTTGTGTTGTTGACAGTAAATTGAAAAGTTCTTCTCTTTCAAAAAATGGAATTGAGTCGTGAACATTTTCGTGCCATTATTTTTCATAACTTTCGACGTGGATTGTCAAGACAAGAGTGCTTCGATGAACTTAATTCTTTATTCAGCGATAAAGCGCCATCCTACAGCACTGTAAAAAATTGGTATAACGAATTTAATCGTGGTCGATGTTCGATCCAGGACGAATCCCGTGCAGGTCGTCCAAAATCCGTTGTTGTGCCAGAAAAGATCGATACTGTGCGTGAACTGATAAAGCAAGATCGTCATGTGACATACCGTGAGATAGAGGCGTCTTTGGACATTAGTATGACTAGCATCAATAAAATATTGCATGAACATTTGAGAGTAAAAAAAATTTGTTCGCGTTGGATCCAGCACAATCTGACAAACGCTCAAAAAAAAAGACTCGTGTCGATTGGTGCAAGGAAATGTTGGAAAAATACGTTCAAGGTACATCAAAGACTGTGTATAACATCTACACAGGTGACGAATCATGGATCTATGTATATGAGCCGGAAACAAAACAGCAATCAATTGTATGGGTCTTCCAAGACGAGGCAAAACCAACAAAAGTTGTTCGAGGAAGAAGCACATTGAAACCAATGATTGCCTGTTTCTTCGGTATTAACGGTCATGTGGCAACAGTGGCGTTAGAGCAACGCAGGACTGTCAATTCTGAATGGTACACGACCATTTGTTTGCCAGAAGTCATCGGAGAAATTCGAAAAAAGCAGAAGAACAGGCGAATCATTCTTCGTCATGACAATGCGAGCTCTCACACATCGACTCAAACAAAGGCATTTCTGACGGAGCGAACGATCGAACTGATGGGTCATCCGCCGTACAGCCCTGATTTGGCACCCAATGACTTCTTCTTATTCCCACACATCAAAAATAAATTACGTGGACAACGATTTTCGACCCCCGAAGAAGCGGTTGATGCATTCAAAACGCATGTTTTGGAGTTACCTCAATCGGACTGGAAAAAGTGTTTTGAAAATTGGTTCAAACGCATGCAAAAGTGTATTGATCATCATGGAGAATATTTTGAAAAACAATAAAACCAATTTCGATCCTACATATTTGTTTTTTCATTATTAGGCCAGAAATATAAATAGCAACCCTCGTATTACACTCTTTACATAACACTTTAGCTTATACTTCATATTTTATGCTTTAACTTTTCCTGATATTTCACATTTTTCTACTCTTTATTCTCTGCTATAATTTCTACTTAATATTTTAAGCTTTGCTTCATTTTATGCTTTTTTTTAATTTTACGCACATTCTACTTCATGCAATGGTGAACCATAATCGAACATAACAGGAATAATTTCTATTTAACTATTTATGAACAAAACAGAAACATATAGTTTATTTTACGATATTCAATTTTATTTTTGTGCCGCATTTTAGAACTATGTCAGAATGGGCAAAGTTCACCCTTAGTTCAATAAATTTAATTCTTCGCCACGTTGAGATTTACTTATAAACTCTTATTTTAATTGGATAATGTATCATTCTTTGTCAAGACATTTCAATAAAATATTTATTTAATAATACAGGAGATAAATCTAAAAATATTTTTATTATCATTATTAGCAAACATCATTCCCTATCAGGACGTTACAGTTAGCATTGTTATTTTTTTTAAATTCAGTAATAAAATTTTTTAAACCTATTTTTCGTAAGTGTACGTCAAGATTTTAAATGCTTTCCGCAGAAAAAGTAATTATTTCAATTTACTTATATCGCGTTTTTTTTCCATAATGAAAATGCTTATTTTTTAAACAAAAATGGCTTTGATATGATTAGAAGGCCTCAGAAATTTTCTGGACGAAAAGTAGTTTTCTTTGTTTAATTTTGACGAATATAATAGTGTCTTTTCCAATATGTTGAAGTTTTGAATGCAAAGTCTTTTTTGTACACAAAACTATTTTTGCTATTAATATATATCTTTATTTGTATTGCACATTCGTTTCTATTTTCTTGAAAACCTTTATAAATGGGAGTTAATATGAACACGAAGAGTATTAAATTCTTCTGACTTACCTTTAAAAAGCTAAGACGTCCACTCTCAGTTGGATTTGTATACAATATAGTTTATGAAAGCTGAAAAAACAAGACATATTGATTAAAATTGTATAAATATTTATGCAACACTATCCTGACTTTTCAAACTATACTTAAGGACTTAACAGAGATGTAGATTTGTGGATTACTTATTTTATCTGACAAGTAGCATGCGGGATAGAAGCAACGCTTTCATAAGGTATTTAAATCACATCATTTCCGAATTTTTTCTTAAAAAAGTAAATAGAATGATTGCACTGTGGGCCAGAAGATCATGATCTTTAGCCAAAAGTCAAAATTATATTTTCAACTAAAATAAGTGTAGGCAGTTTTAATATCGCTCAAATTAAATATTCATAATCATTCCAAACATTATAATTTACTTTTGGACCGACGAGAGTACAATGAAGTGAAAAATCTGTTAAAGAAATTATTTTTAAATTTAACTTTTAAATTTATATTTCAGAAATATGTATAGGAACTTCATCTTACTGTCACATTTTTATTACAGTAATTTAGTCTGAAATTATAGTACAATTTTTCAATTTGTTGGATTAGTTAATACTCTTGACAAACTTTATATCTTTTATATCTTATCATTTGACATTTTACAATGTTTGAATCACTTTCGAAACTTATCCCCAAAAAGTTCCACGAGGTAATTAGCTAAGCTTTTTTTTGTTGTCTTCTTTGATGTTTCCGCTTTCGTAAAACCTGCCCCATTTTGCCCATATTGCAAAGGTGGACTAAATGTACCGAAAAACAAAAATTATGTTTTTTTTTTCATTCCTTCGCGCTATTTTGTAAGTAATTCGCGTTATTTTGTAATATTATTTCGGAAATATAATTTGTTTATCATTTTTAATATAAAATTACGAAGATTATTACATTTTCATTGCTATATTTAATTATTTAAACGTATTATAATATTTTTTCTTATTTTTGCTCACTATATTTCAGCAGCCCTTTTGTTGGTTTTCTTTTTGGTATTTTTAGTGTATTTTAAAATTTCAACTATGAATTCAATTTACCTGCACATAAAAACCCCCAAATTTTGAAACAAATTTTATCGAAATACTAATTTTGGCCACGAAACCGCTTGGATGTTGCCCCACTGTGTATTGGGGGAAAATTACAATTGAAATAACTTCACATTTTAAACTAAAGTTAAGTACGAAGAAGGAAGAATTTTGACAAAAATTACCTTAATGTCACCATTTTGAAACATTTCTGAAAATCAGCAAAAATTCCTAAAGGATATTCTTCTCAAGCTCTTATAAAGTTAGTTATACTAACAGTTTTTGCAAAGTTACGTTGTTTATTTAAGCCCAAAATTAGATTATTTCAGGAAAATTTAAAATTAGAACAATGTAGTGAGTTATTTTCTTAAATAAGATTTGCTTATTTTTGGTGACAAGGAGAGAGTGCCCTAAGTTAGGAAGAATACATACTTCATTTGTACGTCTCAATATAAGTCGAAATATTTTCTTTTTTACTTTTTCTAAAGACGGTTCATTATAGAGATTTGTGAAGATGACACGCATTTTATTTGGAATTTTCAAAATCCAACCAAATTAAAAATTCGTAATTTTAGTTCATTCGTAAATGGAGAGAGTTAAATCTTAACGGATAGATGACACTAACAAAGCAAAATACCTATTAAAATAATTTAAGTCTAATATTTTTAAGGTTTAAAACAACAACTTTAAATTGTATAAACATTTTTTTATAAAATGTTATAAAGAAGATATTTTATGTTGTAAAATGTTATTTTTTATAAAGAAGGTGCCAAACATTTCCAGGAAGGAATTATTTAAGAAAATTAAAAAGCTTAAAATTAATACATTTTACCTTATTTCCTGAGTTTATGACTTTAGCATATCATCGAAAATACTATATTGCAATCTCCTAATTATTATTTAGAGTAGCTAAGTATTTTCTTGAACCACGTTATTTAGAAAAGAATCAGAAATTGCAATTTATACTAACATTAAAGTTCAAACTTAAATTTGTTTATTTTCTCAATATGCAGAGATGCCAACTGCTCTGGGCACGCCAAAATAATTAAAAAAAAAAACGGTAAATAACTACAAATTAAATTTTGCAAATATTTGACTATTTTTGCTTGCTTTTTAAAACTATAACATGACATAAGTACTATAAAGTGGTGAATCATATACGTCTACGAATTATTTAGAAATAGTGGTGGATAAAATTCTACTAAAGTTGGCATCTCTGAATATGGCCTAAAAGGAATATATAAAAAACGAGAACGTCCTAAATACTTCAATTTTTGTAAATAATTTGGAAAACGGTTTTTTTTGTTCTTTTTCGAAACCGATTAAGATATACTTTTGAATTCGAACACATTTATCTTTTTGTGAAGATCAAACTCTTGAGCTCTTTTTGTTAAAAAACTGTAACCTTATAGTAAGGAACAATTATACAAGAAATTAATTAGTAACGTTTATGTGGGATAATTATTTAATAACACTTCACAGCATGAAAAAATTTATATCAAAAATAGTAAACAATTTGCAGAGAAAAGGAACTTAAATACTTTTTTTTTTGAGGGCGTAGAAATTTTTTGCTTTGCTAAGTGACTGGCTCTCAAGTTGGCTTTTACACCTTACCAACTTTAAGCTCTTACAAAGTATAGTTTTATACTTAATTACTACTCACAGCTCCAGCTATTCATATCGTGTTTTAAAATTAACATAGATTAACATAGATTAAATGCCGTGATGGCTCAGAGTATTGAGAGTTTGTTTTTCATTGAGGTGTCCCGGGTTCCAATTCCTGCTGTGACTAATCGATTCTAATTCTGCACCCGGACGGATCAAGGGTTAGAGTCCCCTTGCCATCAGATTAAAAGTGGTCGGTTTTCGTGGTTTTCCTTTCCGGTTAACTCAAATTCGTGATAGTTCTATCGAATAAAATGTCCTCCAAAAAAGCCAAATTTCTCCCAATACTTGTTAATCCTTGTCTTCTGGATTGGGTTCAAATATATCAAGCTACGTAGTTAAAAATTGGTAGTCTCAAGTCCAATATTGGGTCGGCTCTTCAATGACGGTAAGAAATGACAATATAGAATAAAATGGTCAAGGAGGAATCAGGTTGGTGCAGCGGTAAAATAATTCCCATGCAAGGTTTTCCTCCCGATGTAGTGTTCGCTGTTTTCCATGTAGGTAAAAAGATATATTTGACATTTATTGTCATTTAATGGAACTGCGAGAAGTTTCTTTTGAAACAGTTAACAGGAAGAGCAAAAATATTATATTTGGACTTAACG
This sequence comes from Parasteatoda tepidariorum, assembly GCF_982258835.1. Classification (NCBI taxonomy): domain Eukaryota; kingdom Metazoa; phylum Arthropoda; class Arachnida; order Araneae; family Theridiidae; genus Parasteatoda; species Parasteatoda tepidariorum. The sequence goes on from NC_141765.1 coordinate 87,861,471, forward strand.
TAATACTATATTGTCCCAAATAACTTAATACCATATTGTCCCAAATTCTTTCTTTATAAAATGCTAACCATTTAAATAATAGTAGTTTAATAAATTTATCAAGCTTCTAGTTGAAAATAAGACACTCTATTAACACTTTTGTAAATCTATTGATTTAATAATAAAATATTAAATATGGGAAGTGAATTTTTCTCATTTGTAATGCATACCAATGTTATGGAGTTGAAAAAATATTTTTACTTTAACATACAATTTTCAATATAATTTTCACTGACAGTTTATATTTATATTCATAAATTTCATATTTCACGTTTTAAAATATTTTTAAATTTAATATTAAAACATCACAGAATGATAAAGACGAGTGAAGAAAAACAGAATAAATATAAACTAACTTAATCTTAAATTTGTTCACTTTATTTTACATCAGGTATGGCAAATTTCTCCCAGTGATGAAAAAAACCACCCTCAAAGAAATAGATTTCTTCCATCCCAAGTGGAAGAAACTCTTTTCTAAGCAGAAATATTGAGTATTTAAAGAGTTATTTTACTAAAGAGTTTCTAACTACAATCTAGTTTAAATAATAATATCAATTTTTGTGGTTTTAATAATCTAACATTTTATACATAGGTAAAAACGAAAGTTTTTATAAATTTCTAATGAAATTAAGGGTAGCTAGTTTATCATTACTATTTTATTTCAAAGAATATACTAAATTGTAATTTTATATTTGAAGAACTATCAAAATAACATAATTGAATTTTATTAATACTACTAAATCACATACTGAACATAGATAAAATTAAAAGCCCATATTGAATTCTCAATTGCAAATAGCTTATTCTTATAATTGAATAATGTTAATAATGAATACTCAAACCAACCAGAAAATAATTTAGAGAATGAGGTTGTTAATCCAACTCTAGGCCTCTTCTCAGCTACAACAACACAGGATTGAACGCAGCTCAAGTTTATCCCTCTCTGCAATGAAGAAGACTAACTGTAATAATAATTACAATGAATAACATACAAAATGATACAAATTTTATTTGCCTTATGATGTATAAATGTATAAAATATATTAGAACTAAAATAAATATTTAAATTCCAGTGTTTCATTTGCAAACACAAAAAATAATAATATTATCCCATTCTGTGAAAAATAATTAAATTATGTTAAAAAAATTTCTTTACTCCTACCAAAAATAGTCATAGACTCACATACTTACAAATAGTCACTTATTACATATTTAAAATAAAATTACTTAAATTGTATAATTTAAGTTTCGCTTTCTAGAGAATTACACAAAAAATAGGAATGATAATCAGTAGAGACATTTCTCTATAGCGTTCTATCTTCACGAAATTTTTTACAGGATAATAAATACATGAAATTAAGGATTTAATTAAGATTTTTACAGTTTCTCAAATAGATAAGTTTTAAAATATAATCAAAACCAATTAAATTAATAAACGCAATAGAAAAAACTCGTTTGGCAAGTAATTAAACTGACAAACAAGCAGGATCAACATTTTAAAATTATCGAAAAATTTATAGCAGAGTTCAAAAGTCAACCCAAATATGAGACAGTCAACAAAAAGTCACTGAAATACAAAAACACAAAAATTTCTATCACTTTTTATCATATAATAGAATTTGTTAAATGTTTAGAAAACAAATATTTTTAAATTATTAAACATTATCAAAGGATAAAAAAAATGAGAGGAAAAGTTTTAATAAATGAAAAGAATTTAAAAGTGAATGAGAATGTCTGAAAAGAATAAGAAATCGTAGCATAATTTATAGGAATAAAAAAGTCTTGAACTAGTTTCTATTTCTTAATAGACTAATATGTTTTTGAATTGTAAAAACATATAAACTAAAAATATTAAAATTTGAAGAGGGTATAATCAAGCAAAAGAAAGGACATAAGAAACAGGTGTAGTAGTGGAACAGCCCTTGAAATATCAGAATGTAGAAATCAAAAGAAAATTGATTTTCGAATGTTTGGAAAGAATAGATTATAAAGAAAGTCATAAAATTAAAAATCAGAATTTATCAAAATTTTCCTTCAAGAATTCCATTCTTTCCAAATATTTCGTAATGCACTTTTTTTAAAAATAACATCTTTCAACACAGATAGCTTTCACCCTACCAACGGCACACTTTAATTATTTTCTTTATTTGATTAATCGGTTCAAGCTTGTACCCCAACTGCCTTTTTTTTCCTTTTTTGTAACTTGTTTATAATTTTCTCTTGCATCTCTGCGTTTCTCTTTCATTTTGAGTGTACAAGCAAAGGAAGTTTCTTAATTATAAAAAGAGAAATATGGTATGTCTTTTTATAAAGCATTATTTGTGCTTTAGAGCACATTGTTTCGATATGGACATATATAGTACAAAATTAAACATTTTATCACCGAAACAAATTTTGTTTGGTCTTAGTAAGTTGTAAAGCATATTATACTAAAAAAAGTGTTGCTTAACAGAGCAAAATGTATTTAAATAGTTTTTAAAAAAATCATGTATTTTCAAAGAAAGAGAATAAAACAAATAACTGTGGAATTTTTAAATTCATCTTTATCTGGATCAACCTGTAAGTACAGTTTGCCGAAAGGAGGTAATTAAGTTTCTCGTATAGAATTTCGTCAGAAACAGATCAAACATTGCTATGATATAAATTTTAAATCTAAAATATAAGCATTATAAACTATACCAGCCTGTAAAAAACAATTAATGTTTTGAAATATGCTTTGGTACAAGGCAATGGTTCTGAGTATAGGCAGAGTGCATGGAGTTAAAAATTTGTCTATAAAGAAAATTAAAAAGTGTACGAGGCAAAATGATACTAAATGAATTTCTTAAAAAAAGTTTAATTTCTATCCTAATGGCCAAAAAAATTCCCTAAAAAATAGAATCAAAGTATAAAGAATACATTATGATCGGAATGTGTTTGAAAACTCTCTAAATGGGTAAGTGTACACACACGAATGGCCAAGAAATTTTGTGAATGAAAATAGGCTATTACATTACCTTCAATTGGCTAATAGATGATCCAAAGCCTTTTGTGCTAAGTTCCATAATGCCATATGAACAGAATGTATTAGGAATTCTAAAAAACAAAGAAACAAATTAGAAACTATCAAAAAAAATTTTTTTTTACTTATTTTTACTATTATTTAGAATGAATTATAACCTTTGTATTGACTAGATGTTGACAACCAAAGGGCGGGATTAATTTCAACTTCCGATGGTGGGATTAAAATGGTATGGTGATCTGAATAAACACTAAAATAAAAAAATATATATCTTAATGCGAAAGAAATTAGCAATACATACAGTGATGGGTTCTTACAATGAAAATATTTAAAATTTCATTAAATATTTTCATTTTATTTAAATATAAATATCAACAATTTCTAAAATGCATTTAAAAATTAGATCAACTTTTAAATTCACATATATAAATATAGAAGAAATATAAAAGAAAGTTAAATTCATCACTAAATGATTCTTTTTTAATTTATGAGTAAAATTTTTTTCTCTCATAACACACCAAAAATATTTTAGCATACTTTTTCTAAGAGTCCTGTCCGATCAATAAATACGCATCAATTCCATTTGTATTAAAAGCATAATATCAGTATTTTGCTTATAAAAAGCTTACTTACAATTTCTGTAGAAGCACAAAACAGTCCAGTTGCAATTAGTAAATTTGTTGTCATTTCTTTTAAGCATAAAAAAACTTTGGTTGGGAAAACAAGCTCCTACACCAAAAGTCAAGTATCAAAACAAAAAGTGCCATTTTTGTTATAGTGCCGACAAAAAAATAAGCGAATGAAAATCTTGCAAGGTCATGACAACTATGAATGTAAAGGTTTTTTACACCACTGTAGCAAGAATTGAATAATAAAGACGAAATCTCGTTAGTTTTGATATTCGAAACCTAATTATTTTGAGTCCGCAATTAATAAAGAGGATACCTTATGCACAAAGCTTCATGAAAATGTATTGAAAATTTCAAGATATTAATTAAAACTCTTTTCTTATAAACACATTTAATTTAAAAAGTACCTCAGGCAAAAAATTTTTAAAATAATCTTAGTCACAAATTATAATAATTTTGATAAAATAATTTTAGTCAATTTGGAGGAAATGCTGTATTGGTTTTCATAAAAAATATTTCCTTTATGTCAATGCATGTGTGAACATTTTATTTATTTATTTATTTTGCTATCACTATTGATCTTTTAATTTTTGAGATTAAAAAAAATATTAAAACCAAAAGACTTTTGTGTATGTATATGAAGAAAAAAGAATGCAACCCTCTCTAGGATAGTAAAGGAATTTCTTTAGTATTTATCAAGCCTTAAGGATGAAAAGTTACTAAAATGCTTGTGTCACAAGAATAAATAGTTAACAATTTCCCTCTAAATGAATTTTCCATCACTATGAAGATCACATCTATAGTGACTATATGCAATTTTCATATTATGGAAATTTTAATTGCAAAAAGTTGCAATAACTTTTTAGCAGAAAATACAATAATAGATGATAGTTTTAAAATGTTTATTATGCATTGCCCTCTTTAATACATTAAAGTGCATGACAATAACAAAATGTTGATCCTCTGCATAATAACACAGTAGAAAAAAAGCACGAAATATAACAGTAGTATTATAGTGATAGAAATAGACTTTCTAAAACATTATTAGAGTGAAAGTCAGAGACAATTATTTAACTTATGGAGAGGCTTTAAGTAAGCACACTTGTAAAAAAACTCAAAAAAGATAATCAAAAGCATTACATTGAAAATATTAGTTTAAAATTATATTTTATAATCTTATCTTAATTGAACAGATTTTATTCACTATTCTGATGTCAGATATAATTTTTTAATTGCCTCTACTTAAAAAATTCAATATAAATCCTGCTTTTGCTGATATAGCACATATAAGAAAATCACAAACGGTTTAAACTATTAAAGAGAAAAAATAACTTCACTAATTTAATTGATGTGAGTAAAGTTAACAAGTTACCTATTCAAACACCATAAGGCAAAACCTAAACAACAGTAAGGATCAAGGCCAAAAGCTATATATCTTGATGGATATAATTCACAAGCAAGTTTCATACTTGTACAGAAAGAGGTTGATACTGCATGGGACATCCGAAATATGTTATTTTTTTAAGTCAAAATAAACAGACTGAATAAAGTTATAAATATTTAATTCCAATTAATTTAAAACAATATTTTAAGAATACAAATAAAACAGTAAAATATTTTTATACCTTAATACCAGCTAGCATTCCAGTTGTGCTAACATTTAAATCCGAATAAGTTATCATTTCAGGAGTTGGGGCTCTATATATGCTAGTTAATTATTTTTTTGGAATGTCATCAGTATCTAAGATGAGAGGCCACGACTTTATATCAACAACATTGCCAGCCTCCTATGGGCAAAAAAAAAATTAAAAATCCAATTAATTTAAAATGAAAAATTCTCATTAATTTACAATAATAATTTCCAAAAAGTTGAAAAAAGTACAATAAGCCATGTTAAATATATTGATTACACAGAGCATATAAATCACAATTAATGGAGGAAAAAAAACAGAAAGAACTTGAAAAACACTCCTCCTTATCTATGGTAAATATTTTAATTTTCTAAGATTTTTAATAGACATTTTACACAAAGTGTTTTTTAGCCATAATCCTACATAACAAAATACATCTTACAGATATTCCTGCAAGTTCAACCCTAAGTTTATTTTTGAGATGAATTTTAAACAAATCAAGTATTTCTCAGCAGCATAAGTAAAAACATCTTGATGCTTTTTTAATGTTTGTTTGTCCTTAAACGAGTGTTTTTTTTCACTGTAAAAATATAACATTTCAAATTTATTCTTATCTCTATCTGTTATTATTCATTTTTATAAATCAGAAATTGGTAGTAAATGAAAAATAATTTAAGTACTACAACAATAGGTAGTGGCAGGTGACACATCAAAGATTGTTTGTGGTAAAAAAGTGGTATTTCAGGCACATAGATTTGGTCCCACCATGAGCAAATTCATATTTAAGGCAAAAGATTAAACTGAGCCTCAGTTCAATTGTGTTTTTATAACATAAAATGCGTAATGGTAACATAAAAATATGCTACCCACATGCAGGATCTTGGTGTTTACCTTAAAAAACCAAGAGTAGATGCATACTATAAACTAATACAGGGTGCGAAGACAGATTTTTCAACAAAAAATAAGCACCTTTTAAGTACTTTTTAAGCACTCAAAAAATATTTTTAAGCACTTTCTCAGAAAAATCATAACTAGGATCTGTATAGTAATAAAAATTTGTTTTTTCTATCGTTAAAATTTATAAACATAAATTCAATAAATTCTAGTTTCTGATAAATATTGCAGTGAAAATATTTCATCTTTTGTAATTTAGAACAAGAATCAACACGGCAAAGGAAAAAAATCTGTTTTCAAAACTAAGCACTTTTTACAAACCCCGAATAAAAAAAAACGCCTTTAAGGGCTTTTAAAAAACGTAAATCAAAAATAAGCACCTTTAAGCAGTTTTTAAAATCTCTATGCACCCTGTAATTTACAATGAAGAAACAAATAAAGCATTTAGACTTAATCCAGTAGACTTTTCACGTTCAGCATTTTATGCACGAAAAATTTTCCAAAAGGAAATTCAGTTTAATCATTTTAAAAAACACTAAAAAAATCCTTAAAAGTAAAAAAATTAACCACTAATGCTTACCAAATACACCATTAGGGACAAAAGAGAAAAAATCATTGCAGAAGTAATTGTAGTCTGAAATCATTGTAGTCTGAAAAAAAAGTAAGTGATATAAAAACTTTTAAATTCTAAATTTGAAAATTTTCCTACCAGAATGAGCTTCTCCAGGTTTAGGAAGATTGGTAACACAGGTGTGAGGGCACATCAAAACATTGGCTGGATGCAAACTTCCCTCTTAAAATCGTTTTTTTTTATTCAGATAAATGAATACCACCGAAAGGAGTAAAAACGATTTTAAATTAGAAACGTTATATTTTTAGATTTGTTATACGTCTGTTGTAAAGTAAAAGGCTTTCTAACAAGTTACATCTTACTAAATTGATAAAAAAAAATATGATAAACAAAAAATGACGAGCGCAAATAAAATAATCCTTACAGTTTCATTAAGGCTTGAAAGACAATATAATAGGAAACTATAAAGATAAATAAAAAATAATAATTTTATTCAGTTTATAAAAATGAAGAAAAAAATTAAGTAGTGAATAAAGCTATTATTTTAAATTATTTTTGCTTAATTTTCTTGGAATTATTTTATTTCTCTTAAAGATACAAATAATTCTAATGAAATAGATACTTCAATTGTTCCTAATGGCATTAAGGTTATACATAGTTGTCATGCAGGTTAAAATACAGAATAAAGTACAAAATATGCAGATAATAGAATAAAAAAATATTTTTTAAGAAGAAGAAAGGCTATTAAACTTGTCATAAATGTAATAATACACATATTATGCACTATGATAGACAGTGTGAGATTTTTTTTCATTTTGTGATGTAACAAAGTTAACTATTAGCCAATATTTTAGTCAAAAAAGGAATATTTGCCACTGCCTCGTTCAATATCAAAGATTTGGATTTCCAAACCTGTGAATAGAGAAGATTTTCTTTCTCACACATAGAAAACAAATCTCAATTACATAATGATGAAATATCATTTCTTGGTTACAAAAATTGAGGAAATATATAAATTTGAAAATGTAGTTAAGAAGCTCAACCCATAGCACATTGTATATTAACACAATATTTCTATTCAGATTTCTAGATGTTTTCCATTGTCATCTAGACAAGTCCCATAATAATGTTGCAAATCAGAAGTAAAAAGTAATTTAGAAATTGAAAAGCTACAAGAGTAAACGGGTTGCAAAATCTATTTTTCCATTGATATTTCTAGGATATTTTTACTTACTTATGGCAAGCAAATGGACAAAACTAAAGCAAGACAGTAAATTCCAACTTGATGAATGCTATCAACAGCTTGCAGTACTCTACTCATTCATTGAAAACTCTGAAAAATATAATAGAAAGAGTTCATTAGAATTATCATCACAAAGCAAATTACACAGTTATATTTTTTTTACAAAACAATTGAGTGAATAAAACCTTAACAATACTGTTACAGGTAGCATAGACCACAGTGCTGGCGTAAAATATCCTCAGTGGCAGACGGATCATGGGTTAGAGTCCCCTTGCCATCAGGTTAACCGTGGGATGCTTTCGTGGTTTTCCTCTTCATGTAACACAAAAGAGGGTTAGTTCCATCAAAAAAAGCTTTCCATGAAGGCAAATTTCTCGCAATACTTGATCACTTGTCTTCCGGTTGGGACACAAAATTACAAGGCTGCGTAGTTGAAAATTGGTAGTTGTAAATGCAAAATTGAAAAAAAGAATTTCCTTGACGATGAGGTTTTCTGGGTTCGATGACTGGTCTATATGGGTTCGACTCCCAGCTTGAGCCAACCAAAAAGTTGAAATAAAAAATCATCTCTGTAAAGGGGTCATAGGTTAAAATCCCTTTACCGGTCGGGCTAATCATGTAAGGTTTACGTGGTTTTTCTCTCTATGTAACACTTGCATTTTTTTTTTTTTGTGTATGTGAAAAGATATGCTCGACATTTGTTGTCATTTAATGAAACTTCGTGTAAAATGCTGAAAGAATTTTTCGAAACAATTAACAGGAATAGTTTGATGTAAAAATATCACATTTTGAGGAAATAAAGTGAAACTTATAACTACTATATCGTCCCAAATCTTTTTATTCTAAAATGATGAACATATAAATACTGGTAACTCTTAATAGATTTATCAACCTTGTGTTTGAAAATATAATGACATTCTATTAACAAGTCAATAAAGCTATTTCTTTAATAAACAAATATTTAATATATGAAGTGCATTTTTCTCATTTGTAATGTATACCAATATTATAGAGTTTAAACATATTTTTACTTTTAGATAAAATTCTCAATTTTTTGCATTTTTTACAGACAATTTCAATCTTTCATTTAATATTTCAAAATTTAAATAATGGAAATCATGCAATATAAAGAATCATATACATATATTTTTCTAAGAGGGATAAAAAAATTGTTAGGATAGTTTTCGGTATCCAAAGTGCAAATCGAATAATCGGTTAAGCCGTATAATATATAAAAGGGAACAGTACTTCAACTATTTTTTTTTACTTTTAAAATAATATGAATTTATTTTAAATTTGTTAATAAATTATTGTATTATAAATTAAAAATGTTCAAGACGAACACAAAAACAACAACATTTTATTTTATCGTCAAACGTTAGACCGCGATAAGTGCCAAAATGGTTCGTGTCAAAATAAGTTTAAGGTAACTTTTGACCAATAAAACATATGTTAATAGTTCACATTTAAACATTAGCTCATTTTGTTTTATAGCTGGTGTAGAACATTGAATCAGTAGCCCATGTCAGCTCCAATTTACAGTCAAGCATTGGGGCAAACTAGCCTTTGTAAAGGAATTTTTGATAGAACTAACCCACATTTGCGTTACAAGAAGAAAACCCCGAAAACCTCAAACGGTCATCCCGACGGCAAGGGTATAACATTAGCTCATTGCAGTAAGTCCTTAGTCTATAAAAATTAAAAGAAATTTCGTATCTTTCGCATTGCTCATTACTTTTATTACATTATAAGCTTATGAGCTTATTTAAACAAAATTATGGAAAACTTTAGCTATTTTATAGCACAGAAAGTAAAATTTGAATTTTGCAAAATTATCAAATTAAAAAAAGGTATGGTCAATACATGCTTTAGCTGATTCCTGATCGATAAATCGCAAGTTTAAATTTCAATTCCAAACATTTAATTTCATTCCAAACATTTCAAGGAAATCTTAAGACATACGTGAAGTTTTCTTAACCCATCCACAACATTAATTTCCACCAGAGCAAATTTCAGCTAACTTATTATTTAAGAAATTCAATCTCGAATTTCACACTCAAATTTTTGCCCATTATAACAAATTATAGGAGTCATCCAAAAACAAAGTAGGTAGGTAGGTATTTTATTTACGTCGCACTAGAACTGCACAATGGGCTATTGTCGACGGTCTGGGAAACATCTCTGAGGATAATCTGAAGACATGCCATCGCAAATTTGATCATCTGCAGAGAGGATGGCTCCCCTGATTCGGTCGCCCGACGACCTGCACTTGAAGTCGCGCACTTGACGGTAGAACAATTTAACTAGGACCGATATCGTGCACCTTCGGTCCCTACGCAGACTAATTAAACTGGTTACCTACCCGCTTACTGATCACAGCCAGTGATGCTTGACTTAGGTGTATTATTGGGAACAGTGTGTTTACGATCAGTTCACTGCGGGACTCCAAGAACAATCAAAGCAAAGTTTATCTTAATTTTTACCTAGAAACAGTAAGTTTCAATTTCACCTCCAGAAGTTACCTCATTAAACAAAATTGTCATCCCAACGAAAACTTTCTTTATGTCATCAGCAAAAATTAGGTTGTAGAAAAAATAAGCGTAAGATAACTTTCGCCTTAAAAGTTTGGAATACTGCTTAAAAATATTTATCAATTGTATTAAATAGTTTTCCTAACAAGTTTTGTTAGACCACCCATTAATAAAAAAAGTATGGTCAAAACAAGTTTCAGCTCATTTATTACATAGAAACTGTAATATTATGAGAAAAAATTGCAAATAACTGTTGGCGCAACAAAGTTTTCATTATCATACCTATTAAAAAATATGACTAAAACAAGCTTTTGCAAACTTTTAATCTAGAAGGAAATTTTTCCTCAAAACAAATGCTTACCGCACAAAATTGTTAGAGCATATGCTGCTTTAACAAAACATATCGTTAGCTCTCCCTCCGGAAAAAGTTATGGCCAATACAAGTTTCTCAAAAATGTACGACTTAATATGTACGAAACTACAGGTTTGAATTTTGCGACCAAACGCTTAGATCATTAAGGAAATCGTTAACTGTCTTAAATGAAAAAAACTTTGCAAAACAAGTTTTAGGTAACTTTCGGCCTAGAAACTATAAGGTTGCATTTTGAATTCACGAATTGTAAGAAATATTTAGTATTAGTAATCAGCGCGACAAAAGGTTCCTTAATATTCCCACCAAAAAAATTATGACAAAAAAGTTTTACCTAAATTATGACCTAGAAACAACAAATTAGAAATGGAACTCTAAACCTAAGTCCATTTTAGTAGCCCGTAACCATAACTAAAAATAATGGGAATTCAGTGTCGCATGTCAACTAGGGACTCATAACTAGGGACTGCATTAGAAATTAGGAGATTGTAGGAGCCAGTTTATCGGAGGGCTTACTTGTCTTCACTTTAAGCCAAATTCAAACGTTACTTATATAAAAGATGAGCTTAAAATATTCATAATATAATTAAATTATGATATATCCGTAAATTTGAGCTTGAATTTATTTCAATTTCTGTTATCAGACATCGCTCATAACCTTTCACTCACTTTGCCCGAAAAAGTAAGCAAATCTCATTTCTCTTTTCGACTTTAGGTGCTTTCGTTATACAGTCAAACCTCGATATCTCAAACTTGAAGGGAGAGGATACAAAATTCGAGATACCGAAAATTCGAATTATCAAAAATCGCATGTTTTCGATGGTAGAATAAAGAAAAATGCTCTTTAATACCTTATTTACTATTCCATATTTATTCTTAAAACACTTTTTACACTTCGATTTAAAAAAAAGATTCAATTGTTGTTTGCTTTAGAGATACACATCTCTAAAGCAAGGTAGTTTGTAACACTTTCTAAGTGGACTATAGCTTTAAATGTCTCCTCTGACATATTTGGCTGCCTCTCAATAAATCTCCTTACAGTGTCCACTGCAGAAAGTGCTTGTTTGTTAGTAACATTGGGTGGTAAATCTTCGATTTCCTCATCCTCTTCTTCTGATAGTTCACAAGAAGCTTTCCTTTTAGCAATGATATCATTGTCATCCCACTGACCACACACCGTTACTGCATCATCTACGTTTACAAAGTCATGAAATTGCATGTAATCAAGTTTCATGAGTCCGTTCAATCTGTCCCAATCATTTTTGGTGTAGTTTTCAGCAGAATTAACGATATTGATTGTTTGACTACTTTCGTGATCTTTAATGAATCCAGCCTTCTTGAAACCATTCATCATCGTAGAGAAAGACACATCATTCCATGCCACTGACGTCTTTATGTCCATTTTTTAAAAAGAGTTTATCATAATGAGAATTGGTTTTCTATTCTTAATTTTTTTTTTTTTTGGAATAGTTTCTTAATCTCAGAAGAAAAATCTACACTATTTATGGAGGAAAAGGATTCAAGTTATCGAGGGATTAGAAAAAAAGTTTTTTTTAGCATTGAGTGTATAGGAAATTTGAAGGGAATTTTTTTTTCTTCGAGATATCGAAAAATTCGTGAAATCGAGGTTCGAGTTAACGAGGTTCGACTGTATTTGAACTGTCTGAAAATGTATTGAAGCACTAGAGTAATAATTCTTACCAGAGCTATGACGAATCACAAAATACAATTCTCCATCAAAGACAACATCCTATCCTATAAAATGCAAAGTAATCAATAAGATAGGAATAAAATATCAGCCTTTTAAATAATAATAAATTTAACACGCATATGAATATGTGGTCACTATATACTTATTTATTCGAAGAAAAATCTTATTACAATACTGTTCAATGCGTCCAATTCTTCCCCATACCTCCGTCAACCATAGTTAGCCCTCTAAACATAGGGATGAGTTATCAGTCGCCACCGGCAACAAGGAGAATAAAATATATAAAAAATGGCGATTAAACAAATGCCTGCCATTCGCAACCTGACGCGACTCTATTCCGCCAAAATTGCCCCATGTGCTCCAAAATCAGTGATTTCGACATTTCGTATTACGCAAGAAATATGCCATATTCACCGAAACTTTCATTCCACACATTCTTGTTGTTATTGTTGTTTCTAATGTCACTCACCCATACTAGCAAGCCTGTTGGGTGAAACTAAGCGAATTTTAAAGCTGAGGGTGCGTTTCTTGTTTTTCAGTAGCTCCATCTATAATCTACCATCTATGATCAAGACGACGTGCGTGACTTCAGACACACACGCCGCAGCCCGTTTGAAGGGTGGACCCATTCATGCATCTACAGATCATAATATTGACCTGAACCAGAGAACGATCGATTTCCAATTCAGATCCCCTAGAAGTATGATTTGTTAAGGAAATATGAAGGATTTTGCGACCCGTCAGATTTAACGTGCACCAGTCACCATTTACTGCACGGGGATCGAACTCACGACCACTTGGACATGGGCCCAACGCTCTATCAACCAGGCTATCCCGGCATGGCACGCATTCTTTCATTCGCAGAAGTTACAAAATGACTAAATAGGATTTTAATGACGAATAAAACTTTTTTTTTATCTTCTTCACTTGCGGCGAAACGAAAAAAAGATATTTACAGTGATAAAGGTTTCTTTTGAGAATAAAAAAATTTATTTTATTAGATTTAAATTCTAAATTATTGTTTTTAACGGCGATTTTATTCAGGTGCATTTTTAGGAGTTGTTTTAGACTTTTTCTATCGTCGTTTCTTTCTAAAATTTTCGGCTTTTAAGTTCTGCTTTAACGAATTTTTTCCGTCCTTTTTTTCCTTTTTCTATAATTTTTTTTTAATCTTTGTTTACATATATTTTTCAACCGATTCTAATAGAATATTTTGTTTTGAATTAATTATTGCTTTGAATTCTAATAGAATATTTTGCAAAATTGTGGTAATAAGAAAATAACGATTTTTTTTTGTCCATTTTTTTGTTTTTCTATAATTTTTTTTTTATCTTTGTTTACATATATTTTTCAACTGATTCTAATAGAATATTTTGTTTTGAATTAATTATTGCTTTGAATTCTAATAGAATATTTTGCGAAATTGTGGTAATAAAAAAATAACGATTTTTTTTCGTCCATTTTTTTTCTTTTTCTATAACTTTTTTTTTATCTTTGTTTACATATATTTTTCAACTGATTCTAATAGAATATTTTGTTTTGAATTAATTATTGCTTTGAATTCTAATAGAATATTTTGCGAAATTGTGGTAATAAGAAAAATTGAGATTTTAGAACTGTTTTTTTTGTTGTTTTTTTTTGTTGCTATTCTTTATTTAAAATTTTTTGTTTCTATCGACGCTTTTATTACGCGTTATTTTTTAAGAGCATTTCTGATGATTTAATTTTTTTTATTTCCATTTTTTCCTAGATAATATGGAAAAATAAAATTTTGCTTTTGAATTCAAAACCATCCATTTTCCTCTTTCGCTTCATTCATAACTGTCAGAAACACTGTTAGTATCGTTTTTATGCCTGTTTTATATTGTTTTTGATTTATTCTTCGCTATCTTTATTATTTTGCTATAAGTGGTGATTCTGATATATATATTTTTTTCCATGTCTTGCATTTCTTTTATTTTTCCATTTCATTTTTTTTAAGAAATGTAAGCGTGTGTTTTTTTTTAATCGAAGTGTTTTTTAGTATATTATGTAAGCTAACATGAAAAACTGATAATTTGCTCAAAACTTTTAATAAATATAGATAAAAATTAAGTAAGGTATTTGCATATTCTTCTTACTTTTTCCCCTCTACTTAACAATTTCAATTCATTTAATTCACTTAATATTTAGGAACAACTATTATAGTTTTTTGTCTCTTCAGGTCAGTTAGGTTTTCACGCATTTATCATTTTTGAATAATGAAACTCTGAACAGTTTTATTTTACACTAGATCAGTATTTCAGGCACACTGAAATTCGTTATCCAAGATTCATTTCGAAATCAAGTTAAATTCACATCAAATTTTAATTTATGGATGGTAAAAAAAAATTATTTAACAAAATATATTGCGCTATATTAATCCCAATAATATCTGCTTTGTTTAGTATCTAATAAACTTTACGATTCGAAAATAACACAAATTTTATCTAGCATAACTGGTTCAAAAGATTTATATTTTGAGAAATGCTTTGCATAAATAATATGGATTGCTATTTTAATCGTTTTAAATTTTCAATTTTAGAAACAGTGGCTCTTATAAAAAATGCTGGCAACAATTTCTTACTAATTTTGTCTTATTTCGCTCAGCAAAAAAATCATAAAAAATTTAAGCAAAATTTACTTTTAAGTTAAATTTGTCATCGAAATCCCAAATTTGAATTTTGATGCAAAACGATAGCGAATTATTAAAAATAGTTCACCCAAAATTTTCGTAGGGGAAGCCACAAAAAAAAAAAAAAAAAAAAAAAAAATTCTGACTTGATGACGTAGGAAAAAGTTTGAACCTTGCAACTAATCTTTAGCAATTAAGATTCTCAACGTAGACGCTTAAGACTTCTACTGGATCAATTGTGAGTTACAGAAATAAAAATTAAACATTGAGTTATACAATATAAAAAAACATTTTTCTACCAAAATATTTTTTTACATTTTTATCTCTGCACATATCTCATGTCATAATTTGACACAACAAGTTTGAATTTTAAGAGCGGACGTTTGCCCTTTTTAGGAAATTGTAAGCCCAAGTGTATGCATTTTACCTACCAAAGAGTTGTTTGAAAAGCAATTTTTAGTTTTTTTGTGTTTGGAAAGTTTGAATTCTGCCTCCAAGTGATAGCTCACCATAAGAAATCGTCAGGCCCACAATTTTGTTCGTTAGCAAACTTGTCAACTATACCACCGAAACTAGTTTTACTTAACTTTTGACTAAGAAATTACAATTTATGACTTAGATAATTTAAGGAATTTTCCCTGCCGACGCCTATTACAATGTCGTACGTTAGCATTGCTTATAATCCCCCCCACATTTGTCAGAAAAGAATTAGCATATCACATTATTACCAGAACTATGGTGCATCGCAAAATACCTGTCAATTATATGCCATCCTCATCATTAAGACTATCATGCCTAATTTGAATAAAGTTTTCATATTATATCAAAATATTTAAAAAAATATTTATAAATTTTCGAAATTGTATAAAACTTTATGTACCTTTTAGTTTATATAAAATTTTATGTACTTTTATGGGACTTTTAAGTCCAGCTAATATTTCCCTAAAGCATTGAAATGGAACAAAATATCCCATTGGAAATTGAAATTGTAATATAATTTTCCGTTTATCATTACTAGGTGACAACACACGATTATTTGAAATTGAACATCACCAATGTAATTATTTAGATGCTGGTATTTCGTTCTAAGACGCCATTTTACGATTCCTCAATTTCCTTCCTCAATTCTCAGCTTTCTACCTTGATCAAATTTGCAAGTAAGTGAGTTGGTGACCGATATCAATAAACGATGTTATTTAAGACATTTAAAAGCCACATGTTGCAAACTTTTTTTTAACTTCGATTAAATTATATTTTTTTTAAAAAAAACCTTTTAAAAATAATGTGAGGCTATAAAAATTTAATTGAATAATAAAAGTAATAAATATGTGATAAAACTCAGTTAAGCATACATTTAAACACTCAAAAAATATTTTTAAGCTTTATGTACATTAACAAAATGCAAAATAATTTTTCAAAGACTTAATATGATCATGATAAAATAACTAGTTTCTGACAAAGAACTCTTTTCTTAATTATATTAGCCACCATAAAAAGATCGAGAGATTTTTCGGATCGATTTCAGATGGTGGAAAATGAAGCCTGAAATTGAAAATATTTTGCAAAATGCAGCGGAGTTACACATGAGAGGGTAAGAATCTCAACGAACTCAGCTCAATATACGCACACGTGGACCCGCAAGTATTGCATCAAACATGTAAAATGATTGGCGCTTTCATACGCTACTTACTGATGGTACACTAAAATGCAGTGTGTTCAAATGAATGTAAAACGTTGAATAGAACAATGTTAAAACCACGCTTTTGCATTAAACATGGCGAAAATCTCATTTCTGGAAAGTGAAAATTGAGTAATTTTTAAAACTAAAAAAAAAACACCTTTAAGGGCTTTCAAAAACGAAATTAAGCACCATTAAGCACTAAGCACCATGACTAGTAAGGAATTGACAGGAAATTTTCCTATGAGAAGATATTTAAGCTTACCTTCCAGTTTTTTGAGATTAAAGTCATAAGTGTCTTCCAGTTCGTTCATAGCAGTGACCTCTTCCTAGGCAGCGCTAAAGTTTGTTTTTAATACTTTTTGAATGTGGTCGCTCAACACTATTCCTCAAGCTGCAGAGACAAAGATATTTTTTCATACACAAAATTTATGTCAAATTGTTCATTAAGTATTGGTTGGCAATTAAAAATAAAATCAAAATTTTTTCTTATTTATTTGATTTTATTGGATTTTTGTTCAATTTATATAAGCTTTTTTTCTTCTTTTTTTTTAATTTACAAGCAAAATTATCTGATAAAAAGTATTAACAAGGTTGCCACTGATATCTGTAAAAAAATCCCTATGTTTCCCCTGTTCATATTATGAACACTATATTAAGAGGATACACACATTCACTGTGAACTATATTAGGATGAAGATGGTAGTTTTAGTTGCTAAAAAAACTTGGGAGAATTAAGCTCAACATAAAACAGATAATGATACAGAAAAAGAAATAATATAATATAGCTGAACTATCATCTTTAAATATCCATAGATTGCGCTTTGAGATGACTGAATTTTTTAAAAGGAAATAACATTCTCGGTTTGTAAGGAAAGATACAAATTTTCCCGCATTTTCCCTACCATTTTAGCTGATTTTTAAATCTCCTGTATTTTCCCTGTGGAGTGGCAACGCTGATTAACAATTCTTAATATTATTCAAAAACAATGAAATAGCTAAAATAGTTATTTGAAACGAAAATTTTTAAACGAAGCACAACAGGGTGCGCAGCCAAATCTTTCAACAAAAAATAAGCACCTTTTAAGTACTTTAAGCATGCAAAAAATATTTTTAATTTTATCTATATACATTAACAAAATGCAAAATAATTTTTAAAGACTTTACATGATCATGCTAAAATAACTTGTTTCCGAAAAAGAACTCTTTTCTAGATTGTATTAGCCATTAAAATGATCGAGAGATTTTTTGGTTCGATATCGGTGGGGGAGGGTCTGAAACTGAGAATATCTTGCAAAATGCAGCAGAGTTGCACATGCGGACTCCCAGCATTTCACTTGCCATGTAAAATAATTGGTGCTTTTATACGCTATGGACCGATGGTATGCCGAAATAGATTGTGGTTGTATGAATTGTGAAAACGTTGAATAGAACTATGTGAAATATACCCTTAAAAATATTTTTACTCACTTTCCAAAAAAAAAAAAAAAAATAGATCATAATTAAGATCTGTGCAGTAATAAAAATTATTTTTTTCTAACGTTTAAAGTTTTTAATTTATGAGTATAAGAGAAACAAAATTCAAAAACATTTTAAAAATTTATATAACATAATAAAATAACTAGTTTCTGATAAATATTTGAGAGAAAATTGCGAAAAATATGCATTTTTTTCTTCATTTAGTATGACAATTGACACAGCAAAGAAAAAATCCCATTTTCGAAAAGGGAAAATTAAGCACCTTTTAAAAACACCCAATGAAAAAAGCACCTTTAAGGGCTTTTAAAAAAAGGAAGTCTAAAATAAGTATCTTTGATCCCTTTTTAAAACGCTACGCGCCAGGTATAATAATCATAACAAACAAGTCATTAAATAATTAAAATCAGTGAAATTCATCATAGTTGAATTCCAAGCGCAACAGAAGGGAAATCACACAAGTATTTTTTTCCAAAAAAAAATATTAAATATTCTTGAAAACAAAAATTCTACTAGTATATGCCACGTTAGGGTGCGATGTTTGACATGCACTGTTATTTCTGCTAAATTCTGTGATTTGGACCATCCTAAACATTATCCGTAATTTTTTTTAAAAAATTATCACATTTAAAGGCAAAATAAATTATTATAAGACTTTTAAAATTGCAAACACATTTTTTTTGTATCCAAATAATGCATCGTAACAGAGAGGGCAGGAAATGTAACAGAGTACATGTACAGTAAACGTACAAATTTGGCAAAAAGTTAAAGGGAAATATCAAAAGTGACTCTGCGGTTATTTAAAGTTGGAGTTGACAGCACTGCAATAATATCTAACAAGTGAACCTATGCTACATCTTTGTTGTTGTATTTGAAAGTTTTTACTTTATCAGACCGTGTAAAAATAAACAAGTGCATTGTTTGTTTCTTTCTCAATTTCAGTTATTTGGGCAACAAAACTAACTTCCTTTTTTTCCGTAAACTTTTTACACTTGAAAAACTATCTATTGCAACATCAACAGAGTCGCTGTGGCATTATGTCAGATCACAAAGTCCTCCAAGTTCCCAAAACACTTCAATACCTCTGGGGGTAGTGAAAAGTACAATGCTACAGAGTTGAGCATTGGTAGCTATTAACTCAAATTTGGGCCGGCCGTTCAATGACGATAAATAAAATAAAAAGTCGATTGAACGATTGTCGCAAGTCGGTATATTTTAGTAATCCTACGTACTTAGTAGGCAACTGTGATTTTAATAGTAAATGCACATTTTCGTGAATAGCACATACACACATGATATGGTGTTTTACTTACACATAAAATATAGATAGGTCGCAGTACAGCAAACTTTTTGTCAATTTTTATGATCGGATGCATCTGCTTTGAAGCTTGATATGCCTCCATTAAGGTGCACATTTGGATTTGTGGACTTTCTGTCCATTTTCTCTGACAATCATGCACTCAGCTCTACCAGAAGTCTGGTAAGAAAGTTTATCAGATGGGTAGAAATTTATTGCAAGCTTTTTTGCTTCATTAGAGATTTTGTTACTAGGCTGTTTCTTTTGTTCTGATAGTGAGGTTACAGAGTATGCGTGGCTTTTTTAATAGCTTTCCCTAATGTCTTAGGAGTATTATAAAGAGAATATCCTTCCTGAATTTCTACGGCTTGTATCAGTGCCTTTTTATTTTTCCTTTGTCTTCTTTTTTTTCAATTTATCTATTTCTCTATCAAAATACTTCTGATATCATAAATTTTCGTTTTATATTCTTTATCTTTCTTCTTACAAATATCTTTTTTTTCTTTGGAACATTCTAGCTCTATATTCTCTCATTCCTTCTGCAGCTGTTTTCCCATATTGATTACTCACTTAGAAAACTTTTAACTATAAACTAAACACACTATCAAATAAAAATTCCACAGTTTTGTATAAAAAGTGTGCTTTAATTGTGGAGAAACTGGTTTAAACTAGTTGAATTAGGATGCATTAGCACTGGTTTACATTCCTAGAGTCAATTTTTAATGGTCAACCTCTCAATTTTGTGTAACTGAGGGGACATATAGTTTTGTCCTCTCTGTTATATGAGAATCTTTAAAATTGTTAAACTTCTTTTTTCAAATATATAACATGATTGTACTAATAGATTTTATTGTAAAAACCAGTTATTAAGGTAAAGGTGGTAATGAATAAAATAAACTTTAAAAAAAATTGTAACAAAGGGGACAAATAAATATTTGAGATAATTTTTGACATAAAAAACAAGAAATATTTTGTTGACAGAAATCACTTCATAATTAGTATCAGAAACAATTTATTTTACAATATAAATCAAACTATATATGTAAAATCGTAGTATTTTTAATAACTTATTCTTCTTTAAAATAGACAGTTTTTCTTTTATAGAATAAGTCAAACTTATGAATGCTCTCTATTTATGATAAATTTTACTATAATCATGTATAAATCCAAAAAACAACTTCTGAATTCTTAAATTACAACAAATTTTCTTTAAAATGATACCAAATACAAGGACATTGCTTAAACTTAAAAAATTCATTACTGGCTTCATTTGGCATGTAATTCAACTATAGCTCAACATTTTACTGGATTTTAAAGACTGTCAATTACATATCTGGTGAAGTGTAAAGTAGTTTATATCAAATTTTTTCAATGAAACAAAATTTAAAAAATGACCTTGGGGAGAACAAACGCTTCATCATAATATACTAAATATATATTTAAATAAGTTTTAAAAGCACTTGTATTTAAAGAAACATAAAAGTAAATGGGTAAAATTGAAATATGTTTATTGCCAGTAAATTATTTTTTGTACAGTTAATGGAAAATTATAATGTAAAACTTTATAATTTAAATATAATAATCTATATACAATAAAAACTTCATTAACACTGAGAACTATCTTTAAAAATATCACAATCTCGAGAATAGATTTATAATTATATTCAGTCCTAGCAGCAAAGGAAAAACAAATTTAAAAAAACATATGACAACCATTTAAGTGATTAGTCGCAAATTTAAGCCTGATGCCTTCTACAAATTTGAACGAAAAAGCATTTTTAATTTATTAGATTTCAAAAAATACTAAAGTTTGAAAGAAGTTTTTTTCTACACTTGAATCATCTGCATCTCTTTTTTTTTGAAGGGGGGGGATTATTTGATTTAAAGAATTTTTTGTAGTACACTCATTGTAAAAGTGTTCCCACAATTCAAAGTAATTTATTTTTTAAAGTTAATTACACTTCAAAATTTAAATATACTATTACTTAATTCAAAATTTTAATATATTACAAAAGCAGTTTTCGGTATGCTGTTATTTTAATTATTTAAATTGTTTAAGTTAAAAGTATTAATTGCTTGAAAATTAATTCTCATTTTTTGCTATTGTTCACATTTTTTTTCTATAATTGTTTCATAATCCTTCGAATTAATCAGGCGGGAATTTCAGAATCAAAATGCTCATCCAATACTAAAAAGATTCTTAACCAATTCATACCTTTAGAATTTAGATTTAAAATTTTTTTTTTAAATTTATTCTAATATTTTTTCTTCTCTTTTCATTAATTTTGAGTATTTTCCGTATTTTTTGTACATTTTTAACTTGTGTGCATAAATATACATTGTTGGTTCAGACACTCCTATAGAAAAACTTACACACACAATCATTGCAATGAAAAGGAATATACACAATTTTAATAGAATTCCTTGAGCCATCATTTTAAGAAAAATAAGAATACTCACTACATATTCATCTTCATAGCCTTCTTCATCATCTGGTTCCCCACTGTTTGGATCACAATCTTTAACTAAGTACTTTAATGTGTTACTCAAGGTTCCAAGTACTGAAAGACATTATAAGTTTCAGTATAAGTACACAAAACAATTTGCTTTTTAACACAAAATTAAAAACACTTAGGTAAATCGTTAATGTCAAAACTTTTATACTTAGTGCAATACTTCAGGTGACCTGACACTGATGTTAAAATTTTTAATTAATTAGCAAAAAGTATAGTTTCAGCCTCCACCTAAGTATGTTGCTTTATTTCTTGTGACCTGCATGCTTGATTGCTGGGTTAATTGATCACATTTCAAATGATAAAATTAAATAAAAATTTATTAACATGTTCATAAAACTTTTAATTAAAATAACGAATATGTGCGTGGTGCAAAAGACTACTGGAACAAAGAGAAACACGTGAGTAATATAGAAGAGGGGGCATAAGTTTTTACTGCGTTTTTGTAAGACTTGCTTGATTATTTCTTTAAAATATACACTGAACAATAAAAATGAATTAAAAATCTTTAAACTTAAGTATTGCTTTTTCTTTCCCTCACAATACATGCACGCGATTTACTATTAAACAGGTAAAGACAAGCTGACCAACAGGTTTGTATGGATTTTCTCTTTATGCAAATTTCCAGTTGTCTATGTGTGATTTGTTCTTTTGTTCATTAGATCAGGGTGCGCAGCCAAATCTTTCAACAAAAAATAAGCAAATTTTAAGTACTTTTTAAGCACTAAAAACATTAACAAAATGCACTCTAGTTATCAAAGACTTTTCATGATCATGATAAAATAACTTGTTTCTGATAGACAACTTTTTTCTTGATTACATTAGCTACCATAAAATGATCGAGAGATTTTTCGGTTCGATTTCAGAGGGTGGAAAATGAAGCCAGAAATTGAGAATGTTTTGCAAATTGCAGCAGAGTCGCACATGAGAGTGCAAGAATCTCACCGAACCCAACCCAGTAGATGTACATAAAGACCCGCAAGTATTTCATCAAACATGTAAAAGGATTGGCGCTTTCATACGCTACGGACTGAAAGCCAAAATGCATTGTGTTAGAATGAATTTCGATAAGGTTGAATAGAACAATGTGAAAACTACGCTTTTGCACAATATGTGGCGAAAATCGATATGGTAAAGAAAAAAATTCATTGCCGAAAAGGGAAAATTAAGCACTTTTTAAAAACACCCATTAAATGAAGCACCTTTAAGGGTTTTCAAAACGAAAATCGAAATCAAGCACTTTTTAAAAATGCTACGCACTATGTAGATTAAAATTTCGCTCTAATTTGTTACGACCGTTACTTATGTCTGTATGCTGATCGAGGAAAATTTTTGGAATGATCACTATTTTCTTTGATGGGCTAAAGTAGCGGTTCCCAAATGGTGCTCCGCAGAAACTTATGGTTCCATGGAAGATTTAAAGGAGTACCGAGACCTAGAACTTTATAACATTTTTGAAACCTACAAATATATTTAGGTGCAATGATTAAATCATTATTTAATTAATATTTCGGATGTCTTTACTATATTATTTAAAGTAAAGTGACAAAAGAAAAAGCACTTGCTTTTGAAAAAATAAATGCGAATAACTTAGTGATAGGACTTATACAAATGTGCATTAGTCTTTCCCATTGTGATCTTCAAATCAAAACTAAATTCGTTAGTAAAGAAATGTGCTTCCTGAACAACTAATTTCAACTTAAGTTCTTTTTAGTTTTCATTTCAACGGCTTATTTCATCATTTTTAGCTTATGAAACAAATCCATATCTAGATTAGATTCTGCTTGCGATTTCAACTGTCGGATATCAAACCTAATTTAAGATACGAAAAAATTTCATTACTCCAATTAAATAATTTGAAAATAAAATGTAGCACTTTATTGGTTAATAAATTTATAATTGTCTTTTTGTAGTTTTTGATAATTAGCAGTCTTTCATATTAGTGATTTTTAATAATTGTTTGTATATTCACCTATTTAACTTAATTTATGAAATCGGGGTTCCATAGAAAGAAGTTTGATTACTAAGGGTTCCACAAACGAAAAAAAAATTGTGAACGGCAAGGATAACGTATAATTTAAAATGTTACTTCGAATAAAAACTACTAGTTAACCAAATTAATCAATTTATCAGAAGCTGGATACAGGATGTTTTTGGTCGTAACATTTTTGGCATTTGCGATAACAAAAATTTTTGTCAGGCTGACGATTCCTCACTAGCAGTTAATGTTCTGAGGAAAATTAAAACACGTGGTTGTTTGGTCGGTTAATGGGCTAAGACATATTTTTGAGCATATTTAACAAAAAGTTTTGTTGTTCCAACATGAGGAGGTTAGATAATAATAAAGAAAAATCTATTACTATTCACTACAAAATGAAGAAAATTGTGATCCCTTGCGGCAATCACAGGTTAAATGATTTGCAAATGCATTGGCAAAATGATTGTTTTTTTTTTTTTTTTACTTTTTTTTTTTTTTTTGGAAAAGAAACTTTATTGTGTTTTCATTTAGAACAACTTTAACTGTTAATCCTGAACTGCTCGGTATACAATTTCGCAGACATATTTAAATGCAGCTCAGAAACATTCTGTATAATTCTTTCGATCACTGAATAGACATTGAACAGCCGACTCACAACGTATGATTTTTAAAAAGAGTGAATATGAATCGCGATATGTGTTTTGAATGAACGTGAATATGGATCACGGTGTAGGATTTTTGAATAGCGAGAAAAATGGCAATGTATGATTTTTTAAACGCCAAAATACGAATCACGATTTGTGATTTCTATATCTCATGAATATGAATCGTGATGGATGATTTTTAAATCACGTTTTGTTAATACGAAATGCGAATTTTAGATCGCGTGAATACGAATTATGATGTGTGACTTTTAAATTGCGACTGCCATAAAAATAAGCGTTTGAAAAAATATTTGTGTTGAAATTGACACAGAGCACGTAAGTGATAATTTTAATACGCGATTCAAAACTCGAGTGCCGTGAAACTATAGTAATAAAAATATCAGGATTTTTTAAACCGTGGGGAAAAGTGTGGTAATAACTACCGAAAAAAGCTATTAAAATCCCTTCATATTTACGATGAAATAGGCATAAATAAACCTCGACAAAAAACGGTTATCCAAATGAGCAATTCCTTACTCGCGATTCATAATAATATCATACTGAAAATAACGAATATTTAAAAATGCGAAGCAATAACTTCCGAAAAAAGAATCAAAAGTCATTTAGAGTTGCGATGAAGTTTGTGCATATAAAGCGTTTCATAACTGTCAAAACGTTAGAAGATATTGCGATTTCATAAAAAAAATCGCGATATCAGAAACTACGTGAAAACGAGTGGCAATAACTACCTAAAAGTAATTGGATTTAGGACGAAGACACACGAAGAGCGTCAATAATAATGTCGTATTAAAAATATTGGGATTCCTAAAACTATGAGTAAATACGCAGCCATCGAAAAAAAGCGATCGAGAAACTAAATTGGTAGAGATAGCGTACATCAAAAACTTTATTCTAACAATTCAAAACCAACTTTCTAATTAACTAACAATTCAAAATTTCCGAAAATTTTTTATTTATTTATTTTTCTTTTTTCAAAAATTGAATTATTTACTTCTTTCATTTTGTTCAGGTTGCAGCCGCGGGGCGCACATCGAGGATTGGCGGGCCGCATGTTGTGCCCTCCTTCATTAGACAATTAAAAATAAATTTCTTTAAAAGAGTTTGACATACATTTTCTCAATATATCCTTCAATGATGTGTTTTCTAAAGATCAAGTACCATTGCCAGCCATACATTTGCCCGGTATATCCTACAACGCAAGTAAAATAACTACATAGCCGCATTTGGGCAATATTTTTAGAATTAAGAAACAGAGAAATATTTAAAAGTTCTTTAAATAATATAAATTTCAAATTGGGAAAATTTTTTTCTACATGTATGCATTGAGAGTTTACTTGAGTGATTATTTAACAAATGCTCCTTTCTTGTAATTGAATGGGACATCTTACTTATCCTACCAAACATCACATTCAATTCAATCAATCCATTCTAGGCCATGCAAATAAGTTTTATAAAATGTGGTATTTTCATTGAAATATGCTTACACAGACACAAAATATTATTAAGACACAAAAAATTCGTGTATAAAAAACTATATTTTATTCAAGATATGAAAAGTTTAGTTTAGTTTAGCTTTTGAAGTTAGTTTATTATTAGTTTTAGTGCCACTTGTAATTAATTCATAGTTGATTTTAAAGTCCTAAAAATTCACTTAAATTTGTATTGTATTAGAAGTTTGAGACAAACTGCAAATCTATGCTTAACTCGGATAAATCATATTATAGCGCTTAGTAGTTTTTTTTCCATTTATGGTGCAAATGCAGTTATTTAATTCATGTTATATATTATTTAATAAATAGTAAATAAAGTATTTTCCGTTAACTATTTCTCTACTTAAATTATAATTTCATTTAGAATTATCAATCTATAAGTCTAAAATTAGGATTCCGTTATTCCTTATTAAATTGTCGGTATCAATAAAAAAAATATCAGACATACGAGGTTGGAATCCATTTAAGTTTAATGTTGTTTCAATACAAAAATTGAATAATAAATGTGAAATGTTGCTAAATCTTGGAGACCCGTGGTGGTTCAAGGGATAGAGCGTTTCACCTCAAAGGAGGTGAACCGGGTTCGAGTCCCAGCTATGGCTGGACGAATTCCGCACCCGGCTTGCACCGACCGCAGCGCTGACGCAAAAATATCCTCAGAGGTAAACGTATCATGGGTTTAAGTCCCCTTGCCGTCAGGCTAACCATGGGTGGTTTTCCTCTTCATGTAACGCTATTCATAATTTTATTTTAAAGTAATTTGAATTGATTTACAATAAACGTATGGTTTAAATACTGTTCAAAAAATATTAGTAACAATCAGGTAAGTATTAAAAACAATTCAACCGGAAAAAATATTTCAAAAATCATGTTTCAAAGTTGTTTCTGTAATTTCAGAAATTTTAAAAAAGCAATTTCAATAATGTATTCCTCGTGAATAAAACAGAAAATTCCCAAATTTTTTTTCAATTTTAACAATATTCAAATTTTAAAGAAGGAAAATTTAAAAACTCACACTTATTTTTAATTCTTCGAGATGTAGTACTTTTTTTACGTTGCATTTAAAATTCTTTAAACTACCTATGATATAAACACATACAAAAAATTGCTATGGTGATTTTATTTTTATTTTGAAAAAAATTTTGTATGAATTTTATTCTGAAAAATGCATTTTGCTTATATATTTTAGCTAATAATAGCATAAAATTTAAAAATACAACTCTCGTGTTCAGTTTATTATCCTGAATTAATTCAATATTATGCTTAAGAAAAGTCATTATAAGAGAATAAGTATTTATTTTTTGCAGTTTTTTTTAGGGAGAAAGTTTTTTTTTTTTTAAGATAAGCAAAAATAAATAAATAAAGGGTTAAGAATTATTTGCATCTCCATTAAAAATTCTCTTGTTGCGGCAAGGTTGCTAGGTGAACTAAGCGAATTTAACGCAAAGATGGGTTTTTTTGTGTTTCAGTGGAGCCATCTATGGCCAAAAATACCAATTCTGTCACACACACATCATAGCCCATTTACAGGGCGGACCTATTCATATATCCATTTATTCATCCACAGATCGTAAATTTAACCTGAAGTAAAGAAAGATTAATCTCTAATTCAGTACCGCTAGATTTATGATATTATATGTTTTCAGAATTAACGTGCACCAGTCGCTATTTACTACACTACGCTATTTACTACGCTTTGGCCTGCGGTGATCAAACTTACGATCACTTGGACATGGGCCGAACGCTCTAATAACCAGCCTATCCTGGCAGTACTTAAAATTCTAAATCTAAAATATTTCCATTTCCTATTTGGGATCAAACTTTCAGGTGAAAGAATTTCAAAAAATGTTCTTATGTATGTATATATAATTCTTATGTATTACTCAGTTTACTCATAATGCAAA
This sequence comes from Parasteatoda tepidariorum, assembly GCF_982258835.1. Classification (NCBI taxonomy): domain Eukaryota; kingdom Metazoa; phylum Arthropoda; class Arachnida; order Araneae; family Theridiidae; genus Parasteatoda; species Parasteatoda tepidariorum. The sequence goes on from NC_141765.1 coordinate 87,889,745, forward strand.
ATGAAATAACAAAATTTTAATTTTTGAATGCCCATAATGATGGTTTTTGCATTATTGTGGAAAAAATTATACTCTTAATATTAAATTTGCCTTTAGGTTTATTGATAATTTAATTATCTTTAATTTTCAAGATTATACTATTTTATTAAATAATATTTACCTCGAGGAATTAATCTTGCTTCGTAATCATGATGATAATATTAATTTTAATTTTTTGGATTTGGGTATTATAAAAGAAGAAAATATCTGGTTTGTTGATTTATTCGATAAAAGAAATGATATTAATTTTAATATAAATAAATTAATTACTTGGATTTCTAATGTTTCCAGGAACATCTATTTAAATACCATTTTTAACGAAATGAATAGAATTAAAAGAATATGTAATAATATTTATTTATCCTAAGAACAAATAGACAAAGTCTCAAAATTTGATAAAAAACAATGAATACCCAACTAAAGTAATTAAATTCCATTTAAAATCACTGAGTTAATTGTATATTATTGCAAATAAATTCACTAAAAAATTTCTTTCATAATTATATAATTTTTACTATTTGCAAATTCATTTCGGGCAAATCCGTGGCTAAAATTATGTGCGAAACATTCAATTCATGTTTCTTTCTCTTTTCTATTTTATTTATTTTTCTTAAATAAATGTTAATTTTCTGAAATTATTAACTGTCAACTTCTTATTCTATATACAGTATAATATGATCTTGCGCACATCCATTTTCAGGCCCATCCGTGGTAACTAACAAATCAAACAAACTTCAGTACTGCAGTAAGAACGCACTTTAATACAAAACCCCTATATTTACGCTTTAACCTCAATTTGCGCTTTTGGTTTTATATTTTACAATCTGGCAATCTTGTTACGAAAATATTTTACATCATTTTTAAAAAATTCCCCTTTCATGTAACTTCATTTGAATTCGCTACTCACTTTATAGATTTCGTTTCACGTTTTATTCTCTTTTTTCTTTATATTTTATTTTCTGCTTTTACGTGATATTTTTACTTAATGTGTTCTATTTTATTTGTTGTGAATTTTTAAAGAAAAGTTTTCGAGTGCTCCTCACACTATTGTATTGGTATATTTTGCTTTGTCTATATTGATACAATATTAGAAAGCACTCCCTTCTGCGAATATAATCGAGGGAGCTGATGAAAAGATTATATCTCTTATTTTCCAGATTCTTACAATTTTTTTCCCTTTTATTTGGATTTTTCTACTTCCAGCTTCTTGTTATTTTTATTATTATTTTTCTCCCCCCCCCCCTTTTTTTTTCATTGTTCTGTAATTTTTTCCATGTTTTCTCTGCATTTTGTGTGTGTTTCAAGACGCAAAATGCTATTACAAATTCTTATCAAATACTGGAAAGAAACATAAACGAATAGTTATTAATACGAAGCATTCATTGAAATTTCTAAATTTCACGTATTTCTCTATAAAAATTTAGTCAAGAAGGTGATGTCAAGCAGGTTTCCTCTATTGGTATAAAGTATGTGGATCTTTTGAAGTTAGTTTATTATTATTCTTAGTGTCACTTGAAATTAATTAATAGTTGATTTTAAAGTCTCAAAAATTCATTTGAATTTGTGTTGTCTAAGAAAGAAGTTTAAGACAAACTGCGAACCTCTGCGTTATTAGGATAAATCATGTTTTTGATCTTAGTTGGTTATTTTTCATTTACGGTGCAAATACAGTTATTTAATTTACGATATGAATCATGGTATTATATGTTAATTATTTTTCTTTTTTATTCATAATTCTATTTAATTCCATTATTCCTTTTCAAGTTATTGGCATCAATCAAAAAAATGTCAGAAGTACGATAATTAGAATCTATTTAAGATTAATATTGTTTAAAGGAAATATCACAAAATCTTGTAAAGAGTCGAGGTAGCTCAGAGGATAAAGCGTTCGTCTTCCAATGAGGTAAACCGGATTCGAATCTCAGCGATGGCTCGTAGATGCGAATTCCACACCCAGCTTGCACCGACTGCAGTGCTGACGTAAGAACATCCTCAGAGAATCATGGGTTTAGGTCCCCTTGCAGTCAGGCTAACCATGGGAGGTTTTCCTCTTCATGTAAAGCAAATGCGGGTTAGTTCCATCAAAAATCCATCATCCTCCGCTAAGGCAAAATTTTTCCCAACACCTTATCCATGAGATACTTTTTTACTGGATTGGGTTCAAAATTACAAGGCTATGGAGTTTATTAATATTAGTCGTAAACCCATAATTAGGTCAGCTGTTAAAGACGGTAATAAAATAAAATAAAAATCCTGTAGAATTATGTATGAAAAAAGTACTGTAAAGAAGTATGCTTATGGTTTTTTTTAAAGCATTTTCTTTTATTTGCATTAAATAATTTGTTTCTATGCCTTTCCTTCATTCAAGTTATTTTGGTATTAAACGAAGTTAGTGAAATATGTTTGAAATGAGTGTATTGTACTAATAGCAAATTTTACGTTGCATTTCGTAAATTGATTATGATGAATTTGGTAAATGAAGTATTTTCTATCAAATGTCAATTGTTCATTCATAATTTTATTTTAAGTTATTTGAATTGATTGAAAATAAACGTATGGTTTAAATTCTGTTCAAACAATATAAGCAACAATCATGTAAGCATTAAAAACAATTCAACCGGAAAAAAATATTTAAAAAATCATGTTTCAAATTTGTTTCCCTCATTTTAGAAATTTAAAAGAAAAATTTCAATCCTTGTCAATAAAACAGAAAATTACAAAAAAAAAAAAAAAAAAAAAAAAAATTCAATTTAAACAATACAGTCGAACTCGTTTATAACGAGCACAAAGGGACCGTAACATGTACTCGTTAAATCCGAGTGCTCGTAATAAACGGGTCCTTAAGGCAGGCTTGCAACCAGAAGAGGGGTGGGGGGTTGAGATGTCAAATTATTGAGCTTACATAAAATTTCATTAATACTTACTTACTTTAATTAATTTAATTAAATACTTTTCTTAATTTAATGATAACTATCCCCCCCAACCAGCAAAAAATTTCTAGTTGCGCTACAGTCTTAAAGGAAAGAAGCAATAAACGGAAAGAAAAATAAAGGAAAAGATTCTTACCAAAACATTTATTTTTTTCATTAATCTACATATTTAAAATAGTAGTTTGTTAGCTTACTTTGAAGTTTCAGTTCGCGGTTTTTTTTTTATTTCGCACGCATTTCGTATCATTTTGAAAAAAAGATTGGACGACAGAAAAATATTGCTCGCTAAAACCGGGTCTTGCTCGTTAAAAGCGACTTCTGTTCCATAGACTTAACATTGATCCAACCAAATATTCTCGTTTCCCTCGGTAAATCCGAGTTCTCGTTAAATCCGAGCTCGTTATAAACGAGTTCGACTGTATTCAAATTTTGAAAAAGGAAAACTTAAAAATTACACTCTGTTTTATTTCTTCGAGAAATAGTAGTACTTCTTTTACGTCACATTTTAAATTCTTTAAACTACCTATGAAACACATACAAAATTTTTTTTTTATTTTTTATTTTTTTAATGGCGGGCACTTGGAGCTATTGTCCATTGGCCACAGAAAGTGCCAGAACTGCTAATTCTCTTTTCGTTACCCAGTGGGCACCTGTGGCAAAGCCACGGCGGTGGAACAGCGTCGCCCAACATACAAAAAATTGCTATTGCGATTTTATATTTATTTAAAAAAATTTTTTTTTATGACTTTTAGTTTTCAAAATGCAATTTGTTTACATATTTTAGCTAATAATAGCATAAAATTTAAAAATACAACAACTTTTGTGTTCAGTTTATTATCCTGAATTAATTCAATATTATACTTAAGTTATTATATATGAATAAGTATTTATTTTTTGCAGTTTTTCAGGAAGAAAGGTTTCTAAAAAAATAAGCCTTTATTTCTGCTTAGATAATTTTTTCATTTGCTTAAAATTCTGTTGTTGTTTCCAATGCCACTTGCTAATACCAGAAAGTCTGCTTGGTGAAACTAAGCGAATTTTAGGCAGAGGTGCGTTTGTGCTTCAGTGGAGCCATCTATGGCAAAAAATACTTATTCAGTCACGCATACGTCACAGTCCATTTACAGGGCGAGCCCATTCATATGTCCATTATTCATCCACGGATCGTAATTTTCACCTGAACCCGAGAACGATCAATCTCCAATTCAGTACCCCAGAAATATGATTTGTCTTGTAAACATTGTGACTTTGTGATCTGACAGATTTAACGTGCACCAGTCACCATTTACTACGGGTAGTCTTCAGCCAGTGGTGAACGAACTCACGATCACTTGGGCATGGGCCCAACACCCTAACAAGCAGGTTATCATGGCAGTACTTAAAATTCTAAATCCTAATTATTGCCATTTCCTATTTGGAATCAAACCTTTATGTGAAAAAAATTTCAAAAAATTTCTTATGTATATATAGATATTTCTTATGTATAAACCAATTTACTTATAATGCAAAATGACGTAACAAAATTTTAATTTTTGAATAAAGAATATCAATTCTCAAACCAAATATCCTTCTCAGTTTGCATTATATTTGAAAAATGTAAATCAGTTTTTTCAAAAATAAGAATAGAATAAAGCACCTTTGTAAGTAAAATCACTTTACCGTAAGATAAGTTTTGGTTTGGCATAATTCGTTTACCAAGGAAGTGGATTCTGACGTCATAATCCAGCCTCTTTTTGAGTCACGTGAAGCTATTTTCGTTTTAAAGCTAATTTTGAAAGTTTTAAGTTATAGACTTGTCAAAATAATCAGCATTACTCGATTACCCTACATATGCAGGTTACTCGTTCTTAATATTAATTTTACCTCTTTGTGCATTCCGCAATATCTCAAGAACTTTTAATGAAAATTAAAAAGATTCCGTACAAAATTATAAAATATGTTTATCCATAGATAATTCAATGCAAAAATGTTTAATTATTTCTTTTATTATTTTATATAAAAATAGCCTAAGAAATTTTGAATTACAAGGTACACATTTTTTGCATTATTTTAAATAATGCAATTTTAAACGGTGAAATACAAAATTTAGTGAAATCGGACGAATAGTTCCCAAGAAATTGAATTTTGAAAAAGGGGTATTTTTAAAAATACGTAAGTCGTATTGTTTGAAAAAGTCTTATATTTAAAAATTGATTTCTCAGGAACTATTCGGTCAACATCGCTCAAATGTTGTATTTGACCATTTAAAGTATTAGCAACAATTAAAATGATGCAAAAATTGTACACCTTAGAATTCATTTTTTTTCTATAACTAAATAAAAAAAATAAAAGATTAAAAGTATTTACTAAAAATGTTTTTTTGCTTGAAATTATTTCTGGATAAACGGAGCTCACGTGAAGCTTTATGAGAAAAATCATTTAATTCGCTTAAAAATTTCGAGATATGACGAAGTACGCAAAAAGTAAAATTAACATAAAGGGGTTCAAATTCTGGACCACTCTCTTGTTCAAATTGCTTGAACCTTATTTCTCAGATTGTGACTACCCCCTATTCGAATCCGTCGAGAAAACGATATGTCTATTCAAAGAAAGTACTTTTTTGTGTCCGATTTCGTAACTTAAAATAGCGTTCCAACAATTAATTAGCATGTTGTACATAACCTCCTCGAATCATTCAGATTGAGACCACGAACGTAAGATTCAATCATTAGATCAAAAATTAATGGTGGTTCATTTATTATTTTTTTATGCACTGTCAAGCAAAACTCGTGTTTATAGCAGCTGTAGTTTCAATTTGTGCTACAGTTTTGAAAAAGAAAATCCAAAAAATGAGACAGGAAACAAACAGGCATTAAAAAATTAAAATTTTTGGACAAAACTAGCAAAGATTTCAAAATTGATAAGACATGAGAATTATAATCTTACCTGTGTTTTGCTGCACTACATTATGTAGCTCATTTAACACCATAGCTCTTTCCTATAAGAAAAATAGTTGCTTTAGTAAAACCATAGTTAAAAAGAGACAGCAGTGTAAATACTGCAATAAAAAATGAAGGGTATGTTACTACTCCCTCTGGGGTGGGGAACAATTTGGTTCCATATCCAGACGTTACCTCCTATGTGCTTTTCAAATTCCGATATTTTGATTAAGATATTATAATACACATACTCCAAATTTAATTTACCACTTTACGAGGTCAATGCGTGACAATTTAAACGAAAATCTACATAGTTTTTCTTTTACTTTTATAACTTTTTTATTGACAGTTTTTTCCCTTCAGTTTTTCATACTCAAAATATCGCATTTAAGTAACCGCGTTTTTTTTTCATTGTACCAACTTCATCGTTGTTGTTGTTTCTAATTCCACTTGCCACATGGGCAAGCCTGCTTGGTAAAATCCAGCAAAGTTAACGCAGAGTGTGCGTTTCTTGTTTTTCAGTGGCACAATCTATGGCCAAGAATTCGACTTCTGCCACACCTTACGTCGCACCCGTTTATAGGGCGGACCCATTCATACATTCATCCACAGATCGTAATTTTGACCTAAATCAGAGAACGATCGATCTCCAATTCAGTACCCCAAGAGGTATTGATTTGTTATGGGAAATGAAGGACTTTTGCGATTCGACAGATTTAACGTGCATCAGTCACTTTACTACATGGGGAGTCTTCGGCCGGCGGGGTTTGAACCCACTAACTCTCAGACGTAGACCCAGCGCCCTACCAGGCTATCCCGGCCGCGATATTCCACTATGACTAACTCTGGGGCACTTCTTCGCCAAACTGCGCGATAACTGCTTAATTGTTATGCGTGCATATGTACGAACGAGTAGAAGCGTCTGTGGCAAACCTTCACTGTAAACAAGGAACATCGTCTTTTTAAACTTGATTATCGTTATGGAGATCTTTAAAAATAATTGCCTTAAAGAATTACAGAAGTATTAAGAAGATTCCTTTCAATTCTTTTTATTTAACTGAAACCATTGATTACTTAACAGTTCTAAATTGATCTATTATTTTATTGATTTTACTTATTAATTTTTGCAGTTGTAACACATTGCCTTCCTTAAAATTCAATGAGATTAAATAACTGTTCTTTTTTTTTTTTTTTGTAATTTATCAACATGTATCAGCAAGATACTTGTGCTAATAATTTATTCATTTAAAATATAATAAACCAACATTTAAATTTAGCACCATTTTGTAAGATTACCTATTTAATTCTTTTTATCTGCTTATATTAGCTCAAAATATATATTTAGATCTAACATACCTGTGCTTTTTTGTAAATTTTTGATATTGCTTTATTTTATGCATAAATGTTTCTAACTATTTTTAAAAAAATTGACCTAAATATATTAATATAATATTTAATATTATATATTTTAAATCATATTTTTTTAAATAAAATTTTTTAATGTCGATAGTATATTTGAGAATTGTATGTATAAAATGTAATCTATCAAAAATCAAGATAAGCAAAAAAAAAAAAAAAAGAAAAATTCTACTCTGACCGTACATTGTGTCCCCTTATTGTGTAATATAATGTATGTTTATTATTGCTTTATAATAAAATATATTTTTTCTTATTAAGTTGCTTGATTTTATTTGTTACATTTTTTCAATATATTTTTATTGTTTTAAGGAATTAAATTCACATATTTAGTTCCTTTAATCTTTAAACTTTTTTTCTTTGACAAACTGATATAAGTTGGCATTTTGGACCACATTATTAAAGTTATTACTATATCAATATCGATATAATTCTCCTGATTTTCACCAGAACTTTTAATTTTGCTATTTCTCTTAACTTGGAAATATTTAAAGTAATCTTTTAAATAAGGTTACTGCATTTTTGCATTACATTACAATGGTAGTTTCTTCCGCTGAACTAAAATTTTATGAAGACATTTAATTTTTTTTTATTTAATTTTCCCTTCTATTTGAGCTTAGTGTTGATAAAGGATGCAAAGAATAGTTGTTTGGTTGAATACCTGATACATGCAGAAAAGATGCAGGCAAATATTTGGTTACCAATTGCGACTCGTAAATTCTATTTCGGGCAAAATACTATACATTGATTATAGTTTAAACAGCTTTTTAAATTAAAGCATTCTATTTGTAAGTTTTCCAAAGGATTATAATTACCACTTTATTATAATTGTTAAATTTTAAAAACATAATAACAGAATATTCCTCTTAGAAACAACTTTTTACCATATTTTTTTTTCCATTTTTGCAAATTTTTTCCCACAATAATATATAAATATTTATTATAACATTCGGAAAAGGAAATCAGATGGTTATCAAATTCATACCTATATTTAAATTTAATTAATTTAATATGCTATTATATTTAATAATTAATAAACATGCATAAATCATTATCATGCATAAATACATGGATTTTGTTGCTCAAAATACATCAACTGATATCGAAATGTATTTATATTCGACCAAATCGAATGTATTTGATTTTTGAAGCAAATGAGCCAGATGCAAAATAATTTTTGCATTAATACTATTGATTCAAATTTACCATATCTTTTTCACTTCATGAATTTTATAAGATTGTAGTTTCCCTGAACATAATCAAAGACAAATGATTTCAAAAGTGCTTTATTATTAAAAATTCAAGATAATCTAAATTAATGAAAAAAATTAAAAAAGCACTTTTAAAAGAAATGCATGTGCATGAAAGAAAAGAATTGTCATTTCATTCAAATGTTAGTACATCATCATTAAAATAAAATGTACTCATTGAATTGCAGCATAGTATTTCTCTCAACATTTTGTGGTTGTCTAAATGCTACACCATATAATTAAACAATATATTTTATTTGTGAATCAAGTTTTAAAATTTTTTACTCTATAAACAAAATTAAACGTGATCGCACCCTTATTAGTGTATAATTACAATATTTTGTGTTTCACATAAAGATTTAATAAATGTGACTGACCAAGTTTGAATATTGTAGGTTAATACGTATATGAGGACCATACTGCCCAAAACAGAAAATATCAGTTATTACGCAAATTCACTTAGGAAGAAATGTTTAGTGACTCTTTACGGGATATTAACTTTCTACTGGAATGAAATGTTGATAATTTCATATTAAAACGGTGAGACTATACTAAAAATCGCTGGGTTTTCTTTTCGAGGAGAACCATTGTTTCTTGATGGTAAAAAAAGTTGGATGAAATGAAAATAAAAACTAGGCAAAGTTTAAGACACTGAATGCAATCATAGCGAAATAATTTATTATTTTTCTGCATTATGTTTTAAATTAAATTAAAATAAAAATTATTACTAAATGTATTAGTTTATCCTTATTTACCATTACTGTAAATTGGATCTATTGCATTTAACTCATCTTGAAGTCATTTTTATTTAGATTTTAATTACTTTTTATAATTAATATGACTATGTAAATATTTAAATAATTGGCTTAGATAAAATTGTTTGTATTAATTCAGGTCTTAGTTTTGAAATTTACAGGAAACTGCCAAATATTTTGCTTACTAATACTTTTTCAAAACTAAATCTATTAAAAAAAAAAAATAATTTTTAGAAATCAGTACTATTCATGTGAAATTATCAAAAATCGATTTTCACATGAGAACCAACATATTATATCAAGCAAGTCTAAGTTTTACTTTGATGAGCTATTTTTTAAATAGCAAAGAAGAAACCAAGAATAATTTTCAACAACTGATTGAAATATGGATAGATTAACCATAATTTTTATAAAAGGTATGGTAATTGTTGTGTAGTGCTAAACTTCCTGATATTAATTATTCTTGTAGTAAATTTATAAAAAAAAATTCAACATTTAGTTCTAAGCGGAAATATGATTCTATAGATGAAATCGTGAATGGTAGAAATGTTTATTTGTCAATATAATAAAATTGCGTTGCGCCATGTAAATACAAACATATAGTTGTATAATTAATTACTGCACCATTTTTACGTTACTTGAATTAAAAATAGAAGTTTCGTTATGTGAAACAATTAACGTGAAACTAAAACATACGAAAAAAAAACAACTTATATATCTTAAGTAATTTTATTGTTCATTTAAATTAACAAATTTTTGTATATGCGAGTTCCACCGATCATTACATAAACAAACACGAAGTTTAATCTCGTACGATTCGAGAAAGCGTGAGATTCATAGATTTGGCGTGTTAAGAATTCGCACGCCAAACAGTGCCAATTGGAGTGCCGAGTTAGTCAAAGTGGAATATCACATCCCGGATTGTCGGTAGACCTGGATAGTACTTCATTGTAACTTCATCGTAGAATCCATTACAATTTCAAATTTATTTTGGGAACTAATTTTTTTCATAAATGGTTAGTTTTAATTCCGACATTTTGATGTGATGTTATGATGATGCGACGCTTTACAATTGAGTGCTGATCATATTCTGACGTGCTCAAATCACGTTACGTAAATCTAGATCGTTTAAAGAATTTTTAGACTATTTTTGCAAGGTATTTAAAACTCAAATATTTTCAGCATATTACGACACTCAAGGACGTACTCAGAGACTCAGCTGCCCTGGCCGAAATATTGAGGCATTTTATCATGGTTAATAAAAATGAGATTTTGTTTTTATTAAAACTATTATTTTTCAATTTTTTAAAAAATTGCTTTCGCATTTAACGATCAAAACTCTGATTAAATACACTGGTTATCATAAATTAAGGAAAAATCACAAAAATAGCGATAACTCTTTCAAAAGTAAGCCAAACCGTGCAAAATTTGCATATGTTGTCCACTAAGAGTAGCTGAGTAAAATTGCAATATGCAAATTAGTGGCGCTGCACTCGGCTTACGTCATCTGCCTGGAGCATAAAAGTCCAAGTTTGAGAGAAAGCACACAAATTTTACTGTGATTGCGACATTGAAAATCTGAGATAGCCAATTCGTAATAATGACCTCTAGGCATCATTTGCCTGAAGAACTACGATGGAGAGCCATCGGGAGACTAGAGGCAGGGCAGAGTCAATCAGAAGTGGCCAGATGGCTAAATGTGAGTCCATCTGTGGTTCATAGACTTTGGAGGCAATTTCAAACCACAGATTCGGCATCTAGGAGGTTCAGTCAAGGACGGCCAACTGTTACGACCAGTGCCGATGACCGATATTTGACATTAAGTGCACGCAGGAATAGAACCGCTACTCCGACACATCTTAGATCCTCTCTTGCTGCAGCCACCGGAAGGTTGGTGTCAACGTCAACTGTGCGCAGAAGGCTCCACGAAGGTGGTCTGTATGCGAGACGACCAGCCATTTGCGTGCCGCTCACATCACGCCATAGGAGAGACCGTTTGCAGTGGGCCCGACAACATGTCCACTGGACGTCAGATCAATGGAGGCCTGTTCTCTTTACGGATGAGTCCAGGTTTAGTCTAGAAAGTGACAGTAGACGTTATTTGATATGGAGAGAACCTGGGACCCGTTATCATCCATCAAACATCCGTGAAAGAGATGCATACGGAAGAGGCAGTGTCTGTGTTTGGGGAGGCATATCCTTAGGAGGGCGCACATACCTCCATGTCTTTCCAAGGGGAACCGTGAATGCTCAGGTTTATCGAGACAACATCCTTGATGCTTATGTGCGCCCATATGCCGGGGCAATTGGTGATTGCTTCCTGTTACAGGACGATAATGCAAGACCACACAGAGCTCGCATTGTTGATGATTATCTTCAACAGGAAACAATTACTCGCATGGAGTGGCCAGCTCGATCCCCGGACTTGAATCCTATCGAGCACGTTTGGGATGCTCTAGGGAGGCGTGTATCTGCCATCAATCCGCCCCCTCAGACCCTTGCCACGCTTGCAACTGCTTTACAAGAGCAATGGCTCTCACTTCCTATTGAACTGATAGACCGCATAATTGAAAGCATCACACATCGCTGTTTGTGCTGTATTGCTTCTAGAGGCAATCATATTCCATATTAAAGGTACTTTTTCTATTGCAAACCGATACTTCCAATTTGTTTATTTTATACATGTGCTAATTTCTATACTACTATTAATGTCTGATAATTTCTTTTTATGTTGTTTAATACCTTACTATGTGTTGTATATTGTGGGTAAGTTTCATAAAATTCCATGTGTAATTTCTTGAGTTATCGCGATTTTTGTGAATTTTCCTTAATTTATGATAACCAGTGTATAAAAAATAATTTTTAACATTATTAAACAATAGTACTGCAACTAAAATTCTTAATAATACTAATAATAAAAAAGTTTATTATTTAATAACTGCAAACTAATTGCTGAATAAATAAGTTAACTCAGTCAGTTATTTCTTTTTTCAAATCAAACTCAAAACGTTAAAGGATGGTAAAAACAGAGAACTAAACTGTCGGATGAAAAGTAAATTAATTCAGATGAGAAAACGTTTTAAAACAAATTATTCTTGGTAGAACAAGTCTTTATTCTTTACTTACAAGCAGTGATACTCAACCTACACTTTTATTAAATTTTGAAATTACTTCCATCGGGTAAAGAACTGGCACCTATGGTTTGTCTATGGTAAGAACTCTCCCCTAGGCAGGGTTGTTGTAGTTAATTTACGTCGCACTAGAGCTGCGCAATGGGCTATTGGCGACGGTCTGGGAAACATCCCTGAGAATGATCCGAAGATATGCCATCACAATTTTGATCCTCTGCAGAGGGGATGGCACCCCCGCTTCGGTAGCCCGACGACCTGCAAGCGAAGTCGAGCACTTTACGGTAGAACAGTTCAACGAGGACCAATACTGCGCACCCTCGGTCCTTATGCAGACTGATCCAAGTGGTCACCCACCCGCACACTGACCGCAGCCGGTGATGCTTTACTTTGGTGATCTGCAGGGAACCATGTCTTAACGATCAGTCCACTGCGGGACTCCCCTAGGCCGGTATAGCCTGGCTGGTAGGGAACTGGGCCCATTTCTAAGAGATCGTGGGTTCGATCCCCGCCAGCCGAAGACTCTCCATGTAGCAAATAATGACTGATCCACGATAAATCTTACGTTAAATCTGTCGATCTAAAGGATTTTGTTCATCGTGTTCGTACAACGATAGCCAGGAAATCTTAAAATTTACTGTCGCAGTGACGGCGACAAATGATCTGACAGCCAAACGTCCCTTATTTGTATTTGATAAAAAAACGAATTTAAAATTTTTAGAGGATTCAGGTATGGAAGTAAGCTGCTTGCCCGTCCAGAAAATGATTACAAATTTACACCTTGATCCATTACAATTATTTAAAGCTAATAATCAAAAATATTGACGCGTCAGCGTAGCCGAGAGGTCAGAGTCGTCGTCCTGGAAAGCAGTGTTCGATCCTCAGAATTTTAAGAAATTATAAAACTCTAAAATAAGCTTTTATTTATTATTTATGTTTCTTCTAGAAAGTTCTAATACGTCATTTCCTGTGCCGTTATTATTCCTATAAAAGACTGGGTGTTTCAAGCCGAGACGACAGTTGCTTTGTTCCCTGAACTTAGAAGGTGTTACATAAATCTCTTCAACTTTTTAGACTAATTCGTATTTATTCTACGCGACATTATTGACCTACGGAACTAAGTTAGTGAGCATTAATTGAGCATTACGAAGAGACTGCAAATAAAAAATTACTACGGTGCCCGTTCCAATTATTTTCAGAGCACTTAGGGCTGTTGATTGACTTAAAATGGCGTAAATTAATTCATGTCACTTTTCTTTATTTGGCATAACTACCGAATCTGATACTTTTTAAATAAAATTAATTTCAGGTGACGTATATTTTTTATTTTATAACCGTCGTTGAACAGCCTACCCAGTTTTTTGGGTTTACGACTACTAATGTTCAACTCCGTAGTCTTGTCATTTTGAACCCAATCCAGAAGACAAGGGAACTACTGGATCAAGTATTAGCAGAAATTCTGCCATCGTGGCCGACTTATTGATGGGGAAGAAAACCACGAAAACCTGCCATGGTTTGCCTAATCGCAAGGGGACTCTATCATCCACCTACGACTGAGGATATTTTACGTCAGCACTGTGGTCGATGCAAGCCGTGTGCGGAATTCGAATCAATCAGTTGTTACTGGGATCGAACCCGGGTCACCTCATTGGGAGGCAAGTGCTCTATCCCCTAAGCCACCACGTTTCAGGTGACACATATTAAATTTTCCGGAATTAACTAAGTTAACACCAAAAATTAAGCAGGCGAATCATAATACTGCACATTATTTCGATTGAACTGGTTCTCTTACACACAGGAAACCTAGACGATTAAGTCCAAAAATATGGGATGTTGTAAAAACAAGAATTTCAGTTCATGCTAGAGAACAGGGTATTCGCCGGTTCTCGATGTCACTATGGTTGTCTCTAGTCCTTAAAGCTCAAGAAATATTCGACCAGATGGGGGACTAGAGGAAATTAAACACACAATTTTTAAGTTTCCTTTTATGAATTTCAGTGAGGTCAGTGAGGAGTAGAGCAAACTTTTCGGAGGTTCATTAATAAATGTAAAATTCATTAGATTTGCCTTTTTGCTATGTTAACCTCGGTGATATCCTTATTTTTAGTGAATCAGAGGAGCAACCAGGGTGCGTAGCCAGATCTCTCATCAAAAAATAAGCACCTTCATTACTTTTTAAGCACTCAAAAAATATTTTTAAGCACTATATGCATTAACAAAATGCAAAATAACTTTCAAAGACTTTACATGATCGTGATAAAATAACTAGTTTTTGACAAAGAACACTTTTCTTGATTATATTAGCCATTATAAAACGTTCGAGAAATTTTTCAGTTCAATTTCAGTGGAAATAGAGAATATCTTGCAAAATGCAGCAGAGTTCTACATGAGAGTGCAATAATCTCACCGAACCCAGCTCTGCAGACGCCCATGCGGATTCGCAAGTATTTCATCAAACATGTAAAATGATGTAGGGGATAAGGACATTTAACTTTCCCCGGGGGGTTTTAGAAAAGCAACACGCTTTTGACAGACCGGTTTTACGCACAAAAAGTGGCGTTCGCGTCGTCCTAGGGCAGAGGTCGCCAAAGTGGTCTATATAGACCCCCAGGGGTCTATTTAACATAAGCGGGGGTCGATCTGAGCCAGGGGGTCGAATGGGGGTCGATCCGAACCGGAAGGTTCGACTGGTCGAAGGATTATCAGTATTTTTCAGATATGTGACAATTAGAAATAAAAGAAGACTTGGAAATATATACAGGTAATTTTAAAAAATTGAGCGACGATTTTAAACTGCGTTTTGTTGATTTGGAAAACATTGACATCCCTGATTGGATTATTGTGCCATTTTCTGCTCAAATTGAAAACGTGGACATCAACCTGCAAGATGAGCTTGCTGAATTATTATGGGGATTTGAAGCAAAGACGCTTTTTAAAAATTTAACAATAAGCAAATTTTGGACAAATATAAATACAATGCAAAAATATTTAAAACTTTACGAAATAGCTCAGCCATTTATGATAGCATTTCCAAGTTCCTATATGGTTGAAGCCGGTTTCAGTCACGTACAGAAGAACTAAGAACAGAAATAAATTAAATGTTTAGTTTCGAGAGGATTTAAGATTAAAATTGACCAATTTTGAATCCAATATAACAAACCTTGCAAAAAAAAAAAAAAAAAAAAAAACACCAGGCACTTCATTGATTAAGAAGCAATAAATCCGTAGATACTTTACTTTTTATTTCTACTTACTTATAATTACTTATTATTTCATAAATATTAAGGTATTTATATTTCAACATTAATATATTTTTCATAAAACTATTGTTACACTATGTACTATTACTTTAATAAATATTCAAAATCATAAAATAAATGTGCAAACACAGTATCTAATAGAGTTATTTTAATTAACAGAAAATTACTTTTATGGGGGTCTATGGAGATTTCGAAAAATTATGTAGGGGTCGATGATCAAAAAAGTTTGGCAACCCCTGTCCTAGGGATTATTTTCTGACGTTCCCGCCATACCTTAGCATTGCGCGTAATCAGTGTTGATCATTAAAAAGCAATTTAATTTAAATTCTAAAATTTTTTCATTTCCGTAAACCAGTATATTATTTTGTATATTGCTTAAAGATGTCTATTCATTACTCATAATTTATTTGTTTGTTTATTGAAGTTTTAAAACCAGAGATCATTCAGATTACGAGGAATTATATACTATAGTTTCGGTTTTGTTTAGTTTCGATTTTCAGAACTTGGGTTAATTAAAACCGAAGGAAGGATATTTGCTTATTCAACCATAGTTATTAGTTTAAAGCGTCTGGTTCTATTATAACTGAAGTACGGATGCTTATATTAGCATTTTTTTATTTTTAAAAATTTGATTTAACAGAACGAGTTCAAAACTAAAACCCTTTGAATTTTATAAGTTTACTATTATTGTTTTAAAATCGTTATAATTAAAAATGCACATTAATGACAAATTTTTTTAAACGAAATATAAGCCATGCAACCGCAAATTTTTTAAATTTTCCGATGAGAATTAAAAATAAAAATCTTTTTCATGAAAATAATTATTCGTAGCATTTATCATGAATTCGATTGCATCTTTCAATTTCCGATCTTTATTAATGCCTTTGCACGAATAATTATTCAAATTATTATAATATATGTATCCCTATCAAAATCTCCCAATTCATTTCTTAATGTCCGCGTAAGACAATCTACCTTGCTAATTAATTGCCTACAATCAAATGCTCTTCATTTTGTTTTGATTTAACAAGGAATAAAGATAAAATAACTCATAATTTATGCAAATATTTAAACATTTCTGCCTTTATGAATGTTTTTTTTTAAAGAAAACAATCATATTTTGCGTTACACGTAAAGGGAAACCACGAAAATATCATTCAGATTGCTTGACGCTTAAAGAGTTCCAGCGAAATGCTCAGTAATGGTAATGAATTTTTTTAATATAATAAATAATTTTTTTAGCGTCTTTGACAGACAGTCAATTATTTCGGTGATTAGCGAGATGCTCTTCACATTTTTTGTAATTTTAAACTCTTTCCAAAAATCAAAGTAGCATGCAATTTAAATATCGGTGTAAAACAATGTTTATAAAAGTTATTAAAATAATTTATTTTAAACAAGATTAAGTTGAAATTAAAATAATCAAATGTTGCGTTAAATGCAAAGGAAATCCACGAAAAAGTCTTTTAGATATCTGAACAATAATAAGATTACAGCTAAATGTTCATTATCGCAATGAATTATTTTTTTAACCATTAATTTTTTTATCATCCTTGACAAACAATTTGTCATCTAAGTGGATGTTTTGAAATACTTTTCTTATATTTTTAACTTTCAACACGATCCAGAAATCAAAGTAACTTGCAATTTAAATATCAGAGTAAAATCATGGTTATAAAAGCTTTTGTAGTAACCTGTATATTATTTAAAATTAAATTAAAATTTAGACAAATCAAATGTTGCGTTAAATGCAAAGGAAAACCACGAAAAAGTCTTTTAGATAACTGAACAATAATAAGATTACAGCTAAATGTTCATTATCGCAATGGATTATTTTTTTAACCATTAATTTTTTTATCATCCTTGACAAACAATTTGTCATCTAAGTGGATGTTGTGAAATACTTTTCTTATATTTTTAACTTTTAACACGACCCATATATCAAAGTGCCTTGTAATTGAAATAGAGGAGTAAAATCATATTTTGAGAGACTTTTTGAATGAAAATAATTAGAATTTCCATTACACACAAATGAAAACCAAGAAAGCGTTTTACTAGCAAACTAATTGTACGCTAACAGGCAGTAATGAGACTATATCTCAGCAATTATTATCATTTTCCAAGTTCTTGTGCTTTATCTGAAATATAATGTTTTGACTAGCTTGGAATGTTTACCAAAATGTTCTTATGTTATTTATTTATTAATTTTTTGTAAATACATGAATTGTGTTTAATTTTATTTGAAATGTTTGAATTTCAGAATGATATAAAGAATTAAATTTGAATAACATATTAGTTTTTTTTTTCTTTTAAGTTTAAAATTTACGAATTATAAATCTTTAAAAAAATCTGGAAAAAAAATGTGTCATAAAATTTGCGAATTGCAGATTTTTCTGGCAAAGAGACTGAATGTTATCAATTATTATTAATCATTGCAACTTATAAAAAACAAATTAAAAAAGAACAAATTATGTACAGCTGCAATAAACAAGCACCGCAATTCACTAGAGGCGTGGATATAGAGTACAAACTTGTTACTAGACCAGTGATGTCAACGCTCACCGTGACGTCCGTTTGGTCGAGTGATTGATCTTTCTGGCGCTTTCATACGCTATGGACCAACAATACGTCACTGTTTCCAGCAGCTCACCGAAGTCAAGTATCACTGGCGGTCAGTGAGTGGGGGGGGGGGTGACCACTTGGATCCGTATGCGTATGGTGTGCGGTATTGGTCCTCGTTAAACTAATCTACCGTGAAGTGCTCGACTTCGCGTGCAGGTCGTCGGGCTACCGAAGCTGAGGTGCCATCCCCTCTGCAGAGGATCAAAATTGTGATGGCATGTCTTCGGATCATCCTCAGGGATGTTTCCCAGACCGTCGCCAATAGCCCATTGAGCAGCTCTAGTGCGACGTAAATGAACAATAACAACGACTGACGATACGCCGAAATAGGTTGTGGTTGAATTAATTGTTAAAATGCTGAATAGAACAAAGTGAAATATACGGTTTTGTATAATACGTGACGAAAATTGACATGGTTAAGGAAAAAAAAAAACTCCAAATTCGAAAAGGGAAAATTAAGCACTTTTTAAAAACACCCAATGAAAAAAGTACCTTTAATAGCTTTTAATAAACGAAAATCGAAAATACGCACCTTTAAGCACTTTTTAAAAACGCTACTCACCTTTACAGCACAAAATGCATGCTCGAACCGTATTTCAATGTCTGTTTGGTGTGCCAGAAATGTCAATTTTTTGGTATTTAATAACTAAGGAGGGCTCGAAACCAATACCTGATAAAGTAGATACGATTTTAAATTACCCGCAGCCAAAAAGAATTGGAAAGATTTCTTTTAGATTTCTCACTTTATCGTTTTCTACCTCGTGCAGCTTATAACTAAACTCATTTAAGCAATTTTTTGAAAGGCTCAAAGAGCGCAATGATAATCGTATGATTAACTGGTCAGCACAGTCCATGAGCGAATTTCAAAATTGCAAAATCCTTTCAGCAAACACTACACTACGCTGCTTACGCATCCTTACCTCGATGCAAATTTAGAATTGCACGTGGTTGCCTCGGATTTTGCAACAGGAAAATCTTTATTTTAAACAGAAAACGATTTTCTTCAACTGTAGGGAGTTGTAATCAAACAATTCTCGAGACTATGTTTTGTTCACAGATCACAAACCACTCACCTATGCATTCAAGCAAAGGTTAGATAAATTTTCCCTTCAATTAGATTTTTTTTTATCTCAGTTTACAACAGATATACGATACCCAAATGGTTCTGATAATATAACAGCAGATGCGTTATCAAAAATAACTCCTATAAACATGCCAAATCCTGTAGATTATAGCAAAATAGCAGAAGCTCAGGAAAATGATGAGGAATTAAATCGTTTAATCAATATTTCCTAAGATTTAGATTTAAAAAATTTAAATATGACTGATACGAACACTTTTTTTATATTGTGATATTTCTTTTAAAACTGCTCGACCTTTTATTCCAAAACAATTACGTACGCAAATATTTGATACTATTCATAACCTATCACACTCAGGTACAAAAGAAATTAATAAATTAATTTGTAATAGATTTATTTAGCCTAACTTAAATAGAAATTGCAATACGTGGTCTAGTCACTGCATTCCATGTCAAAAATCATATGGCATACTAAATCCCCTATTTTTTCGGGAGTATAGGACGGGAAGTATAGGGAGAAACGTCCCCGCACTTGAAAATGAGACAACTCTTACTGCTCGTCAAATGTAAACAGTGGATTCTTTTTCAGTCACTTACTTCACTTTATCATCTGCTATTATACCTTTCGTTACTCTAGCTAATTAAATATATTGCAGCAAAATGCCTCAAAAAGGTCATACTATTCACTCAAAAGAAAGATATGCCATTAAATTTATGAAATATTTAATGTTAAAAAATTCACATAAAAATTGCAAAATAAATATTTTTGACATACAATCGCCAAATAACAGCCTTGTTCAGGGTTATTCACATCCTTCTCCCAAAAATAGCGAAATAGTATCGTCGGATACCGCGTGATGAAGGCGGAGCCAAGTGCCAACTCCTGGTAAACGAACTATAGATGGGTGTAGAGCCCCTTAATTAGACAGGCCGACTCATCATCTATTTTTGCTCCAAAGAGCTAACATAAGCACAATACTAACATAACGTTAACTTGCGAACTTTTTTGCTCCAATATTGCTTGATAGGTCAGCTCTGATAATATAAGAGCCTTAGATGGGTGGAAGCTGTTCCGAATACAGCAGAGAGGGTAGCCGAGGCTTTCATTAAAACCTGTATTGCCCGCTTTGTAAGGTAGGTAGATACTTTATTTATATCTCACCAGAGCTGCACAATGGGCTATTGGCGATGGTCAGGAAAACATCCCTGAAGATGATCTGAAGACATGCCATCACAATTTTGATCCTCTGCAGAGGGGATGGCTCCCCTGCTTTGGCAACCCGACGACCTGCTCGCGAAGTCGAACACTTTACGGTAGATCAGTTTAACGAGACCGATACCGTGCACCCTCATTCCCTACGCATGCTGATCAAAGTGGTCACCCACCCGCTAACTGACCGCAGAGAGTGATGCTTAACTTCTGTGTTCTACTGGGAACCGTGTTTTTACGATCACCTTCAGTGATAACGACCGACTAGGGTCGCCAGTTCGAGAGTATACCTTTCGAAACTCTAGCACATCTCATGGGCATCAAAAGAGTTTGATCCTCACCTTACCATCCTCAAAGTAATGGAATGATAGAACGATGGCCCCAATCCTAGAAAGCTGCACTGATGTATATGTTCCTGTTGCACTTCAATTGATGTATAACATTCGTAGTGGTCGTTATGCCATCCTACTCCGCCTCCAAAATTTTATCAGGGATAGAATTCGATAAATGGATACTACTAGTTGCCGCATTTGCCAAAGACCGGAAATGCTGTGTTAAGTTTACCGGATTTTGAGCATTTGTGGTGACAGTTGTTTTAAGTTCATGGTAGTGTATGTGATCTCCCCTGTGTTGCTATTAACAGTCTAGTGTGTGCAGCATCACGCTGTGCATAAATGAAACGGAGAAGCAACAGCGTGAGGAGGACGATGACTCAGTAACAAATAGAAAGTCAACTTTTTAATGTGTATCATACATCAAAGTAAGCTTCTTCATAGCACGTCCGCAGGTCACAAATGTAGGGAAAGTAGAAATCGACAATGTCAACTTTCGTCTATCAAAAGTACCTCTAGATTGAATCGAATTAATATGTCTTACAGTGAATTGATGCTTAATAAACGTAGTTATAGTTATGCCAATAGACCATTGGTCAGCCTTCTTACCGGCTATCCTCTTGGGCTTCCGAGCTGTATATATGGAAGATCTACAGTCACCAGCTCGTCTTCAGAACAACACTTTGCATGCCAGTTGAATTTTTCGATTCTACTCCAATGAACTCGCCCCAAATCCAACTTGTCTATTATTGACAGAAACATTTCTCTACCATCAGAACTTCTCCAGCTTTCTGACAGTTTAAAAAGTGAGCGCATCCAGCCTTAAAAGTCACGTCTACATCAGGAATGAACCTCTGCGGGCTTCTTTAGATTAACCTTTTGTAGTGCTTCAGCGAACTGATAAAATTTTTGATGTTGATAATTAGAGGTCAACAATCTCTACTTCTTTCACCAGTAGTTGACACTTGACTTCACCTCCTCGGAGTTCATTTCAGAGCGGGAAGTAAGAGGAGAAACTTCTCCGCTCTTGAAATTGAAACAACCCTTAATGCGCAAACAGCGAATTCTTTTTCAGTCACTTACTTCGCTTTATCATCTGCTATTATACCTTTCCTTACTCTAGCTAATTAAATATATTTGTCTCAAAAAGGACAAACTATTCACTCAAAATCGAAAAATATCAAATTTATGAAATATTAAATGTTCAAAAATGCACCTAAAGATTGCGAAATACATATTTTAGTCATACGATCGACAAATAGCAACCTTGTTCAGAATTGTTCACACCCTTCTCCCAAAAATAGAGAAATAGTATTGTCGGTTACCCCGTGATGAAGGGGAGTGAAGTGCCAACTCCTGGGGAGAGAACTATAGATGCGTGTACCCTGTCTTCCTTGAAAGTGAATTCCTACAACATTCTGGAATATCTAAGACTGTATAGTGTAAAATACGGTGTATTCATGCAAATTAGGAAGCCAAAAAAAGATTTGGAAGAACTGAGCGTTTTCTGAAAAAAGTTGACCGAGAGTGTGCGGTATTGGTCCTCGTTAAACTGTTCTACCATAAAGTGATATGTTTGTTCAAAGAAAATACGTTTTTGTGTCTGATCTCGTAACTTAAAATATCGTTTGAACAACTAGCATGTTTGAAGTTACCCCCTCGAATCATTCAGATTGAGACCAAGAGAGTAAAGATCCACTCATTAGATCAAAAATTATTTATGGTGGTCCATTTATTATTTTTTTGTTATCCATTTGTGCAGCAGTTTACAAAAAAATAATAAATGGATTTAAATATATAAAGGGATTAAAAAATAATAAATGGATTAATTTAAATTTTTCAATGCCTGTTTCATTTATTTTATTTTTTCAAAACTGCAAATCCGAATTCATGTTAATAGCAATAGTATTTATCCATTTGTGCTGCAGTTTTGAAAAAAAATGAAACAGATATTGAAAAATTTAAATTTTTGGTCAAAATAAGTAAAGGTGTCAAAATAAATAAAAAATGAGAATTATATTCTTACCTATATTTTGTTGCACTACGTTATACAGCTGGATTAACTCTTTCCTATAACAAAAATAGGTGCTATAGTAGAACAACAATACCTCAAAAAAGCAGTCTGAACTGCACAATAAAAAAATGCATTTATAATTGCAAAGTTGCATTTTTACCTGCTTTGAAGATCTTAAACAAAAAAATATTTTGTTTCTTAATTTATTAACTTATTCCTTTGCAGTGCTAGCCACTCTCACCAGTTTTAACCTGTAATTTTCCCTGAACCCAATCCAGAAGGCAAGGGAACTCCTGGATCAAATATTGGGAGAAATTTGCCTTCGTGGAGGACTATTTAATAGAACTAACCAGCATTTGCGTTACATGGAGAGGAAGACCACGGAAACCTCCCACGGTTAGCATGACGGCAAGGGGACTCTAGCCCATGATCCGTCTACCCCTGAGGATATTTCACGTCAGCACTGTGGTCGGTGCAAGCCGGATGCGGAATTCGTATCTATCAGTCATCGCCGGGATCGAACCCCGGTTCACCTCATTGGAAGGCGAACGCTCTATCCCCTGAGCCATCACGGCTCGAGTAAAGGTTTTGAGGAAAAGGCAACCCTGTGATAAACATCCTCCGTCAGGTGAAGAACTGGCACTTATAGTTTGACTGTAGGAAGAACTCCCCTCGCCACGAAGCCTACGGCCGTCTGCTACAATGGAAACAAGAAATAGTGCACCTCGAAGAGGGGGGGCTTCTTTTCTCCCTGGTTCCCTTTCTCTCATCGACCCGAGTCATAACCTATCTTAAATAATGACTCAACACCCCACTTGAAATAGTTAAACCTCGTAACCATAGTCACAGCCACCTCTTCAGACGAATGGCTAGGGGAGTTTTTTGCATAGAAAAACTATACTCTTTACTAGTTAGCTTGGTCGCATAACGACTGCATAATGTTTAAGTTCGATAATAATGCTTATTCGTTTGTTTATGTTATACAAATATTTTGAATAAATGGTTTGAAGAGAATTTAACCTGTTATATCCTCATAACCTTAATTCTATGAATGAAACATTTATTATCATTGAGATTTGATATCAATGGTTTATTACCACAGCCTTAAGGTAACCGAGAGTTGGTTAGCCTTAAGGTAACCGATACTTTAGATGGCCAAACCATTTTATACAATAGTATTGAGTTTTGAGTGAAAACATAAAACACATAAACACATAAAAGAAAACACATAAAAGAAATATAACTAAAAAAATATAATTGTAAAAATTATAAGATTTATTTTTATTCTAGTCAAATATTTTTTAGCTCTAACTATTTAAAACTGAGTTAACAAAAACTTTTGGTACTTGAATTTAATGTAGTTATTCGTTTCGCTAAGCTTTGCAAGCAAAACTTGAATTTTTTGATCAAAAATTAGCTAACTTGATTTCAGCAATTATCGATTTTTGTGAGTTGGTTCAAAGGGCGCAGGTTTGTAAGAAAAATTAACTTTTCGGGTTACCAACTTCTACCAATTAGCCATAATTTAAGCCATAAGCTTTATTAGCCATTAATTAGCCATAAGCTTTTGACACAACTTTCTGTATAACAAGGCCCTATATGTCACCTTAATATTGGCCCATAATATTCAAATTGGATCACGTACTATATTACCAGACACTAGTGTACCCTACAAGGGAAAATAATTATAGGCCTAATAGGGCCCCCCACAATTTATTCAGATAATTAATTCAATGATGCACTCTAATTTAAAGGCGAAATTTAAACTTAAAAGTTTTTTCGGTTAGATATTTGCTAATTTCGCTTTTTCCATACTTTATTTTGATGGATAAGAAGACTACAAGAATTTCCGTTATGTGGAAGAAGCTAACAATTTCGTTCATTTGGGCAAAGTTCGAAGACGAAGTTCAATTTGTTGTTCCTAAATCAAAATTAGCCAAATTTTGATTCAGAATATAAATTTGCTAATAGGCTGAAGAAAACTTTCTTTGGACTAACATTTTTAAGTTAAATTCTTAAATTGTGATATTTTAGTCAATAAACATAGCTTGTTTTAGTCACTACTTTTTTTGGCGAAAAGGGTAAAATTTTTTTGTTGGGAGGGAATAATTTTTTTTTTTTAATTTAAGCGAAAGTTTTGAAGCAAAATTAAATTTTCTAGTTTTCTGATATATGATAACTAAAACATGTTTACATACAGGCGTGTTGATTAACACCACTTCCCTACAACAGTTTTAAAATTTGATGCAAAACGCAAACTGTCGTTTTTGGTCAAAATTTAGCCAAAAGTTTTTTTGACCATACCCAAGTCAAACTTCTTGATGGTCCCATCACAACATCTTGATGATTTATATTGGTTTCAGTGCGATTTATGATGATCCAACATCATTTGATGGTCACCATGGTTTTTGATATGCCAACAAACTTCCATCATTCCATGATGAAAAGTTCTACTTTAATAGTATGATGGTTAACTTAAATACTATGGTGGGTACTTTAATAGTGGGATGGTCAAGAGAAGTTTGATTCTCGTGGACCAGCCACCCATGATGATCCGTGTTGGTTCTAACTATATATTTCAATTATGATTTAAAGGGAATTCTTGCTGTTTTCAGGAATCATCAAAACAATTTGTTTGTTTTTTCTTGTTGGTCCTATTAAATCAGTCCGAATTCCTACATTAGGATGATGGCTGTTCATGATCGTTCCAACATTTGATTTTTTAGGAACTATGATAGAAACTATGATGAACAAACCATCAAAACAAGTTGCTATTCTTACGTTGGACCATCATAAATCGATCAGAATTTCTACATTGGGGTGATTTTTACCAACAAAAGTAGGTAAAAATCACCCCAATGTTGGTTACCAACAAAAAAATAGAATGGAATTATTGATGGTTATAGGATGGTTATTGATGGTTACCATCATGATTATGTTGGTCCATCAAGGGAAAACCATCAAAAATTTTGACTTTGGTAATCTTTTTGACTGAAAAGTTTCGTTTGGTTAGAGTAGGCCATGGGTCACCAAACTTTTTCGATCATCGACCCTTATATAATTTTTCGAAATCTCCATCGACTCCCATAAGAGTAATTTTCTGTTAATTAAAATAAAACTATTAGATACTGTGTTTGTACATTTATTTTATGATTTTAAACATTTATTAAAGTAATAGTACATTGTGTAACAATAGTTTTATGAAAAAATAAGTAAAGTAACTACAGACTTATTGCTTCTTAATCAATGAGATGGGTGTGCGTGGTGTTTTTTTGCAAGGCTCGCTATATTGGGTTCCAAATTTGTCAATTTTGATCTTAAATTCCCTCAAAACTTCACATTTAATTTATTTCTGTACTTAGTTAAGATTGAATTTACGTGATTGAAACCGGTTTCAACCATATAGGAACTTGGTAATGCTAGCATAAAATAGCATAAAAGGTTGAGCTATTTCGTAAAGTTTTACATATTTTTGCATTATATTTAGATTTGTTCAAAACTTGCTTATTGTTAAATTTTAAAAAAGCGTCTTTGCTTCAAGATCCGATAATTATTCATCAAGCTGCTCTTGTAGGCTGATTTTCACGTTTTCAATTTGAGCAGAAAATGGCACAATAATCCATTCAGGGATGTCAATGTTTTCCAAATCAACAAAGCGCAGTTTAAAATCGTCGTTCAATTTTTGGAGATGAACTGTATATACATAATAATGACACTGCAAATATTCAACACAGTTTGCAAAGATAACTGAAACTGCGTATGATATTTGCGTTTGTAACGTCAATGCTCGTCACACGTGACATTTGGACAAGCGCACATTGACTTATAAACCAGAAGTGCAGAGTTCGTGCCACTGGTACGCAAATACTTGCTTCACCCGAATAAATATACGTTTATTAATTTATGTTCATTAAAGAAACTGATATTAAGTCAATTATAAAAAATTCACAAATTTTAAATACTCAATTAGGTATGTGTGATTCGCGTATTAAGAACTGTTTTTCTTCGACCCCCAATCGATCTTTCCGATTCGGATCGACCCCCCGGCTCAGATCGATCCCCGCTTTTGTTACATAGATCCCTAGGGGTCTATATAGACCACTTTGGCGACCTCTGGAATAGCTAATATTTTCTCGTAGTGAACTAACACTAGGAGGTAAGATTTAGTTTTGTGGTAGCCAATTTCACAATTAAGCCCTAATTTTATTAAGACAAATCTTGTTTCGGATCATCAGCTAACGAAAACGTTTGGATGATTACTAACCATTTTCTATAAAGAGCTTAAACTAGGAAGAAAAATCCCCTTGTATCCTTAGCCATCAGGCTAACCGTGGGTGGTTTTCCTCTCTATGTAACGCAAATGCGGGTTAGTTCCATTTAAAAGCCCTCCACGAAGGCAAAATTTCCCTCCAATACTTGAAACAGGAGCTCTCTTGTCTTCTGGATTGGGTTCAAAACTACAAGGCTAAGGAGTTGAACATTGGTAGTCGTAATGGATAGCCCAAAAAATTGGGTCGGCAGTTCAACGCCGGCTATAAAATAAAATTTAAAAAATTAATTTACCTAGCAAAGAAGTGTTTTTGCTAAAAAAAACAAATAGCAGGTTTTCTATTTAAAAAAAATAAATGTAGCGGGTTGGGTAATGAAAAGCTTTTGTGCGCAAGCATAGGCTTCCTATATTCTCACATAAAGCTAACTCGGAATTGTAAAATTTGAAATATATTTTGCTCTAAAAATCTTCCATTTTTAATAAGTAAACAAAAAAATTTTAATAAGAAATTTAGGAGGCAATTTTTTTTGTCTTGTTACTGAATTTATTTGAACTCCGATAATTAAAATATAATTAAGTATTGAAATCATTTACTATTAGTGAAAAAAATGCGTTTCATAGAAGCTTTTTTTCCAACACAAATTTTTTTAAACAATTGTACCAATAATTCAATTCCTATTCTCAAGTATATAAAACATGTTAACTCGATTCTATCTTGAGGTTCGTTTTGATGGATAACTCTGAAACTTTCGCTAACATACTCCTCGCAATGGACGCCTTTGGACATGAACTGAACACGCCTATCTTGATAGTCGCATTCACTTTGATTTGAACACGTCTAGTTTGATGGATGGAACACAGTGAACAGTTGACTTTCTATTTGTGATTGCAACGTTATCATTCTCGCGCTTTTGCTGCTCGGTGTCGATTACACACAAAGGGGAGCTGTAAACACTGATAATGACAACAGATGAATGATCACGCACACAACTGTGATCTTAACACAGCTCTTTAAATCACAGACCAAAATCTGGTGATCTTAATACAGCATTCCCGGCCTCTCTTAAAATCAGCAATAAACCGTACACTGATATCTATTCATAGAATTCTATCCCAAATAAAATTCTGGTGGGAGAGTAATGTAGCGTAGCTACCACTACTTTTATTCAATACCAATTAACTAGTATATAGCAGTGTTCCTCAACATTTTTATCATCACGGTCCTGTCAACGTTTGATAATTTTACTACGGCCCACGGAAGAAGGGAGCAGCTAATCCAGATGTCAAATTAGAATGTTAAATTAGTTTTAGTTCATAAAACAGTTAGCTCTCAGCATTATAATCTTCAGAAACTTTCTTTTTCCTCCCAAAAAGATAAATGATAAAAACATAATTGCTTCATTATCAGCATTTATATAAAATAAATGAAGCAGCCTAACGCACCGTAATGTTTTAATGAATATAGGTATTTATGATTAGAACTGTAGTATTACATTCTGAAAATAAAAGTTTCAGTTATTTTCATTAGATCAGCTAAAAGAATCTTAACTTTTTATTTTAATTCATTTATTTTTAATCTTGTCAAATGTATTAACTCATTCCTAGCCTAGCGTCTTCTTAAAAGACGGTAAAAAAGTGAAAAAATTTCATTATTCGAATTTATTTTTCTAATCATGAAAGTTGTAATATTTGTTTTAACGTTAATGCGAACGATACAAATAAATTTACTACCACTTTTTTAAATTCGGTATTTTTCATACGTTAGTTTCTTTTTGGGGGCAATTTTAAAAGAGGAAAGGCAAAGTTAAAAGGAAAATGGGGCGAAGTTAGAGGGAAAACATTCAGGCATGCTTAGTTTTTATACAGCTTTTATATTGCTCAAAAAAATTTCAATTGTGATTTCAGAAGTAAAAATATTAAATTTAGAAGTTGTGACAATGCTATTTATAAGAGTCTCTTCGTTTGAGAGCCTGTCCAACACTGAGCCTTAACATCTTTCGAGTTTACGAACGCTTTATTTTTGTTAGTGCGCCTTTTCTTAAGCCAGCTAAGCACTTTCAAGATTCAAGAAATAAACTGAATGCTTTTAAAGACCAACCTGTTTTCAAAATAATCCATTTGATATATTTTAAGAGCTTAATAAAGAGTGTGTTTTCAAAGTTTTTATTTATAATTAAATAATAATTTTAGTTCATATTTTTATTTTCCCCTTCATATTTTATCGCTAAGCCAGAAAAAATTTATAAATAAATAAATATGAGTCTCATTTGCTTTGTCAAAATGAAGGCAAAATGTTTCTCGCCAAGGAAAGGGTATAGATATCTTCGTATATAGTAAAACAAAAAAGTACATACCTTTATTATTCGGTAAATATACCTTTATTATACGGTATACACCTTTATATATGGATAAATACTATTAAAATTGTATTTATACTAAGATGATGTTTTCTTCAGTAAGCACAACATTTATCTTTTTTTAAAAAAAGAAGGGCAGTGACGTGATTTCTATTGAAATAGAACTACAGTCGAACTTCTATTTAACGAACTTCCATTGCGAATTTTTTCGAGGAACCAAGAACATTTGGAAATTTCTTCGAAAAATAACTTCCAAATAGCGAAGTGAATTTTCTATTTAACGAACTTTTCTTCGAGATCCACTTTCCCTATTTCCCAAAATATTTCAGAACATTTTAAACTTGTTAACGCATTTTATTGGGGAAATTACCTTGAATTGATTTTTTGAAGCCACTTAACTTTTAGAGAAAGCAATGACATCCCTTTCCCTTTTTGCTTGCATTTCAAACGAAAAACTCAGACAAAATTAACGAATTTTATCAGTAGCAATTAAACTTATGAACGCATGTGGTAATGCATGTTTAAAATTACTCTATAATAAATGCAGATATAGTTTTACACATAAATTTAGCTTTTTTTTAGTTGAAAATGTATGTAGTAAGATAGTATAACACTGGATTATGTTTTGCTCTATTCTTGCTTTCCATGCAGATTTCTTTTATGGTTAAGATTTATAAAATAAACAGTAGATACTAGTTTACAAGATAAAGATGTATCAATTGCTTTTTTAATTGTGCCTAGTGTTTATGAATTTAAAATCTGTTTTGAGTCGTTTAAGTATTTCTAAAGGTGATTTTCTATTTAACGAATTTTCCATATAACGAACTTATTATCGGGATTTAGCGACTTCGTTAAATAGAGGTTCGACTGTATATGTTTTATTCTAGGGAATAGGAGTTTCTTACTAATTATTAGGAATAATTTTCTGATAAAATAAGAGTGATTTTTTATCACTTTGAGTTCGTTAAAAAAACAAATATGTTGAAGTAGTATTTACAACATTATTTTTTCAAAATAATTATAAATTAAATGTGTCTTAAGCGGATATCACACAAGGGAAAAGTAAGAGCAACCATAGGCGGAACCTCAACTCTAAAGGAAATTTCGCAGAGTTGCCGATAGCGTTGCTGAATTGCCAAGTTGTTTATCTTAACTTTTAAATGTGATCCTATTATCTCATTATTTTTCCAATCTCTTTTTTTTAAAAGGATGAAAATGAAATCACAGAAGCTGTAGAATATTGATTGATATTCGTTTAAATTTGTGCATTTTAAAAGTCTTTATTCAACTACAAATAAATATTCTGAACACTTCACTCCCATATTAGTGGAGCAGCATAGTATAAAAAGGATTATGATTTCCGGCTCATTATATGAAAATGACATTAAGATGTAATTAATTCCATGTTGCATCTCTAAAGACCCTTATCTCTTAAGATGTAATTAATTCCATGTTTACCTCTAAAGAGATAAGGGGGTAAAAGGAGGATAGAATTAAATACTATCTAGTATT
Source organism: Parasteatoda tepidariorum (assembly GCF_982258835.1). NCBI lineage: Eukaryota > Metazoa > Arthropoda > Arachnida > Araneae > Theridiidae > Parasteatoda > Parasteatoda tepidariorum. Next base: position 87,920,839 of record NC_141765.1, read on the forward strand.
TTTTTACGTTGAATCGAGAGACAAATATTATAGAAGTTATTTATGTGTTATGTATAAAAGTAAAGTTTATTTATCCATATTTACGTATCTAGCATTGCTAGCTAGGCAAGTGAGGTATCGTATAAGCTAAATTGAATAAAACCAAGCTGTCTGCTTTAATACTTTAGCAATTCAAAAATTCATAAAAGTTTCCTCTGTAGAAAGAACAATTTTTTTACCTTGACTTACAACACTTTATGCAACTGACATTGCTATCAAGACAAGTGAGGCTTTTCTTCCAATTTATTTTTTATGCTTAATCCCATAAAATAGTCCTTTGAAATAAGATTGTTTAGAAGAAATAAGGATTTAATGAATGAAATATACAATTTGTGACTTACCTTTTAGTCATAAAATACTTATAACATCAGAACCATTAGATCTATCAAATCAATTCTAATTTTTTTTTAAAATTTAGCCTAAAAATATGTAATAAATAATGTCTGACTTGTCTATACAATAATGTCTCAGAATTTTATTGTAAATAACTGCAAATATTATCATGAATATGACTTTCATGAAATACCAATTTTTTTCTAAAAATTGTTTTTTAAAACTACAAGAGAATTTTCAATGTCCTACTTATAATTTATTATTGTAAAATTTAAAATATTCATTTATGTAAGATAATTTAATTAAAATTTACACGATTTATTTTAGGACAAATTTGTTGTATGTCAATTTACACAATAAATAAATTCAAATTTATTAGCATCTAGAAATTTTTTTTTTTATTAATAGCATACTTTTTATGTACCCAGTTATTTTTGTTATAGGCTCTTTAAACGTGTTTTGCATTTTAAATAATACAAGAATCAATTTAAAAAATGAAACATTTAATATCAATACTTAGAACTTTATTCATTTAAATTTTTTTTTTTTCAATTTCAATCATAAAAACAATATTACGCCTCTTTCCTTCTACACTAGACAAACCTCATATGGTTCCACAAAATATTTGAAATAAAAGAAAGAAATTACTATCATGATAAAATTTTACCCACATATTATTAGAATGAGGGAGATTATAAATACCATTAATTTGAAATCAGTTAAGCCTTCAGGTATCCCTTAAAAACTTATTTTAAGTTAGATATTTTGATTATAGTTCAAAGATTATTCTATACACTAATGAACGAAGGGAGGTATATTTGGTTTTGTAGTTTTTATGTTTGGACTGAAATTTCTCTTAAAAAAATAAATGGTATTTGTAAATGAAGACTATTGAATATGAAAGTATGTTAAAAAATTAGTAAGGTAAACTTACGTACTAACTGCCATTGTGGAAAAGTAAAGTATCAATAGATAAATGTGAAGTATAAATAAAAAGTAAAGTATCAATAGTTAACTTTGAATAATAAGAAAAAAACATTATTCAAATCTGTTTTATTAGTATGATGTAAAAATTATTTATTCGCTTTAAACCAATAACATTAAAATTTATTATTATAATTTGATCCAATCAAAATTTTTATTACTTTTGATAGAAATAATTCCTAAATTAATATAGATGAGGAATTTTTCTGGTATTTCACATTAAAATATTCGCCAAGCAACTCACCTAACTTTGTTGCATTATTATTTTAACATATAAAACATAAGAGATTGCATTTCTTAATTTTAACTTTCAATCTTTATTTCGTTGATTAAAGAAACATGTGTTCTATTGTTTGAATTTTTTTTATTTAATTTGTGTACTAATTTTATGTTTCCCTAAGAATTCCTCAATTTTTCAATCGCTTATTTTAAAGCAAGTTAGAAAATTCAGAAAACATGTCATGAAAACAGCTACCTTGTCCCCCATAAAGCTACCTTATTTTGCGGTAATTATTGAAAAGTTTTTTTAGAAAAGGTAGTAATATATTACATAAAAATAATTTTTAAAATAAAAAATTCCCCACTTCAAACTGCTCTGTATTCCACAATCCCTTTCCTTTTTATTTTCTTATTTGTTTCTACATCCATCCCCCTTTATTTTGGTGTATTTTGATTAGCATAATATTTTGTTTAATATTATTCAAAGTTAACATACATTTATCTATAGATACTTTACTTTTCTACAATAGCAGGAAGTATATAAGTTTACCTTACTAATTTTTCAATATAGTTTCGTTTTCAATAGAACGAAAAATGTTTTATAAATACAAAATTTTGTTGCATTATTATAACGTATAAAATATAATAAAGATTATATCTTTTTATTTTAAAATTTTAAGATTTGTTTTTAATTTTTATATCTGTTGAATGTAAAAGCATGTGTTTGATTATTTGAAAAAGCTTAATTTTTTTAATTATTTAAATAATTTTATTTTTTCCTACGAATTACTTTAATTTTAGAAAAGCTTATTTTAAAACAAGTTAGAAAACTCAGGAAACATGTGTGGCAAATATTTACCTTATCTCTCACAAAGTTACCCCATTTTTCAGTCATTTTAAAAAATACAAATTCTCAATACCCCTATCTATTTCTACATTCATCCTCTCTTTTAATTGGTGTATGATAATTTGCAAAATATTTTGTTCATTATTATTCAAAATTAACTATTGATACTTTAATTTTTATTTATACTTTACATTTATCTATTGATCCTTTACTTTTCTACAATGTAAGTAAGTATGTAAGTTTAAATTACTAACGTTTCAATATAGTTTCATTTTCAATAGTCTTCATTTATAAATACCATTTATTTTTTAAAATAAATTTCTGTCCTATCATAAAACTATAAAACCAATTATACTTCCATCTTTCATTAGTGTATCGAATAATCTTAGATCTATAACCAAAATATCGATCAAACTTAAAATAAGTTTCTGAGGGATACTTGAAGACTTAACTGATTTCAAATTAGTGCTATTTAATCTCCCTTATTCTAATAACGCGATGGTAAAATTTTATCATGATAGTAATTTCTCTCGTATTTCAGGTATTTTGAGGAGCCCTATAAGGATTGTCTGCTGTAAAAGGAAAGATGTAATATTGTTTTTATGATTGAAATTAAAAAGCAATAATTCAAAATTGAAAATAAATACACTTGATAGTAAATGTTTTATTTTTACACTGATTCTTGTGTTATTTATTATATAATATGCATTTTTTAGACAAATTAAAAAGCAAAATTAGAATTGATTTGATAGATCTAATAGTTTTAATGCTATAAATATTTCGTAAGTAAAACGTAAGTCAAAAATTTTATATTTCACGCATTAAACCCTCATTTCTTCTAAAAAATTATATCAAAGGCCCATTTTACTGGGTTAAGAGTAAAGAATTAAATTTGAAGTAATGCCTTCACTTGTCTAGATAGCAGTGTTCATTACATAAAGTGGTGTAAGTCAAAATTTTACTTTCTACACATAAAACCTTAATAAATTTTCGAACTGCTAAACTATTAAATCATTCAGCTTGGTTTCATTCTTATTCGATTTAGCGTAATGATATGCATAGGTAACGATATCTTATTTGACTAATTAGCTATGTTAGATACGTAAATAGGTATAAATAAAAAAACTTTACTTTTAAACATAAAACATAAATAACTTCGATAATATTACTCACTTCGTTCAACGTAAAAAAAATCGTTAAAATACTAGATAATATTTAAGTCTATCCTATTTTTATCCCCTTAGCCTTTTAGAAATGCAACATGAAATACATTCTTAATATCAATTCCATATTATGAGCTAGAAATCATAATTCTTTTCATACTGTGGTGCTTCCACTAACGTGGAAGTGAAATTTTCAAAATTTCTATTTGCAGCCGAATGAAGACTTTTAAAATGAAAAAATTAAACGGATATCAATTCAACGTCTTTTCAAGCCTCTTATTCAAGCTCGTAAAATATATTAAATGGATTATTTTAAAAACAGGTTGGTCTTTGAAAGCATTGGGTTTATTTCTTTAGTCTGAAAAGTTCTTAGCTGACATACGGAAAAACACACTAAAAAAAATAAAGCGTTCGTAAACGCGAAAGATGTTAAGCAGGCTCTCAAACGAAGAGATTCTAATAAATAAAATTGTCACTACTTCTAAATTTAATACTTTTACTTTTAAATCGAAATTACCATTTTTTAATTCATGCAATTTTGAAGCTGTATACAAATCAAGCATGCCTCAATGTTTTTAATTTTATGTTCTTTTGAGAGATTAATTGGCTGTTGCGAAAGTTTCCAAAAGCTATCCAAATTGTTCAGTCGTAGCCAAATACTTAATATAAAAGATGTTTCATGCTTTTTGAAATTTATCATCAGATGTTCTAGATCACCACAATAGTTTAGGAAGTCTTTACATATAAAAAGAAATCTGATAAGTACGCCAAGAAATTTATGTAAATTTAGGTAGTTACAAATTTAGAAACACTTTCACGTACTTTGATTAACAAATTACTACACTCATTTTTGACCGACCTTTTGGAACACTGTGTTCCTCATTTTCAGCATTCTGCACGTTAAATCAACACGAGAAAACTACAGAATTTAAAAAAGTTATAGTAAATTTATTTGCACCGTTCACTTTAGCGTTAAAATAAATGTTACAACTTTCATGATTGCAAATCCAAACATAAATATTTACATTATTAATACAGGGTGTGAAGCCAAATTTTTCAGCAAAAAATAAGCACATTTAAGGCACTCAAAAAATATTTTTAAGCCCTTTAAATATATCATAATTATTAGGATAGGTGCACTAACAATTATTTTCTTTCATATTGTTGAAAGTTTTTTATATTTATTTTAACAAAATGCAAAAAAATTTTTAAAGTTGCATGATCATGATAATAACTAATTTCTGACAAGGAATTCTTTCCTTGATTACATTGGCCACCATAAAAACAATTTATGCGCAATTTTAAAGATATTCAATATTGAGAGGATCATTCTATTTTTTAAATTAATAATTATTTTACACAATTATGTAAAAAGAATAATTATTCAAAATTAGAATTAATTTAGCTTTTAAAAAGGTTATCAAGTGTGTTTTTTTAGATTTAAATAAAAGTTATTTCACTGTTTTACCAGCAAATAGGGGAAAAATAAGTAGTGAAATAATGATAAAAAGAAAGGTCATGTACCTTTTCTTTTCCATCTCTGAAGCGAGTCAGGTCATCCAGTCATAGATTGAGCTCTAATTCTCCGGATAAATCACCAGCGGAATGTCCATCAGCAGTCAGTTGGCTCCCAACCAAGCTGCAGGTCTTCCTTTCCGGCAAAATATGATAGCCTGATCGATTGATATGGAACCACAGATATTGGACAATTCTGAATATTTGCCTTCGTAGGTGTGACACATGACATAGAACTGCTTGACATTTTCTGGCCTCCGTTGTTCCGGCTTCAGCTGCATTATTATGAGTTCAGTCGTAATCATTTTTGCAAAACACATCAGGTGGAAAACAGCTTCATTTGACAACTTTTAGACACCATGCGGTGATTACGCAAACATTGATTACGATCTTTCGCAAAACTTCAACTTCTTGAGATGAAACTAACAGATGGGTCATTAGAATCTTTCTCATAATGGATATTTCAGCTACCGACAAACGAATTTCCCCATCATCATTCGGTAGGATTTGCATCAACTTTAACATCGGTTTTGTTGGTGTAAGTTGGAGAAAGGTATATCGAAACTAGGCCTCTTAAATGCACGCTTTTCGTGTCTGTAGACCTTTCTGGAGCTATTGATCAAGATAGTGGAGAGCTGCCAGCTTCCTATGGCGTTAAAACAAGCTTAGAAGAAAGTCTAGAATAATCTAAAAGGTGGCGGAAGTCTGTCACTTAGGCTGTCATATCTAAAATCGAAAAAAAATGCTTTATAAGAAAAATAAAGTCGTTGCAAAAGCTAGTTAAATAAAATAGTTATTAAATACAAAGAACAACGATATTTACTGTATATATTTAACAAAAAAGCTTCAACCAATCTTTTTTTGTTTTCCTTTTCTGTAAATCTCTTTCTTAATTTTCTAATGAAAACAAAACTCTCTTTCTCAGACTTTAAAATTCACATGCTGTCTTTTAATCTATTTTTAGTTCAAGTATGCATTAATTAACCTTGACATTTTTCCCTTTGCTAACTCGTGAGAAAGCTAAATTTCCCTAGACCAATTACAATGATTTCCTTTATTCCCTTTAATGAAGCATTTTACTGATTTACTTCAGAAGATTCTCCCTAATTTTTATTGAGGAGCACGACGATTTTGTGATAATTAAATTTTTAATACAAATCTCAGTCATTTCTTTTACCCAAATAATCACAGTAGTAATATAAACAAAACGTAAGAATTATTTCTTGTAAAAAATTTTTATTCTTTCACACCATTAGCTTATGCTTAAATAACAGTACGCAAGAAAAGGAGAGATCTTTTTCAATTGCAATTTGTTGCCAAAGGACGCAATTTAACTGGGTGAAAAGTAATTAAAAGAAAGCATTCAAGTGTGAGAAAAACGCAAAGCAAGAATATCGCTCAAATAAAAGTGTATTTCACTCAAGTTGAGTTAAAAAAGTTTCACTCAAGTAGGGGAAGGTTTTTGAGTAGGGGAAATCACCCTTTCATTTTAAGAGAGCACGTGGTGTCAAAAATCCTAAAATTTTAACATAATACTATTACAACTCACAAAAATAGATTCCGTTTCATTTTTGTTGTAGCTTAGAAATTTCTTTAAAAATATTTAAGCTATGTAAAACTTCTTATAATTTACTTAATAAAAATATCTCAAAATTGAAGTATATTTTTCACTAAATGTTGAGATTTATTTTGCACGACAATGATTTGGTTCCAAAATTAATAATTTTAAGCCCTAAAAACTATCCAAAGTAAATTAAAGAATCTAACATGCATTTACTTTTGCTTACTAACATATTCATTTTAAGTTTAATTTTATAAAAAGTAGAGATTTGCATTGTTAAAATTTATATGGAAAAGTTTTATTATGTAAAGCAATGAAAAACATCCTATGGGTTTTAGTTATTTCGATTGATCTGTAGTTTATTTTAATAAAGGTATATTTTTTAAAATTAGTTCTTAATTCTTTAATTTTAAATGAATTCTAGTAGTTAAAAGTATTTAATTTTGCGCAAGCATAATTCTAAGATATTTGTTAAAAATAATTCAGTGCTGTTAGCATTAATTTTATATAACAATTACTACGATTAATGTCAGGATGCCTGTCTAAATACTTGGGCAAAGGTCAATCTGCCTTTCATTGGTCAATCTACTGTGCAAGGGACCCTTCGCGCAAACCGCTACTATAAACTAATCACGGTAAAAACTCTGAAAAGAATAACAGTTTAAAACTAGTATTCTATTAATTTTTTATTTTAATATTCAAGAATTTCTTCCAAGAACTTTAAAATTCTCCGTCTTCTATAATAGGCATGAAATAAATGATTTATCCTTTAATTTAAATAAGCAACTTTTGGGGTCAGTTTGTTAATCGGAGAATACAAAAGTCAAAATTTTTGATGGCGTTTCATTGATGCACCCACATAATCTTGACGGTAACCATCAATAATTCCATCATGGACCATTGCAATTTTTGCTAACCTACATAATTAACCATCAAACATGTAAAATGATTGCCGCTTTCATACGCTACGGACAGATAGTACACCGAGAAGGATTGTGGTTGAATGAATTTGAAAACCATGTTTTTACACAATAAGTTGCAAAAATCGACATGGTAAAGAAGAAAAAATCGCATTCTCGAAAAGGGAAGTTAAGAACTTTTTAAAAACACCCTATAAAAAAGGCAGTTATAAAGGATTTTAAAATACTACAGTTAAAAAAAAAGCACATTTAAGCACTTTTTAAAAACACTACGCACCATGTTAATATATTTGATAACTGTTGTTGAACAGCCGACCCAATTTTTGGGTCTACGACTACTAATGTTGAATTCCGAACCCTTATAATTTTGAACCAATCCAGAAGACAAGGAAACTCCTGGATCAGTAACCCCCAGAGGTTTGATTTGTTATGGGAACATTAAGGATATTGTGAATCGACAGATGCATCAGTCACCATTTACTACATGGGAAGTCATCAGCAGGCGGGAATCGAATCTACGACCTCTTAAACATTGGCTCAATGCCCTTCCAACCAAGCTATCCCGGCCCTCATGTAATATATTGCCGTTAGTAGAACTACTTTGTGCAAAATAAATCCGAATAATGAAACAATTTTCACTTTTTTACTGCCTTTTAAGAAGACACTGGGAAAGGAATGGGTTTATACGGGCTTTTAAGAAGACGCTGGGGAAGGAATGGGTTAATACGTTCGACAAAATTAGAGATAAATTGATTAAAATGAAAAGTTGAGATTCTTTTAACTGATCTTATGAAAATAATTTAAACATTTATTTTCTGAATGTAATACTAAGAGGTTACAGTTCTGATCATAAATATCTATATAAATTAATAAATTACGGAGCTTAAGACTGCTTCATTTATTTTAAATAAATGCTGATAATGAAACAATTGTGTTTTTTATCATTTATCGTTTCGGGAGTAAAAAGAAAGTTTCCTAAGATTGTAATGCTGGAAGCTAACTGTTTTATGAACTAAAACTAATTAGACATTCTAATTAGATATATTTGGATTAGCTGCAATTGCGCAAATTCGTTTAGAAATTAATATATAAATTAATTCATTATCTGGATTTAATTGATATTTTAATGGGGATTTCGGTGCTGTTTTCGTAATGGTTAGTTTTCTATATTTCTTTATATTTTAATATGCATTAATGAGTTTTTTCTTTTTACGCTTAATTTTTATTTATATGAATAGTAAGATGACGGATTTTTTTATATCACATGATCCGTCACGTGGGTTAACAGGGGGTCCTGCAGATAGACTTGATCAAGGGTCTACTGTGATTAATAAGCTATATCTGATCAATTGTTTTGTTATATCAAACACTTTGAAAATTTAAAAAATATAATAACAAAATCATTAAATTTTCCGTGCCTTTTCATTTCAATTTTTGATTGCTTTTTTCTTATTTAGTTTATCCATTATGGTACCTCGATGCTGAGTCAGTTTTAGGTTTAACTACTGACTGCAGAAGACTCCAGTTTGTTAGCAGGCAGTGTACCACCCGATGAAGTGCTGTTTTTGCAACATACATATCTTTAGAAAAATTTTTTTGCTTGATTTGTTTCTAACTTTCTAAATTGTTGAATTAAGACAAATTTGGTTTTAGCTTCTTTTAGCGCTTTTCCATTTTGAATTATTATTATTATTTTAAATGATATTTTCTTAATTCGCCTTTTTTTTCATCTTGCTTAAATCTTTAATTCTTTGGTTGGGTGTTAACTCGATTCTATCTGGAGTTAACTTTTGATGACGTTGTCGGTTGTTGACGAACTTCACAACTTCATTACTGATGACTCTTCGTTTTAGTTTTCATCATTTCTTGCGTGTGTGGATGTGTTGTTCGTGAGGCTAAGGTTTAAAGCGTATAAAAAATTTTAAAATGTTCACCAATCAGCGATGAATGAAGTGAGTTTTTAACTATTATCACCACGTTATAGCAATAGGTAACAGGGTGCATAGCCAGATTTTTCAGCAAAAAATAGGCACCTTTTAATTACTTTTTAATCACTCAAATAATATTTTTATCACTTTCGGAAAAAAAAAATCATAATTAGGATCCGTGCAGTAATAAAAATTATATTTTTTTCTATCGCTTAATTTTCTTAATCTATGAACATAAAATCAATAAAATTCAAAAATATTTTCAAAAACTTTACATAATCGTGATAAAATAACTAGTTTTTGATAAATATTGCGGAGAAAATTGCGAAAATCATGAATTTTTTGTAATTTAGATCCACAACCGACTCGGAAAAGAAAAAATCTCTTTTAAACAGATAGAAAATTAAGCACTTTTTACGAACCCCGAATAAAATTAGCACTTTTAAGGGCTTTTAAAAGACGTAAATCAAAAATAAGCACCTGTAAGGACTTCTAAAATCGTTACGCACCCTGGGTAAGTAATACGCATTCATAAACAGGAATCACGAAGAAAAATTGTATAATAAAAGTTAATTTCTTTTTATTTATTAATATTATTCAGTGCTGTCTAGTGTGTCATTCAGAATACTTCTGAGTACTGTTTGTGGCGAGTATTTTTTACCCATTCTTTGACCCATTAAGAAATTTCCCCACTTCTAAACGCTAAACAGTTTTCTGGCAAAAACAAGTACAGCTTATTTCTGACCTGGATTCCCAGAAATTAAGTTTTGCGTTCAAAAATAAGTCCATTGCATTAGATATTTAGCCTATATTTTCCCCCCAAAATGTTTTGCTTCCTATCCCACCTATAAAAAGGTATTTTGAAAAAACAATCTTAAACTGACTTTTGAACTTGAAAACAAATAATTTTAATTTCGCATTCAAACATTCGCCCATAGTAGCAATACTTATTGCTAGAAAAAAGTTTAGTTTGCTAAATCACGAAAAAAGTATAGCTGAGACAAATTTTAGTTAGTTTTTGACAAAAAAAAAATATAATTAAAAAGTTGAATTTTGCATCCAAATTTAAGCTCGGTTTTGGTCCTTAACCTCCTGTCCATGGATCAAATAGTACAGTTCTCGATATGGAACATTAAATTGCTTTCATTTTTTTACTGTGTATTTCTCTCGGGTTTGTGCGACTTTCTGTGGACGTAAGGTTGACTGGGTGGTGAGATAAAACTAATCTGTATTAAACTCAAAACTCAGATCAGTCACCTGTGCTACACCCATACCGCAAATGTAACTGTATTTGTTTTGTAGGATGTTTAAAAACAATTAAATTAAAATTATTAAATCAATACCATCTATAGTATAACACACAAAGTTCGCTTCCTCCTTCAGTGGGCAGTGGTAAAATTATCAAACGTTGACCTAACCTTGGTGGTAATACTGAAAAAAAAAGGTTGGGAAGCACTGTTCTATAGTAGTAAATTAGTACTGAATAATTGTGGTGGTAGCTACGCTACAATACTCCCCCATCAGAATTTTATTTGTCATAGAATTTGATGAATGAATATCACTATATGATTAATTGCGGTTTTTATGAGAGGCCAGAAGAACTGTATTAAGATCACAAGATTTTGAGCGTTGATTGTAAGAGCTGTATTAAGATCACTGTTGTGTGCGTGATTGATCCTCTCTTGCTATGAGCAGTGTGTACAGATCCCCGTTGTGTGTGATCGAGACTGAGCAGTAACAGAGCGAGGAGGATAATGTCGCAATCACAAATAAAAAGTGAACTGTTCATTGTCTTCTACCCATCACTCTAGATGTATTCAAATCGAAGTGAGCGTTTCAGTGAGAAGTAGACTGTTGTTCCAAGCAGGCGTGTTTAGATCAAAGTGGACGCTGCTGCCAAGGTAGGCGTGTTCAGGTCACGTCCGGAGGTCTTCAATGCGATGAGTTTTTTTTTTCTTCCAATGCCCACTTGGAGAATGACTTACCTCATACAGGCATCTGAAGGGCAGATTTGTGGGCCACTATTTCAGGGGCACCACATTAGGTGGGCCAACGTTGCCCACAGTAAGGACAGATAGTACAGAGAAGGAAAGGCCTTGCCCGGGATTCGTACCCAGAACCTTTCTGATGCAAGAGCAGTTCCCTAACCCTGATACAGGCCGGTTGACCTATGGGAGGAGTACGTTAACGAAAGTCTCAACCATTATCTATCAAAACGAACCTCAAATTAGAATAGAGTTAACATGTTTATATACTAATGAATGAGAGTTGAATAATTGCAGTGGTAATTACGCTACAAAGTTTTTCAACATTAATATTTGTACACGGAAAGAATTTGGTAAAATATTTCTTAAAAATTTGTTTGAAAAGTAAATTTCTGACCAACACATTTTTTTCACTCATTGTAAATGATTTCGATACTTATTATATTTTAATTACCAGAGTTAGACTCAGAATTCTGTAATAAGATAAAAATTTGTCCTTTTCAAATTTAAAAAATAAATTATTTTTAAGTTTGTAACTCATATTATTTCCTTTAATTTTTGACAGTGTTGAACTTTATCAATTTTTTTTTACTGTGAATTTTATTTCAAATGATTTTAGAGTTTAAAACGAAGAGGCTCATTCAAAGACGAATTTCGATGGAAAAATTCAAACTAGAAGATTTTTGACAAAGATTAGTCAAAATCTGTTTTGACTATTACTTTTCAGTTGGTAGGCTAACGAAAATTTTTGGTGGGCTTAAAATTTCCTACATTTTTGCTTAAATTTTAAGGTAAAACTTGTGGTTTGTAAAATAAAATTTGCTATATAAGTCATTATCATAATTTTTTGTCGGATAGCTAGAGAAAACATTAGGGCCTAACATTTCTTTTATAAACATAGATTTCATTGTAAAATTCGAAATTCCGATTAAAAAATTAATTAGATTTATTGAAAATTGGCAAAAGTTAGTTTGGTCCACACTTTTTTCGGTAGGGTGTCTATAGCAAAAACTATCTATAATGGACGTTTGGAGGCAGAATTCAAATGTTTAGTTTTTGGTTTTAGTTTTTAAAATTGTTATTTTTGAACTGTAACTATTTTCTACAATTATCTAAAGCTTGGGAAAAAAAATCAAAACTTGTGGTTCCCAGGTCAATAAAAAACTGCGTTAGCCACAATTTTCTTTCTCGTTGACGAGAAATTAGAGTAGGTTACTTCTTATAGTATGTTAACGATTCGAGTAGGATAACGTTCGTTCAAATTTTATTTCTTTATCAAATATTAGCTGTCGTTACATACTTTTTTTGGTGGGTTGCCTGGAGTATCAAAATTTCTTTCCGCAAGAAAGTAACATTTTGTGGTCACATTCAATATTATGGTTTTTAAGTCAAAGAATAATTAAAACTTGTTTTTGACCATTTTTTAAAGGCATGTTTTGTAAATCATAAAATAAGCAAAACCAATTTTCGTCTTAGCTATGTTACCGTGCATGACCTAAATCAATAGAATTTCTATTTTACCGGTAAATGTCAACAATGACATAGTCGCTTTGGTGAATGTCCGAAATATTTGTTATATCTGATTTGATATCAATTTATTCGATGATATTATTATATTTATTCGATGTTTCAATATCTGCTGAGGTTAGATTGGGAGAAACATCAGTATTCGGAGTACCGGTAAAATGCACACCGAGCAGTGGCATTTAACTAGACCTAGTATATTGATGCGAATAACATGTTCCTTTTGGACATTGTGAATGTCAACATTCACCGGTGGAAGTCAACAACCACCAATTTCTGTCATTCATAGTAACAACTACACTTGAGCAAGTGATCTAACGAATGCATAAGAGCGAACATTTTGATTTATGGAAAGATTCTGGTGGCTTACTACTAAGAGCTAATGTTTAAAGGCAAAATTCGAATTTAAGGTTGCAAGAACAATAATTATTTATATCTTGTTTTTGCCATGCCATACTCTTTAACAATATTTTTAATTTGTACTAATAATTCCCTACAATATGCTAGCGTTTGGAGGTAAAGTTCAAACTGATGTTTTTTTTTTTTTTTTTTTTTTAACAGAAATATGCTAAAACTTGTTTAGAGGAAAATTTCAAACTTGCGGTTTCCAAGACAAAGATTCGTATTAACTAGCCTGAGCCATACTTTTTTGACGGTTAGGTTAAACGAAAAGCTTAAGTGGAATAAAACTGAACTTGTTTCTAGGTCAAATTAAATTTAAAGTTTATCAATCCAAAACATTTTATTTTGACAAATGTAAAACGAATAGCTTATAAGGATTATTTTGTCACACACAAAACTTACATTTGAAGACTAAACTCATATTGTGGTTAATTTTGTCAAGAAAGCTCTAAAACTTATATATTAATATAATTTATAATATGCATTGTATTATTATCATTATTTTTGTGGTGAGATTAACGAAAGTATTTATTGAAGTACTGATTTTCTAAATAATGATAACATAAAGATATTAAATTCAAAATTTCAGTTATTTCAATATTCAGTTATTCCAGAAATCAGCTAAATTTTGTGTTGGACATTTTTTTAGCAGTAGGGTAAATGAAAATTTTTGGATGGCTAACAATTTCTTACAACATTTACTGTAATTTAAAACGTATTTTATAAATTAACAAGAAAATTGTTATGTTTGTTATGAAAATTTTTATGTTTCCTAGCAATCAGTAGACACTTTTCATGAATTTAACGAGAGCTGTTTTCGAAATATTGATTCGAATATTTTTAGCAAATATTTATTGATTACATCACTCAAGAAGCGTTATAAAATCAACGTGATTTTCTCAGTATTTTTTTTTAATAACTGCTCGAGTAATTTCTCTTCAAATTAATAAAAATTTAAAAAAAGATTATGTTTACCAAAATTTAAGTTTATTGGAGTAGAAGTTAAAGACAAAATGTTTGTCTGTTGAAATTGGCAGTTTAGAGAAGAAAATGTTTTAGCGATGTTAACAACTTGCACCAAAAGTTTTTAAAGAAGCATAAAAAATACCTCTACTGCAATTACAATAAATACTAAAAGGTAAAAGTAAAAGTTGAAATATTTTGTTTTTGGGTCATAACGCGTGGAAATCTTAATTTATAGATCGAGAAAATAAAATTCTTACCAGAACCATGTTGCAACAATATATACTGCTCAATTAAAGTCATAACCCTGTGCTATCTTGCAAAAGAAAGCCACATCTTGTCCTGCATACACTGCAAAGAAAAAAATAGGCAATGTTTTAATAAGCATTTTAAATCACAAGATTATCACAACTCACAACATTTTTTCTCTACAAAATAAATGTGTGCATGGTGCTAAAGATCATCAGAACAGACAAACAAGTGAGTAACGTAAAAGAAATGACTAAAGATTTTAATATGTTTTAATTAGACTTGCTAGATTATTTTTAAAACACGATCTGAACATTAAAAACAAAAAACAAAAATTAAAGTCAATTGATGCAATACAGCAAAGAAAATTTTTCTCCCATATAAAACCAAAATTTATTAATTACATTCAATAAATTAATATTTGAAAAAACTGAATTAACATCAAATGTCATCCACTACAAAAAATGTATTTGAACTTGATGATTAAAAAATATTTTATTAATGATTGAAAATTTGAACAAGATATATAAATATATATACAGGGGTGATTGTGAGCTCAAGTCAAAATTCCGGAAAATTTCTTGAGTAAAAAATAAATAAAGTTTAAATCGAAAGATTAGAAAAAAATTTAAACAAGGTTTTTTTCTTTTTCTCAATATTTCTTAGTTTACTTAAAATATATTTAAAATTTTACACATATCTATGATGACCTGGAGAAGTAATTGAAATTTTCAAATATATCTTTCTTTCTTGAGTTTATGATTATAATAACTATTTATTGATAAAAAATGAATATTAATCTTGAATATAAGCTTATAAAGTATCGGGTTCTCCCTTACAAACAAATAAAATAAACTGTGTTTTTAAGTTCCACCTTTGAAAATTTGATTTCCGGAAACTTTAGTGATCAATGATTTTTTGAAACGTCTGAACCTTTGATCTCCGGAAACTTCCGGATCACGGTTAGCGAAAAATCAGGAAATCCGGATTTTTTCCGGAGCACAATCAGCCCTGTATATACAGGGTGTCCCAAAAGGTCGTTTACAAACTTAACATGCTGGTCTGTCATATCATGATGAACAAGATTTACATAGGAACTTGTGTCCGAAAATTAAAACTGAGACCGCTAGAGGGCGATAAGTGCAGGTTTGGAAGAGGAGAAAAAAATGATATCGATAGCGGTGTTAATATGATTTTTATTATAAAACATCATTACATCACAGCAAATGCTCAAAATTCCTTCCATTTGCCCCAATGCACGTTTCACAGCGTCGGCGCATGGATTCACGAACCCGTTCAAATTAGCCAGGAGTGTCACTGACACGTGCTGCCGCTCCGGCGATCCTGGCATGTCCGATGTTAGACGTGTCTCGTACACTATGGACTTCATTTATCCCCACAGGTAGAAATCCAGGAGAGTCAGGTCGGGGGATCGCGGTGGCCATGGGACTGGTCCGCCTCTATCGATCCAGCGATTAGGATAAATCCTATCGAGGTATTCTCGAACAGAGTAGCTAAAGTGGGCAGGCGCTCCATCATGCTGAGACCAGATGTTTCGGCGTGTAGCGGCTGGAACGTCACCCATCAGATCCGGCAAAACTCTTTCTAAAAAAATGCAATAGGTATTTCCGTCGAGGCGTTCAGGTAGAAGGTAAGGGCCAATCAACATGTCACCGGTAATACCAGCCCAAACGTTTACGCTGAAACGTTGTTGATGTGCATGGGTACATCTTGGGTTTTCATGCGCCCATACGTGCATGTTGTGCAGGTTCACGACACCATCCCGTGTAAAGCAGGATTCATCAGAAAACAAAATCCATGGTGGAAAATCTGGCTGTGCGACCCGCTGTTGCAAATACCAGCGTGAGAATGCAACGCGTTTGGGATAATCGTCTGCGCACAATGCCTGTACTTTTTGGAAGTGGTAAGGGTGTTGCATGTCATCGCGCAGTATGCCCATTATGGTGGAACGAGCTACACCCAAGACACGTTCGCCTTCTCGGAGACTTCTTTGCGGGTTGATGGCATACTCCAGTAGCACGGTTTCCTCTACGACAGGTGTGCGTATACCACGTTCTCGACTGATGTGGCTACGTGCTACGAAAGCACCTGATTTACATAATCTGCGGTGCAATCGTCCAAACGAAACATGGCTTGGCTGACGTCTGTTTGGGAAGTGCTCAAGGTACGTCCGTGCAGCGGCTCGTCCATTTCCATCAACGGCGCCGTATTCGTAATGCATGTCGGCCATTTCTGTGTTACTAAACTCATTCATTCTTCTCCTTCAACGTCCACGCCTGAAATGATTGTTTTTCCCACTCTCCCGTTTTCGTGCAATTATCGCCCTCTAGCGGTAGCAGTTTTAATTTTCGGACACAAGTTTCTATGTAAATCTTGTTCATCATGATATGACAGACCAGCATGTTAAGTTTGTAAACGACCTTTTGGGACACCCTGTATATATAGAGAGAGTATGTACTAATAGTAGGAATTGAAAGAAAAAGCGCGTGGTATGAGACAACTATAAAAGTATAAATTTGGAGACAAGGATCACACGTACTCCACGTAGGGGAGAGTCGGGTAGCCCCGCCCACTTAAGAAGTATTGCTTATATTTCTGTATAACATTGAGTAATAATCAATATTTTTGTATGTTTCTATTGTTTTATCATCTAATTAAATAATGCAAAAAGAATAAACCAAAAAAAGAATAGTTTAACTTAAAAATAGAAATTTAAAAATTTGACTACTGTATTCAACATATTTTCAAAACTATTGTTTACCATGTTACCAGCTGCATAAATACTTGAAACTTTGAAAATAATCTTTTTTTTATATAAAAATTAATGTCCGATGGCCCATTGACTATTCTATACATACAGAGCCGGATTATACCTTTCGTAGGCCCTAGGCACAGAGCCGGATTATACCTTTCGTGGGCCCTAGGCATAGCCGTTTTTGGGGCCTCCCCTCCTTTCCCCCTCTTTTCAAATACATGCTAAAATTTTCTTGCATATTTTTTTTTGCATTTTTATTAATATGGATTTTAATTTACAAATTTGTTTATCGAACTTTATCTGCAATACCGACATACTACCGATATTGCAGTTGATATCGATAATAACATTATGATTAGTTCGATCGATAACAATGTTAAAGATAAACTTGTGAATACTTTTCCTAACGTTCACATTGCATTAAGTATATATTTGTCGATTCTTGGATAAAATGCAGAAGGAGAAAGATCATTCTCCAGATTAAAATTGATAAAAAATTATTTGCGTTCAACAATGATCGTTTGGCATCGCTCGCACTTATGTCTATTGAATACGACATTTTGCGTAGTTTTGGAATTCGACAGCTAATACAAGATTTCGTTGAATCCAAAAATCGCGAAAAAGTAATATATTAGATCATAAGATTCTGCAAAATAATTTATTACCGAAAAATATTATATTTTTATATGTATCTTCATAATTTTGTGCAAAATACACTTGTTGTTTTTAAAGCTAAATTATTTTTGTCAACAAATTTTTTTCTCTCAAGTTTTTCGTAGGCCCCGGAATTTCGTAGGCCCTAGGCACGTGCCTAGTGTGCCTATAGGTTAATCCGGCCCTGTATACATATGAAATTGACAGTGGGCGGGGGTACCCGACACTCCCCTAATGTTCTTTATTGAATTTATCTGACACAGTAAATATAAATAAATTAAATATTTAAATGTGCACAATAAACTACTTTTTTTGTTCAAATAGAGCTATAAGTTAGAAATTATCCCTGCTGTTTTTTTTTTAAATATGTGAAAAACTGAATCGCTTACTCTAAAATTTAAAACAATAACTAATGCTTAATCCATCAGAAAATTCCACTTCGATTTTTGCTGATCCCTATTTAATGAATGAACTAATATTTGAAGAAACTGTATTAACATCAAGTCTAACCCACTACAAGTTTAAATAATTTGAGTGGATGAATAAAATATATTTTATTAACGATTGAAAATTTGAACAATATATAGGAAGAGTGTGAACTATTAGTAGGAATTGAATGAAGTAAAAATAATCAAACATAAGTATTGCTTAATGGTTCTTCTTTCTCTAGCGATTTCGTATTCAATATAGCTATGTAAAGGCAAGCTTACGCATAGGTTTGTATAGAATTTCCTTTTTAATAAAATTTCCAGCTGTCGATATGTGTAACATGTTCTCTTGTTTTTTAGACTAAAAATTTGGTAAAACTTGATATTTTATTCGCTAAATAGCTAAAATGTATATTTTTTTCTAAAAGTTGACTGGGAAAAAAAGTTTATCCGGATCACGATTTTCAACGATGAGCTAACGTATCGTAGAATAATTTCAAATACTTATTAAAATCAAAATTCTTATCAAAATTAATCAATTTATCAGAAGTTGGATGCAGGATAATTAGGCCATAACTTTTTTGGCGTATGAGATAAGAAATTTTGAGTGGCTAATGATTCCCTACAATCAGTCAATGTTTGGAAGAAAATTAAAACACGTGGTTGTGTGGTAAAAAATGCGTTTTTTTAGTTTTTTTTTTCTTTCGAACCATATCTTAAGAAATTATTTGTTGTCCTAACATAAGTAGGTTAAATAATAACACCGGCACGCAGCCCTGTACATGATACTTTCAGATTCTATCAGTTAACAGCTACAGCCGAAAATTTTATTTCGAAGGGAAAATTATAGGGAAGTTGAATTCAAGCTTCATTCCTTCTAGCTCAAAAATCGTTTAAAGCCTGTTTCAGACAAAAAAATTTTGTCACGTGAGCTAAGGATTCGCCTATTTTTGTAGGTCACAATTCAGCTAACGAGTGTTTTGAATGTAACGCTTTCTTTTGTGCGTTGCACTTTTCTAGTGCGCATGCGTCAATTCTGTTGAAATGCGCATGCTCCCGTGAAAAATGTCAAACTTACGTAAATGAAAATAAGAGATTTTGCAAAAATCCATTAGTTAAAAACGCTAACGTAGTGGAATATCATTTTAACTTTAACCATAAATTCAAAACAAATATTTACAATGGATGTATAGTTTGTCTAAGGTAAGAACTCCCCCTCCCGCCATAAAATCTGAGGCTGCCTGCTGCTAATGGACACAAGAATAGCTCATTTCAGGGAGGGTAGCTTCTCTTCCCTCTAGCGCTAACACATTAGACCGAAGAAAGAAAAAAAGATTCACTTTCTCTCGCCGATTTGAGTCATAACCTGTCCTAAACAATGACCCCACACTCCTCTTGACATAGTTATACCTCGTTTCCATAGTCACCGCCATAAGTTCAGACGAATGGCTAGGGGATTTCTTACTTTAGACAAACTATAGACTATTTCTTTAAAGCTGTAGCATACGACTCAAGATGCTTTGCTCAACGTAAAACTTTGGATCTGTGAGCATAAAAATTTGGTAAATTATAGATTTTGATGAATTCAGCGATGAATAATGCCGCTCATTATTAATATTTAAAAAATATTATTAAAATTCTATTGCTTATTGAACTTATTTAAACTAAATTACATAGTTGAAATCAACATAATTTTGAAATAGCGAAAATATATCTAGTTTCCTGTGGAATTAATGCAATTAGACAACCATAATTTTTTACCATAAGCAAAAACCAATAAAATTATATTTTTATTGAATGAACCAATGGTTATGAGAATGCAGGATTCATTTCTAAATTTCATCAAAGTATTTCTGCATATTCGCATTCTAGGTTCACGCTTTTAGTTCGAAGGCAAGCTTAAGCAGAAAACATTTAACAGCTATAAACAGCGTGCTCGCAGCTTTGTCACGCCAACAAAACTTAAATTATGCCAACATAAAGATAAGTATCATATAAAATAAATACGAGCATGCGCAGTTGCTTCAATTTTATTTACAGAAGCGAACGAAAGCTAACTTAAAAGTGCGAAATCTCCCTATAAAAGGGCCTCATAATTTTGAAGAAACTATAATAAAAGTTTTTTATTTAAGAAAGTTGCATAAAATAGTGTATGTATAGTGCGCAAAAAATAAACTATCCACCCAAACTAATCGGATCTTCGCATTCTAGGATTACTTTCTCTTAATGATCATACCTTTTTTTTCGGATTAAGATTCCTCACCCTCAAAATAAAAACAGTAAACTATGGGAAATATGGCCGCAATTGCTAGGTCAGAAAAGCGGTTGATGGTATGAGCCTCTTAATGCTAATTTTACAAATTTTTTTTCAATGAAAGTCGAACTTTTGAATAAAATACGGATTTAGATTTAAGGCACTCAAGATGCAGGGGGTGGTCGCGATCTGGGAAATAGGGTCTCCATAAATACAAAAGTGGGCGACCTTTGTGTTAAAATACAAACTAAGGTAAACAACGTTAAAGAGCACAAAAATATTATTAAAAGCAGACAGCTGTTTCGGATGCTCAAAGGGCAACCTTCATCAGTGCAACAGATGTTGGTTGCACTGATGAAGGTTGCCCTTTGAGCATCCGAAACAGCTGCTTGCTTTTAATAATATTTTTGTGCTCTTTAACGTTGTTTACCTTAGTTTGTAGGGTCCCCATAGTTTGACCAGGACAGCAATCCAAAGTTTGGACCCCTAAATATTAATTTCAGCATATTTCCCCATATTTCGGGAACTTTTTAAGTGAAATGAGAAAATTTTTCACACAATTATAAAATTCGGTTACCTAAAGATATTTTCATGCGAAAATTAACTTTTAGTAAACATTTATTATTTTTTATTATCCTAGTTGAAAGAATTTCGAATTATAAGGCATGCAACTTTTTACACCGTGTAATGTAATTTTCCATGGCAAATTTTCCATGTTACAATTAAACCAGTCAATTACAGAATTGCAGTGATTTCAATTTGCGAAATCAAATTACAGTGATTCGATACAAAATTACAGTAAAATCGGTCGAATAGTACCTGAGAAATCGAATTTTTATATACGACTTATTTTAAATAAGATTTCTCAGGAACTATTTGACCAATTTCGCACAAATTTTGTATTTTGCAATGTAAAATTATTTTTTTTAAAAATAAGAAATTGTATATCCTACAGTTCAAAAATTTTAGACTATTTTTAAATAAAACACTAAAAAATAACAAATAATAATATTTTTGCATAGAATTATCTTTGGATAAACGAAATTTATAATTGCAGGCAAAAATGTTTCATTTCACTTTAAAAAAATCTGTCGATATGCTGAAATACGCAAAAAGCAAAACTAGCATGAAGGGGTCAAAACTTTGAACAGTTTTCCTGACCAAACTATGGGGACCAAATTTCACAGATTGCGCCTTCCTCCTATATCTTGGGTGCCAGAATTCTGAATCCGTCGAGAAAGACCGTACGTTTTTGTGTTTAATCTCGTATCTTTAAATATCGTCTACGCTAATTAATTTGCCCCTCGTTTTCCCAATGGTTTCCCTAATGGTTCGTATTAAGATTGAGTCTCAGAACGTAAAGATTAGATCATTAGGGGTGGACTCGTTTCTTTTTTTTTTCGCACTGCAAAATATATAATTAATTTTTTTTGGATTAATTTTTAGCTTTAAAATCTATATAATTGCATAAAAAAAAATGTAGCGTGAAATTTGTGATCATATTTAAAATTAAAAGCAAAATTTGAAATCGTTGACATACTAGATTAAAAATTAAACTGTACTTACAGCTGAAGATTCAATTATCAAAAAATCATCCTTTTTAGCTTCATCATTTCATAGCAGGCAATTTAAAAGAAAATGGATTCATCTCAGTCCGGCAGATTCCAAACATCAAACATCTCACTTCGTCAGGTTGTTCTCGATTTGTCGGTTTATTGAGCAGAAATTTGTCCTACAAAGCTTAGTATAAACTAGAGACAGGATTAATAACAAACAATTTAAAGTTCCAAAAAAACATAGAAAAATTAAAATTGGAAAAAGTAAACGTTAACGACATTAAAAGCAATTGAAACCCAGTACAAGAATAACGACTGAAAATAATCACTTAAGTTACACAGAGAGGAGAAAAAAAACTATAACATACATGGGGTGAAAAACTAATTTACATCGGATAACAACCTGAAAAGGGCAGAATTTTAAAAGAAAAATTCAAGAAAAATCTATCTGATACATTAGAAATAAAAATTTTGAAGAGAAAATAAAAAATTTAAATACATATAAAAATCTGCAAACAAAAAAAAAACTAAAAAGAATTTGAAACTATAAAAAAATTGGAATAAAGCAGAAAAAGAGGAAGAATTAACGAGAAATAAAGTACAAAAAAATAAAAAGGTTGAAAAAATTTTTAAAAAAAAAAGTTAAACCTGTGAAAATTTAAAATCAAACGTAAGCAAGGACGGGTAATGCGAAACACGTTGTTGGGTCTATAAAAACATATGAATTTGATCAGATGCACACACACAAATATTTTACCACTCAAAATCAACTAGAGTACACAATGGAAAAAATATAAGAAACATAGGAAAAAATGTGATACACCATTTGGAAAAACAAAACACTCATTCAAGAAGCTAAAAAAACTTAGAAGGAAGAAAAACATTGAAAAAAAACAATAAAAAACATGGGCAAAAATCAAATACACATTGAAAAAATAAGAACTTTCATCTGAAATGAAAAGAGAATACATATTGGAATTGAATAAGTAATAGTAAATAGTAAATTAATAGCCAGTAAAAAAGAAAACTAGACTAATCAAAAAACGAAAATATGAATCATGAAAACAATTAAATACAAATTTTTAAAATAAATTTCTTAAAAAAAAAAACTGAAAAGCGGAAAATATGGAACACCGAAAACAAAGTGATTCACGTATATAAACAGAGATGGAAGCTACGAAAAATCAAATATGGCGATAAAACATTGGTGAGTTCGAGCAGTTTTGTTTCAATGAAAGTATTACCCATCGAAAAACACACTGAAAAAGCAACAGAAAAAAGTTTAAAAAAATGCAAAACAAACTTTAAGCATACACTGAAAAAAATAAAGCACACACACATTGGAAGAAACAAATTGGAACAATTGGAACACAAACAGGGGAAGAAAAAGTAGTAGCACGATTGGACGAAAAAATTTGGATAGCATACACTGGATGAAAATATTTGAAGCACAAACACTGGATAAAAAGTTTGAAACTCAAACACTGGGTGAAAAAAATTGAAACGAATACAAGAGGTGAAAAAGTTTGGAACACAACCACGGGATTGAAAAAAAATTTTTTACGTAAAATATTGTAAAAAGTTTGAAGCATGAATTGGAAATTAAAAATTAAACCAAATATTGAAAGCAGAAAAAATTTAAACACACATTGAAAGAAAAATAAAATGAAATACACATTGAAAGAAAAATAAAATGAAATACACATTGAAAGAAAAAAAATTGCAACTTACAATTCTAAATTAGAGATTAAAAGTTTAAAAAAAATATTGGAAAATGAAATTTTGAACACACACCCGAAATAAATCAGAACACAAACTAGGAATACAAACAGATATATTGAAAAAAATAACAGAATCTATATTAAAAAAAATCGAATGAAAAGCTGGAACTCAATGGATAACACAGGAAAAATAATTAAAAAACAGGGAATCCTAGAAAAAATTTTAAAAAAACAATTGGGAAATTCGAAAACAAAATTGAAGAAAATGAAAAAATTTAATACAAAAAATTTAAAATATGGAAAAAAGGAATACGTAAAAACCATACATAAAGAACTGCTTAAACAAGGCGATAAAAAAAATTGCAAATTGGATCGAATGCATTTGAAAAAAAATTTTAGCAATCGGAAAATATTGAAAAAATTCAAAACACACATATGGCACACACTTTGGACAAACACATGCATACACAACTAATTGGAACTAACTAATTCGAAGCAACTAATTGGAACCCCACACTGGATAAAAAGAAATCGAAACATTTAAAACACAAAGACTGGAAGTAAAAAAAATTGGATCAGAGGTATTGTACGGAAAAATTTGGAACACAAATTCTTGAAGATTTGGATCACAAACACTGGATGGAAAAATTTGAAACACAAGCATAGGATCAAAATATTTGGAGCACAAACACCAGATGAAAAAGTTGAGAACACAAACAGATGAAAAACTGGAAAGATCAAAAGTAAAAATTGGAAAAATTTTAAAAAATTTAATGCAAAAAATTTAAAATTTAAGGAAAAACTGAACACGTAACAAATACATAAAGGGGGAGTAATTCAAAATACAAGACGATAAAACGAAGAGGGAATTTGATCAAATGTACTTGAACGAAAATGTTACCATTTGAAAAACGCTTTGGAAAAGCTACAGAAAAACATTGAAAAAATGCAAAACACACTTAAAGCACACATTGAAAGAAACAAATTGCAAAAAAAAAACACTAACTATACTATACTATACTAAATACTATACTATACTAAATACTATACTATACTAAATACTATACTATACTAAATACTATACTATACTAAATACTATACTATACTAAATACTGTACTATACTAAATACTATACTACACTATACTAAATACTGTACTATACTAAATACTATAATACACTATACTAAATGTTAAAAAAAATCGATGAAAAGCTGAAACGCAATGTATAACACAGAAAAATAATAAAAAAACAGGAAATCGTAGAAATTTTTTTAAAAAAACTGGAAAATTCAAAAACAAAATTTAGAAAAATGAAAAAAATTTGAAATATGGAAAAAATGAACACGTAAAACCACGCATAAAGCTGTTCAATAAAAAAAAGGCGATTAAACAAATTGCGAATTAGATCGAATGCACTTGAGCTTAAATGTTAGTAATCGGAAAACCTGAAAAAAAAATTGCAGGAAAATATTGAAAAAAATTCAAAACACACATACGGAATATTTTGGGGGAAAAAACACACACACACCACACATTGAAAGCATCTAACTAGAACACCAACACTGGGAGAAATAATTTGGAACACCAACACCGGATAAAAACATTTGAAACACAAACACTATAAGAAAAAAACTGGATCACAGATATTGGATTGAAAAATTTTGAACACAAAAAAAACTAGATTAAAAATCTGGAACACAAATTCCGGAAGATAGGATTTGAATCACAAAAACTGGATGGAAAAATTTGGAGCGCAAGCACAGGATCAAAATATTTTGAACACAAACTCTAGATGAAAAAGTTGAGAACTAGATGAAAAGTTGACACTGGATAAATAAAGAAGTTGTTTCACAAATACTGAGTGAGAAAAGTTGAACCATGGCAAGGAAAATAAAAAAGGGACCAAACATTGAAATCAGAAAAATTGAAATATTAATCGAAAGAAAAAAAATGAAACACACATTGTAAGAAAAAAATTGAAATGCACTTCGAAAAAGAAATTAAAAACGCATATTGGAAAATAAAATTTGTAACATACACTGAAAATAAAAACAGGACACAGACAGAAAGTAGAAAAAAAAAGAACTTACCCAGGAAATAAAAATCTTATATCTTAGAAATAAAAAAAAATGCAATCTTTATTATGAAAAGGCAAATGAATAAACCAGAAAAACAATTATAAACGGTAAATGGTAGAAAATATTCAAAAAAAAAATGAAAAACTAGAAAAATCAAAAGCATAAATAGGAGAAATGAAAAGAATTGGATGCAAAAAATTTAAAATATTGAGAAAAACTGAACGCGTAACAAATGCATAAAGAGGGAGTCGTTCAAAAAACAAAGCGACGAAACAAAGGGGGAATTTGATCGAATGAACTTGATCAAAAGGTTACCATTCGAAAAACCAATTGGAAAAAGCTGCAGAAAACATTGAAAAAATGCAAAACACACTTAAAGACTTATTGAAAGAAACTAATTGCAAAACAAACACTGAACGAGAAAATATGGAACAGAAACACTGGGTGAAAAAAATCGGAATGCAAGCAAGGGGTGAAAAAACTAACACAGACATTTGGTAAAAAAAAAATTGGAAAAACACAAAGGGAAAAAAATTGTTACAAAAACACTGTGAAAAAGTTTGAACACACATTGAACATAAAAATTGAACAAAGCATTAAAAGCAGGAAAAAAAACTTGGACCACAAACACTGGATGAAAAGATTTGAACCATAAACACTGGAAGAAAAAATTTGGACCACAAACACTGGATGAAAAAATTTGAACCATAAACACTGGAAGAAAAAATTTGGACCACAAACACTGAAGACAAAATTTTGGACTACAAACACTGAAGAAAATAATTTGGACCACAAACACTAATTTAAAAATTTGGAACACAAACTCTGGACAAAAAAAATTTCGAAAACAAACACTGGATGAAAAAACTACACTAACACAGGGTAAAAAAATTTTTAACACTTACACAGGATGAAAAAATTTGGAACACAAACACAGAATGAAATATTTAAAAATATAAACACTGGATGAAAAAAATTGGAACACAGACATTGGAAGAGAAAGTTTGGAACACAAATAGGAAAGAAAAACTAAGAGAAAAAATACTAAATAACTCGAAAACCTGACTAAAACCTGAAAAAAAATTAGAATAATGTGGAAGAAGCGGAAAACGCTTTATGATGAAACAATAGTAAAACGAAACGATCGAAAGTCGGAACATGCGATTTAAAAGAGGGAAAATCTCGAAAGTTTATTAGCGAGCGGCACATTTGAAAATTAGCTAACCATCAGGTAAAAAATAATCGAATAAAATTGTTTCGAGTTTCAACCCCCCCCCCCAAAAAAAAAAAATAATCATTTAAAAAAGCCACTCTACCTCCTTGCAAATAATAAATGAGTGTTTGCTTCCAGTATAGCACCATGCAGAACTTAAGGATAAATAAGTGTCTTACCTTACAAGTGAGAGTTTACTTACTAACATTGCCAAGTACGTAACCATTTTCTGAACCTCAAGTAAGAAATCTTTTAAAGTGAATTAAAACTTACCGACAATATTCAGTTACTCTACACTGATTTCATTCATGTACGTCAGACGGGTACTTACTGGAGTTCTCAGAAGTTTTTCTTCAGATTCTAGGGAGAAAAAATTTAAAAAATTAAACTCTATTGATAATGGGCAATCAAAAGAGCACTGCTGTCATGTATTAATACTCGTTAATTTTTTCCCATCTTTAAGAAGAATAGTTTCTTCCTTAAGCATAACATTCTTTGATTAAATGTACACTGCTGTCATGCATTAATACTTATTAATGTTTCCATTTTTAAGAAAAATAGTTAGTTCCTTAAGCATAACATGCTTTATTTAAACAAGATATACTTAAAAATAGAAGGGGAAATTTTTTTTTGCAGTTTTCAAAAATACCTTGAATTGTGTAGTCTAATGCTGTGGATTTTTATAGTTGCGAAACTGTTCAAAACTATAAAAATTAGTTTTCAGTTGTAACCTTAATACTAAAGTGCAAAATGAAACATTTAAGTAATCTTTCATTAATTCTGCAATTTACTCCCAATACTTGATCCATTTGAAGCGAACCGGGTTCGAATCCCAGTCGATACGAATACCGCATGCGTCTTGCACCGACCACAGTGCTGGTTTGAAATATCCTCCGTGGTAGACGGATCCTGGGTCAAAGTTTCCATGCCATCAGGACAACCGTGGGAGGATCTCGTGGTCTTCCTCTTTATGTAACGCAAATGCGGGTTAGCTCCATCAGAAAGTCCTCCACGAAGGCAAATTTCATCCAATACTCGATCCAGGAGTTCCCTTGTCTTCAGGATTGGGTTCAAAATTACAAGGCTAGGGAGTTGTACATTAGCAGTCGTAAACCCATAAACTTGGGTCGGCTGTTTAATGACGGTTATAAAATAAAATGAAAAAACTTGATCCAGAAGTTTCCTTGTCTTCTGAATTGGGTTCAAAATTACAAGGCTGTGGAATTAAACATTAGTAGTCATAAAACCAAAATTTGGGTCTGCTAATCAACGACGGTTGTGAAAAATATATCCGTAAGAATTACAGTGATCGCTTATATTAACTTGTATTCTCATGGCAGAGTTACCAACATAATTAAGACAAAGAATAAATAGCCATCTTATAGTTAAAAATAGAACTTAGGCGAAATATTCATATTTAAAATAAATAAATTAGTAATCACCACAATAAATCATATAGTGAAGTCCATTTTTTTTAAAATTAAAATATTAGTTTAACAGAATGAATTTACAAGGGAAGGGCTCGGCTTGGAAAATTCACTTTAGAATGAAACTTGGTTTATTGAAAACATAGCTTACGGTTGTTCTTGTTGTAGTTCATTTTACGTCGCACTAGAGCTGCACAATGGGCTATTGGCGACGGTCTGGGAAACATACCTGAGGATGATCCGGAGACATGCCATCACAATTTTGATCCTCTGCAGAGGGGATGGCACCCCGCTTTGGTTAACCCGACGACCTGCACGCGAAGTCGAGCACTTTACAGTAGAACAGTTTAACGAGGACCAATACCGCACACCCTTAGTCCCTACACAGACTAATCCAAGTGGTCACCCACCCGCACACTGACTGCAGCCAGTGATGCTTGACTTCGGTGATCTGCTGGGAACCACATAGCTTACGGGAGGAGTGAGATTGGCTTATAAAAAGAAATTAATTTAGCTTATTACCTAAAGTTAATTTGACTTTTAAAAAAACTTTTTTTTTAGGGGAGAAGGTGGAACGAGTTTTGAAAATTTTACCTACTGTAAAAAATTTATTACAAACTTTAATTTCTGCGCTTATCAATAACCAAATTTATAAATTCTGTGTTCATAACTACAAATAAATCGATAATACGGAATGGAAAAACGCACAATACGCAGAGGAGACAATATCTTCTGAGTATTCACCTCTCTTCCTGATCCGACGCTAACCGTTACTGTTACATAGATTTATGAAAACAAAGGTCTTCATTGTTTTTTTTTCCTCTTGTATTTTTCTGAAGTTGTCAACGTCTATGATTTTATAACCGTCATTGAACAGCAGACTCAATTAACGGCTACTAAAGTTCAACTCCGTAGCCTTGTAATTTTGACCCCATTGCAGTAGACAAGAGAATTCCTGGATCGCTGGCAGAGCCTTCGTGGAGGACTTCTTGATCGAACTAACCAGCATTTGCGTTTCATGGAGAGGAAAACCAAGATGGCCATCCATATTTAGCCTGATGGTAAGGACATTGTAACCCATGATTCGTCCATCATTGACGATATTTTACGTCAGCACTATAGTCGGTGGGAGCAGAGTGCGGAATTCGAATCAACCAGTTATCGCTTGGATGGGGTCGAACCTAGGTCACCTCATCGAGAATCGAGTGCTCTATGCCCTGAGTCACCACGGCTCAATCCCTATGATTTCCTAAAGCTGCAAAAATTGCCGGGGAGAAAATATATTTCCATCGATATTATGAATTTGGTTTTAATTATATTTACCACGGCATTATAAGAGATTTAAAAAAATTAACTGATTTGGAAATGTTACTCCGACTTGAAGATTTAGACTTAAGGTATTTAGTTAAAATATAAAATTGAGTGAAAGAGATGTTGAGTTCTTTAAATAATAATAAACAAAAAAATAAAAAAACTTTTTAGGGAAATAAAGTTAAAACAATTGAAGATCAAAATGAGAGAATGCTTTTTGCCTATTTTTCGCAAAAATGATGACTGACTCTCACTCTGTAACAATTTGAGTATTAGATAAATCAATAACGGGGAAAACCAATGCTCCCCGAGAGTTATTATGATGTGAAAATTGGCCATGCTGTGGATAAACGGTTAGTGTCCGCGTGAATTCGTTTTTTTTTTTTTTTTTTTTTTTTTTTTTTGAGAATCAGCTTTTATGAACCTTAACCGTTCTTGCCACTAATCTCCAATTATCACAAGTATATTCAGCACCTTTCCAAATCTTTGGTTATAGAGTTTTTAATTTCAAATGTTTTTTAATAAAATCATTAAGAGATTAAATAAATTCTTTGAAGTGATAAATCTAAATCTTAAAATTTCTAACCTCATACTGTAATAACGAGAAACCGCCTATTACTACCAGTTTCCAAGCGAGCAACAAAGAGACCAAAAAAAAAAAAAATATTACATTCGTAAAAAGTAAAAACTACCACTATTCTTTCCACTATTGCAAAAAAGAAAAAAAAAGAGGAAAACGCGTTTTTGCTGCTGTTCTAGTGAGTAATGAAAGAAAGCAAAAATAAAGAAATAAAGGCATTATTATTTATTTCTGATATTCATGCGCAGGAAAGTTAGAAATCAACACCATTTCATTTTTTATTATTCTTACTATCTTCACCCTTTAAGTTTAAAGAGTGAAGATAGTAATCAGAGCGATCAACAGCTAAGTTACTTTTCTTCTTGCTGAAGAAAAATTCTTTTATCTTCAGGAATTCTGCTACACACTTCTAAATAAAGCGCTTTTTGCTGGTCACTTAGATCTACCAGTCATTTTTCTTCTCGGTTTGCAATACAAGTCAACATTCAG
Source organism: Parasteatoda tepidariorum (assembly GCF_982258835.1). NCBI lineage: Eukaryota > Metazoa > Arthropoda > Arachnida > Araneae > Theridiidae > Parasteatoda > Parasteatoda tepidariorum. Next base: position 87,951,958 of record NC_141765.1, read on the forward strand.
TGATATCAATGACGTCACACTATTACACTCTAGTCCATTCTTAACAGAATATTACAAAAATTCTCAAAAATTGACATTTCTATTACTCAACCGTAATTCTTATTACGAAACAGTAATAATTACGGATAAATGGTATTGGTCGGCATCTCTTTAAATAGAAGAATAAATAGAAAGTTTCAAAATCGAAAGCTAGTTCACTTCATTAATGTGTCCAAGAATTCTTTTTTAACATTCTAAAAACAAAAATGTAGATTTTCTTAATTATCAGGAAATTTTCAGAATGTTTTATTTAAAACCAATTAAAATCAAAATAAAATTAGAAAATAGGTATTTGTGAGCCTGCTCAACCTTTCGCGCATTTATACATAAATTATTATTCGTAAGAACTGAAAATGTTAAAAAGCAGTAGCATTGCATTTCCCTAAGCTCTAATAATAATATGAACCATAAATTGATAAGTTAAAAATCTATGTTTAGTACTGAAAATTATCACTAACATTTTTCATAATTGAAATAATTACTCACAGAAAAAGCTATCATTTACATAAATAAATCCTTACATTAAACAAATTTTGGCTTAATACCAAATTACCACTTGCAAAAAAAAATTTTTTTTCAGGATTTCTGCTACACACTTTAAAATAACCGCTTTTTGCTGGTTACATTGCTCTACATTCATTTATCTTCGCGGTTTGCAATACAAGTCAGTGGTATGAATGACGTCACACTATTTCACTCTAGTCCAGGGATGGGCAAACTACGGCCCACAGGAAGATTTAATCCGGTCCGCGGATAGAATTTTCACTTGCCGATCCGTGGCGAATATAAACAATATACGAGGCGCATTCAAAAAGTAAATTTCCCTAATTTATAAAAAAAAAGCACACTTTCAGGAACACATTTATTGGCAACAAGTGCAGCAATGTTCCAGCTATTTTTCAACACAGCCACCACCAGAATTGAGACACTTGTCGCATCGTGGGATCAGCTTTTGTATCCCTTTGTCGTAGAACTCTGCCGCCAGTGAATGACACCAGCGTGTGACAAACGTCTACCGTTATTGTGAAACACTGCCGAAATTGTGACGTGCCATTCAAAACAAGAGTCGTGGAATGCTTACTGCAGGTGTTGCGCTCCTCCATGACAATGCTCGTCCACATACGGCATGACGCACAGCAGCTGTTTAGACGGAATTTAGCTGGGAGTTGTTTGATCATCCTACAGCCCTGATATTGCTCCCAGCGATTTTCACGTTTTCTTGCACCCCTAGAAATTCCTGTCCTCCGCTGAACGTTTTGGCAACGACGAAGAGCTGAAGACGTCTGTCACACGCGGGTTCCATTCACAGACGGCAGAGTTCTATGACAGAGGGATAGAAAAGTTGATCCCCGATACGACAAGTGTCTGAATTCTGGTGGTGGCTATATTGAAAAATAGCTGAAACATTAATGTACTTGTTGCCAATAAATATGTTCCTGAAATTCTGAGTTCTTTTTTTTATAAATTAGGGAAACTTACTTTCTGGATGCGCCTCGTACACTATGCATCCATTTTCTTGTCTACTGTGTTTAAGGCAATTTTTGCTCCTTTTTTTAAACAAAGTACTGATAGCCCTTTTACTTTCTTCATTTTCTTTCTCTATAAAACATAAATTGATGGAAATAGCTAGCAAAGACAGCTTCAATTGGTAAAATGTTGAAAGCAGATGTTCTTTATAGGATAGCCGTAGATAGGCGCCAACGAGCGTTTGTCTTTCTCGAGGAGCAGACATACTGAATCTAATATAGGCGAACTATACTTCACAAGTGGCAGACTGCGCATTTTAAGCTCCAACAAGCAGATTTTTTTGCCAGGGCGAGTTCTAACATAATTTATTGCATATTGAAAGATTGCACACGTATAACGTTATTGTAAATAATGGAAGTTATAAAATGTATAAAATAGCTAGTAAGCGCATCAGGCAAAAAATTAGTCACCCTAGCGCTCTAGCACAGATGAATCGTTAGGTTTCGTTATATGACGCAGTGTAAAGTAACATGCTCAACTGCGTCCCCACTGCCTCAACGTGATCAAAGGCAAGTAGCCATCAGTGAGATATTTTTCTTTTAAGTAGAAATTGTGTGTAAATATGGGTAAGTGTAAGGATGTGACAGAGTGGCAAAAAAGGATAATTGTGTTTGGCCATGTCCATGATCATACAGTGAATGATGTTGCTGGATTTGTTGGTGTTTTGATGCTAACTGTTCAACGTGTCTACAAGCAGTGGTTCAATACACGTGGTCATGAAAGACGATCTTAGAATTGTGGTTGGAAGAAGATCCCGCATGAAAGTAACCGGAGACGTGTTTTACGACTTATCAATCAACATCCTTTCCAAACCTGACAGGAATTACTTCAGTTAGTTAATGAAGGTCCATCCCAACCTATTAGGGAGAGAATATTGCTACGGGAGCTGCATGCAGCGATCATTTGGATTCGAACACCTCGCAGGAAGTCATTGCTCACACAGGCACATAAAGTTGCGCGACTTCAGTGGGCTAGAAGTCACCAAACGGGGACAGTTGCTGACAGGCGGAATGTAATATAGTCTAATGAATCACCCTTTTGCTTTCATCCAAATGACACAAGTCGTCGAGTACACCGAAAATCATATGAAGCATTTCATCCTGACTGCGTGCGAGGTCAGGTGAAAGCCGGAGGTGGGTTTGTCATGTTTTGGGAGTGTTTTTCTTTTAATGGATTGGGTCCCCTCACTCAGGTGGCCACTAACATGAACCAACAAGTTTATTTGCACATTCTGGATGATCAGGTGCTGCCTTTCAGTCAACATCTTTCTGAAGAGTATGCTGTCGATACTCCTATTTCTTCAAGGTAATAACAGCAACGTTTATCGGCCGAAAGAACAAGTGACTGGTTTTATGAACACTCAGACACTCAATAGCAACGCGACTGGCCTGCAAAAACCCCTGACTTGAAAACCATTGAAAATTTGTGGGACATATTGCCAACGGGTAAAACGCCAAAATCAGCATCCTCGCAATTTGGTGCATTTGCGCAAGCAAATCCTCATCGTGTGACTTAAACTTGATTCGTCGTACCTGTAAAACCTTGTGAACTCACTTCGTAACTGAATCCAGGTTGTTATCAAATTCAGAGGAGGCGTTATACGTTTTTAAATGATGTTTTTCATGATTTCTCTAAAGGTGACTAAATTTTTGCCCGGTGTGCTTACTTGTTTGAGTTATTTGAAATATTTTTTAACCCCAAAATGGCTACTAAAAGCGCAAAGTTGATTCAGAGTGCGGTGCGTTCAATGGTGAATGAACTTAGAAATATTTTTTTACAGTTGTAAATGATGAACCAGTATGTCTTATCAGCAATGAAGCTGTAGCAGTTTTTAAAGAATACAACATTACCGACATTTTACTGTCAAGCACAAGAATGTAAACTACGAAACAATGTCTGAATGTGAAAGATGACAAAATGCAAAAAGTCTTCTCAAAGAATAATCAGGTTGACAACTTTTCTTTTCTTTCAAACAAACTTTTCTTTTTCGATTTTTGGTCCTCGATCAAAAGAGTTCGCCGATCCCTGCTCTAGTTATTGTTTTAACATTAAATTATAATTCAATAAAAGCCCGCAATAACGACAATCCGTAGTAACAAGTAGATTGTCGTCTTAACATGCAAGCCTGTAGTTATAAGCAAGTACGCATATTTAACCTTAAACAACCTTACAGTAAACCGGAAAATACTGTAGAATAGTTATTGATGTTATTTATAACCGTCGTTGAACAGCCGAGCCAATTTATAGGTTTAAGACTACTAATGTTCAACTCCGTAGCCTTCTAATTTTACACCCAATCCAAAAGACAGGGAAACTTCTGGATCAAGTATTGGGAGAAATTTTGCCTTCATGAAGGACTTTTTTGAGGGAACTAGCCCGCATTTGCATTACGTGGAGAGAAAGACCACAAGAACATCCCATGATTAGCTTAACGGCAAAGGGACTCTAACCCATGATCCGTCTACCACAGAGAATATGTCACGTCACCACGGAGGTCGGTGCAAACCGGCTGCGGATTCGCGTCGACCAGCCATCGTAGGGATTCGAACTCTGTTCACCTGATTGGAAGGAGAGCGCTCTATCCCCGAGCCATCACATATTGAGAATACTGAACGTAGATTACAATCTTAATCAAAATTAATAAGATCCCATTGCAAATAAGTAAAATCAAAAACTAAATAAGATGCCATTCCAGATAAATAAAATTAAAATTTAAAATATGCCATTGCAGATAAGTAGCCAACAAATAACACACTCATTTGAAGCGTGCGGCAGGATTCTTGAAAGAAACAAAGACTTTTTTTCTTCAGTAAAGAGGAAGGTAACTCTGGACACAGGGCTAAAGAGAATAGAAGGGCTGGTTCACTCCTTTGAAGAAACTCTCGCCGCGCCAATCCTCAGATTTTCTCTAGTGACGTCACTTTGGCGCAAAGCTTGCACTTTTACTTCAAGAACGGAGCGTTCGGCCTTACTAGCTCTAACTAATATTGGAGCATTTCTTTTTGCGAGATATTCTAGGACATTTGTTATTTTCTATAATGACTTTCCTCAGTCTTTGCAGTGAATTTACAAGAATTTAAAACTATTATCGAAATGCCAGTTTGCACGATTGCAACTTGCAAATATTCTGATAGAAAAACAAATAGAAAAAATATAATTTTCCGCGTGTTTCCTAAAGTAAATGAACAACTATGTAAAGAATGGATTCCGAAATGACACAGTTAATATAAAACAGCAATACGTTTATTCTGTCGTTAAGAACTTTTATAAAAATTCATTATCTAAATAGAAACCGCCTCGTTACTTCAAAAAGAAAGGCAGGTGAAAAAAAATTAAAAAATGGATAAAGTCAACGAAAATTAAAATGTAAATAAAAAGTATAAATAAAATATATAGTACATAGTTGGAATTCTCCTAATTTCGTAACATATTTTTTAATGTAGTTATTCTAAATATTTATGATTTTTTTTAAAAATTATATTCTCTTAAATTTAAATATCTATAAATTATATTATCGTAAATTTAAATATCTATAAGCAATTGTAAAATTTCTAATGTCATCATGAACTTAAATTATTATTTTGTTTCAGTAATTAACGTTTAAGGTTGATGTTTCCTAATGATTAAGTATGAACAAATTGCTATCACCTGCATATTTTAAAATTAGGGATTCTAAATTTAACTCAACTTATTATTATAAAAGAATATGTAGATAAAAAAAAGCTTCGATATATGCTTTCATTTTTCTTAATAATTAAAGTTAAAACTGAACTTTTTAAAATAAAGTATTTACAGTGTCATTTTCGCCAACTAGTAAAAGATTTTTATAAGTTTGAAATGGTATTTTTTTTAATATAATGGCTGAGAAAGTTTTTTTGAGCTATGTTTATGAACGGAAATAATGTGTTAATTACGTAAAGTTTGAAAGCTAATAACCAGAAAAAGTCTAAACTTATTTTTACAAAGAGAAAGATGCAAAGTTATCATAATATCTTTGCTTGCGATCTCCGAGATCTGTGGACACAGTGACGTCATGACGAGGGAAATCGTAGCTTCAGCTCTAAGAGCGGAGTGAACTCGCTCTTCGATTCTCTTTAGCCCTGTCTGGACAAGGGTTGTCTACACATATTTGTTTTATTAACATAATAAATTAAAATTTCATAAGGGAAATAAGGTGAAATGTAGTTCGTTTTTCATTTTTCTGCATTGATACCAGAAATAAATAATAACATCTATTTTGTTCTTTTTTGAAGTTTTGCTCACTTTTATAGCAGAAAAGTATAAAAAATTTCGTATCGCTATAATTCCTGTTATCATGAGTTTTCTGATAATAGACTTATAAGATATTAGATTGGTAAAGGTTCTTTAAATTCGTACTTCAAAAACTTAATATTAGCGAAATTTGATTTCGAAAGATATTTGATTATTATTGAGAAAAAAAAATTTCTTTTCATAAAATAATCCAACAGCATTGAAATCTTTTAAATTAAAAATTCAGTAAGATTCACAATAAACCTCAATACTTGATACAATTAATGTATCACATTTTTAAAAGTATATTTAAAATCTTACACATGATAGAATTTTGAAGGGGAAAAAAATCTAAAGTTTGCGTGTTAACTTTAAACATAGGTAGCATATTTTTCAAACAAAACATTTTACTAGTTAATGAAAACTACAGTTTTAATGATTTGCTTACATGATGATTAATGATTAGTTACAGTTTTAATGAAAAAAATTTGCATTTTAAATTTAACAAATTTAAACCTATTTATAACTTATTTGAATTAGACAAAACAAATAAACTCACCAATTTTTTTCAGGATCAAAACATTCAACAGTATTTAATGATGAAATACAATCATACCCTCCACATACAGTTTGTTAAAAAGAGTGTCAGCCCCATTGGCACTAGAATAAAAAATAAATAAATAAATAAAATAAATAGAAATTTAAAGACCATGAAATTTTCATGTTGTATAAAAATATATATATTTTATTTTAATTAAATGGATGCAAAGCGCACCTGACTATCAGTCACTATTTACACTATATCTAATAAATATCAAAAAGTAAACAAAAGCAAGACATATAAAAGAATTTTAAAAAAATTATCCAACAGCAGCGGTCGCCATAGAAACGCATCTAATGACGACGCATGCTCACTGCTTACGATTACTCTTGAACACAATAGAAAAGTCTGATATCCAAATAAGGTGCGCACGCCATTAACCCCAAAAGAGCACCCATTTTGCCAATGGGTAATAAAAGATTAATTAAATGAAAAAACATATATTTCATACACAATAAATTAATTTCGCTTGTTACGTTTCAAAATGTTATAACTAATTGAACTATCAATAGGAGACCTTTCTTACTGAGAAGCTATCTGAAGACACTCATTTTTTCATAATTTTAATTTAATATTTGTCTTTAGTCCAAGCCTAATATTTCAAATTAAAGATTTAATCTCTTAAAAGAGAATTAGAACGTAATATTTTTTATTCAAATACAACAATTTTATATTAATTTGTTATCAATCAGTTTTGATTATTCAACTGGCTGTTAAATGGATTAAAATAAATTTAAATCAACAGTACAAAGAGATCCATTCCAACAACTAATCTGTATCAGAGAAGATTTTGTTCGATTTAAATAATAAACAACTATATGTTCACCTATTTACGCTCATAAAATTTCATTAATAAAATTTATTTAATAAGGTTTTCTTTAGCGTAATTATGTTGAAAAATTCTAAAATTCCTGAAATAACAAACTGCTAAGTAGATAAGAAACTTTAATTATTTTTAATCTATATGTTGATAGTTCCTTTGTTCAAATTTTTGTAACTATAGAATTTATAAAGTCTTATTGTCGGAGTTCTAATTGAGTTCAAAATTTCCTTTTTTCATATGATTTAAAAAAAAGGATTTTAAAAACTCGGAATAAAAATACAAGAAATATGCCGTTTCATATTTTTGCAGCAGTAATTTAGAACATGATACCTAAATCTATTAAGAATTCTATGATATTACTGTATTGTTGATAAGAATAGATTGTTTTTTAAATTAGACAAAAGCGAAGAATCAATAATTATGAAATGACAAAACTTCAACCTAAGTCCCATAAATTTTGAAACTTTAAATCAAATGATATTATATGCCTGAACCATATATGGGTGATTCTCACGAAACATGACAATTCACTGTCCCTTGCTCCAAGATCTAATACTATAATGCTAAAAGAACTTTAAAAAAAAATAATAAATAGCATTGCTGTAGGCATTTTAAAATGACTTTGCACTAGCATTGACTGTTTTGTATACTTAAAAAATTTAATTGAATATCAAAATGTCATTTTCCTGGCATGTCCCAAGCAATATTTCCAATAATAACTAGCTTCAAAACTTCCCATCATTTTTCAAAATCTAATTTTTTTTTATCTTATCCTATGTAAGCATTTCTAGAATATATGCAGAGGGTATTGTTTACTGAAACTTCGTTTAAAATAGTTTTTTCTGTTAATAATTTGTTTGTCCAATGAAAATCTGTCATTTTCCTGGCTACTTTTACTTAGTGATTTATAACCAAAATAGATAGCGCCAGGAATCAATATCTTATGTTATTAGATTGATTAGATACCCTCCTATCTCAACATGTCTTGTTGCATGAATAAAGAACTAATTTTCTGGCTCAAAATCTGCTTCAAAAATTTTTTCAAGGTGAGTAGGTTTTTATGCTGTCATTTTCCTGGCTTCTTGAAATCATTAATAACAAAAACTACATTAGATTTATCTGAGTTATTTTAAGAAATACTGTTGTTTTCTGCAGAATATAAACGTCTTCGGCCAAAATATTAAATTAAAGTAAAGTTATATGTTATAAAATGGCGAATTTGTCATTATCCTGGCTGTCATTTTCTTGGCTTATGAATGCCAGGACATTGAAGTGTTACCAGAAATTCTTTTTAACTGCTAATACTGTAAAGAGGGAAAGCAAATATTAACCTTATACCAAGTTTATGTATGATTGTAATATGGTTGGATGTAATCAAAGTTATTTATTTATTTAATGATTGATTATTATACAAAATTTTATTCTGCAACAAAAAATTTTTTTGTTTCTTTCTACAGAGGATAAAAAGAATTAATTTAAGCAATTTATGGTTCATCTAACATATAGGCTTAAGTTGAGTTACTTACTATTAACTTAAAATGACTGTTTTTCAAACTTCTAAGGTAATATGTCATTTTCCTGCATTCAAAATTTGGTGAATTTCTATTCTATTTTTTTTCTCGAGCAAATGTCAATAAACTACACCGCTGTCTATAAGATATTAATAAGTGTAGTTGAAGTATACAAGAAAAATTTTTTGAATTATTTTGAAGACTTTGAATTTGAAAAAATTCTTTGGTCTGAATTGTCATGTTTCGTGAGAATCACCCATATATACAATTCAAGAAAAAAAATTTAAGCTTAAACAATTGAATCTAGCGATTTTCACAGCGGTATTAATTAAATTAAAATGAAATGATGTTGAATCGAAAATTTAAATATGTTGATTCTTTAAACAGCTCAAGGGATAGAGCTCATGGAATAGAGAAGGGGGTGCTGGCTCTGGGGATAGAGCGTTCGCCTTCCAATAAGGTGAACCGGATTCAAATCCCAGCTAAGGCTGGTCGATGCGAATCCGCATCCAGCTTGCATCGACTACAGAGCTGAAGTGAAATATCTTCAGTGATAGACGGATCATGGGTTAGAGTCCCTTTGACGTCAGGCTAACCGTAGAAAGTTCTCGTGGTCTTCCTCTCCATGTAACGCAAATGCTTGTCAAAAAGTGTTCCACGAGGGCAAATCCCAATACTCGATCTAGTAGTTCCCTCGTCTTCTGGATTGGGTTCAAAATTACAAGGCTACGGAGTTCATCACTATTAGTCGTAAATCAAAAAAGTGGGTCGGTTGTTCAACAACGGTTATAATTCCAATTTGTATTCGTTGAAAATTTGATGTTTTGTACGCAAACAAAAATCAGGATTATCAGGACAAAAATCTATGTCAAACCAAAACAAAAGTCGACAGTTTAGGGTTCCATTACTGAAAAAATTAGAACCCGTGAGTTAGACGTTACTTTAGGGTGTTGAAGTAGTTCATTGTTTCTTTTAAATTCTTAATAACCTTAATAATCTTAACTTTTTGCTTATGGCTGTTACATCATGTGAACCACGAGTGATGGTTTAATTGATACACCATAAGCAAATGATTAGGTTATATTATTTTACGATTTAAATACGTTCCAAACGACCGTACAAGCAATCATTATCATAGTTGAAAAGAACGTAATAACTCGAAGATAGAAGAAAAATTGGACTTTAGTTAACGTTTGATCCCAGTGTTTTATTTGAATAATAAAGAGTCAACAATATAGGGACCGGTTTACAAAACATGAATTAGTGCTTGCAGTGCGTGAAAAATACCATGCATTTAAAATTTAATTTCTCAAGAATTATTCAGCCAATTTTTTTGATATTTTGTTTATTATCATTCAAAAATATTTTCGCCAAGATGCTGTAAAATTTTTTATACTTTACTATTCAAGTTTTTTTCGACAATTATTAGATAAAATAATAAATTATAGATAATTATTAAAAATATTTTTTGCATGGAATTATCTTTAAATAAGTGACTTTTATAATTGAGTCGAAATATTTTGGCAAAATACGCAAAAAGTAAAGTAAAATTAACGTTAAACAGGAACAAGTAGTTGGGCACTATTTTCCAGATTTCGGATAACCCCACCTATATTTTGAGGGTTAACAATCCAAATTCTAAGGGAAAAAAGGTATTTTTATTCAGAGAAAGTACGTTTTTGTATCTGATTTCATAACAAAAAAAATCGTATGCACTAATTAATCAGCATACTTAAGGTTTAACCCTTGAACCGTTAAGATTGAGTCATAACTATGTAAAATTCTGATTATTAAGTCAAAAGATAATCAGGAAGTTCCGCTTTCCTTTTATGCACTTCATGAAACTTCCGCGGATTTTACTCAATTGTAAATAAATAAAAAAATTCCTTTTATTTATAACAACTTTTACGGGAATCGGTTTCAAATCAGCATGAATTCACTATCATACAATTGTTAAAACTAACCTGATATACTAAAAGATGAGCTTGGAGAATTTTCTAATTATTTCCTGCTCTCTTCATCTGTGCTTAAGCATACAAAAGGCTATTCATCCATACGAATAAGATCAGAGAACACAAAATAACGACATCGATAAACTGAAAAATATCTAAAATATTCATTAGTTTCACCTGAAAAAAATATTAGATTAAAATCTGAAATGAAATACATAATTAAAAAGTAAACATTGTACAACAGTTTTTAAAGAGTAAAAAGTAGACAGATGACAATCGACCTCGGAAATTTAAAAATGAACATCAATTTTTCTCGATTGAAATTGGTGATTAAGAAATTATTCAACTGAATTTCTTCCACTAAGTTTACCGTTAGCGGTTGACAACACTGCGCGTTAATATCATTAATTTGCAAAATAAAATTCAAATTTGAAGACAAATCGCGATTCGTTCTTTCTAGACGTTAGTTCTATTTTTTTTTTTTTTTTTTTTTTTTTTTTTTTTTTTTTTTTTGAACTCCGAACTCAGAAGGCATTAAAACATTCCATTATCCATATTTACTTAAAATATTACCTTCTGTTTTATGCATGGCACAAAACAGAATAAATGAAGTTAGCTACACATTCAGAAGAGAGGTTTTTCATAGAATAATAATATAGGTAGACTCCTCATCTATGATTGCCAATTGGCAACTAGGAAAACTCTTATGACCAAGGTTTCGGCAGGGCTAGGCATAGCATTTGGTGAACCTAGGCAACCACATGGGATTGCCAAATAAAAATGGCCTAAAATTCATCTTTGATTTCTTTAAAAAGATTTTTACAAATTTTTTTAACCCTCTACACGTGATTTTTCTTTTCTTTCCCTTTAATTTGTACTATATTCTGATAATTTCCTTTTAAAAATTCATAGGTGATTAAGATTTTTTTTAATGTGATAAAATAATATTTTCTTTATTGAGATAAAATTTGAGCTATATTCTTTATTTGAATTCTTTATATATAGTGTGATATAGTCATTATATCATATATTTTGTATACTGTTAATTGTACTCAACGCGACAGTAAAATAAAAAAATCAATATTTTCTTACTAGTTGCAACTTTCTGAATTAAATTACGAGTTAAATCAAAATGAAATTCTATAATATTTCACAAACTAATTTAAGATTGAAGAATGTAACGGGTGTTTCATAATACGTTTATAAAAGAAAATATTAGTGCTTTAAAGTTATTTTTAATGTATTTTTAATAATTACTTCATTGAAATTGAACATAAAATAATTAATATTTTCTTACAAAACGAGGTAAAGAGTTCAAAGTTCAATATAAGCTGGATTTTTAACAATAACGCTATGGAATAAGTTAAAATTTTTTTTACAAAACTAATCTGTAAACTTATAATTTTTGGTTCAATATTTTGCTTTAATTTATATTTAAATTTAAGACATAACCTAAGTTATCCGAATTCATGTTATAATAAATTTAATTTGCGAATGCATGAAAATTAATGTTTGCTTTGTTTGATTTAGTTTAGGGTTTTTCAAATTAAAATCTTAATGATAGGTGACATAGCTTCAAATTGATCAAGCATTCAATAGTCTCGTAGCATCAAATTTTGTTTCTTATTCAATTTTTAAAAACGCAACCATAACAAAAAACAGCGATTTCATAACGAAAATATTTGCTTATTAAATTTAAAATTCGATTGAAAATAATCAGAGTAACATTAAAATTTATGAATTATTTTTTAGAAAATATTACATTTAGCACAAACTCTTTGAAGTTGGATTTTTTCAATTGTTTTAAATTTTTTCAATTACTTCGTAAAATAAAATTTGCAATTAGTTCGTCTGTTTTTTCCACATGTACATTATATTTTGTCCTACGTAAATTAATTTTACTTTTCCTTAATCACAACTACTCGTCATTTTTCTAAAAACAAAATAACTTAACAATTTAAAATAAACGAAACTTACCTGTTAAACTTAACATATTGGGGGGGGGGGGGGTAACAAGTTTACTTAACTCTCATAACTCAGTTTAGAACTATATAAGTTGACTAGTTTCTCAGAAAGTTCATCTAACTCTTTCATAACTCAATTTAGAACTATAAGTTGATTAATTGTGCAGAAAAAATAGAAAATTTAATGAAATTTTTTAAATATGAGAAACAGCTGGCAATATTCCCCCTTTTTTGTGATTTATTTTTCCATTTTTTTCCTAATTTTTTTAACCTACATAAACTATGTTTAAAAAAAAAATCTTTTTTGAAAAAACCAACTAAAAATCAATAAATCTTACTTGTAACTAATTACTAAAGGAGTCTGTTTTGATTAATTTAATTTGATCAGAGAAAGTTAGTTTTAAGAGGAGGAGTGGGTCTTATGATTCGGGTAGCAGTCTGATCCGATATTATTAGTCTATCGATAATTTTGAACTCCTGATTTGAATGTTAAGCCAACAATCACGTTTTCTAGAAGCTTTCTATTTAGGAAAACAGAGAATATTATAAAACATACTTGAGAAGACTAATATAAATCATTTATATTAGTCTTCTAATTCTTCAAATTATACACTTCTCTGCTTTTTTTACATTGGAACAAAAATCTAAGTAATACAAAAAAATCAAAAAATTTAAAGTTTTTAAAATCAAGGAATGAAAACTTAAGATCAATAAATTATACAGAAGTGCCAACTTTCCAAGATATCACTAATATACAATAAACTATACAATATACAATATAGGCAATAATATACATAATTTTAACATACACAGCAGGTAGCATATATAATATAAATAACCTAAATATATATATATATATATATATATATAACATATAATGTATGCAATAATGTATATAACCGAAAGGAATCAAATCAAATTTTAAATACTTAATTCTATATATATATCTAATAATATACGTCAGTTTCGAATTAAATGAAAAAATACTCAAGTGATACTTTTTTTTTCAAACATAAGCTGCAAACGTTATATAATTTCATAACTCTTGGTAGTCAAGGAAAAAAAAATACTTTTAACAGATTTTAAAAATTCTCAAAAATTAAAATTTTTATTACTCAACCGTACTCCTTATAACGTACCTAAATAATTACGGATAAATCGTAATAGTTGGCACCTCTTTAAATAGAAGAATAAATAGAAAGTTTCAAAATATAAAGCTAGTTCGCTTCATGTAACAAATAATTATTTAACATTCTAAAAACAAAAATGTCGATTTTTTAATTCAAAGGAAATTTTCAGAATGTTTTATTTAAGTCAAATTAAAATGAAAATAAAGTTTGAAAACAATAATTTGTTTGTGTTGAAACTTGTGAATCTTTTCAATCTTTCGTGCATTAATAATTTAGTTGTTACTCGCAAGAACGGAAAATGTTGAAAGTAGTAGCATTGCATTTCTTTAAGCTCTAAAATATGTACCATAAATTGATATCTTAAAAATCTATGCTTAGAACTGAAAAATATCACCATTTTTTTAATTTAAATAATTACCAACAAAAAAGCTATCATTTATATAATTAAACCATTGCCTTGAACAAACTTTGGCTAAATACAAACAACCACTTATTTTTCTCCTTTCGAAATCTTGTGTATGTGTGAGCAATGTGTGGTTAATTATGAAACTTTCTATTTAAAAATAACATTTTAAAACATTTTTAGCAAAATCTTGTCATCAAAAAAAAACAAAAAAAAAACATACTGCATGTAAGCATGCGCAAACATTTATGTATTTGCATTATACAATATTGTAAAAACACGAATTTCAGATTTACAAAAAGTATTCAAGATTTAAGTCACCACAGTTTGGCTTATTCAAATCCAGGAAGGAAAAAGAACTAACATTCAATTGAATCAATTACTAAAATTTTCCTATTGAAATGTCTTAAATTGTTGCATTGCGTTCAATGTAGGAGATAAAATAGATCTGTTTTTCTCTCAATCATTCACAGTAACAATGCAAATACAAAATGTAACAATAAAAATGCAAAAACCTTATAATATAAATATTTAAAAAAATTATAATTGCTTTTTAATTTTTTTAATTCAAAAAATTTGATATCGTGCTAAATGTGGTTAAAACATTAAATAAAATAAAGTAAATTTAATTACAGTATACTCTCGATATCTTGAACTTTTATATCTCGAAAACCTTGCAAAGTCTTAAAAATATCCCCCCCCCCTGGCTGTACGCATTCAAATAATGTTAATTTGAATACCTATGTGGCAGAGTTTCTTCTCAAAACCTTGTTATGTCGAATATTTTTCGTAATAGAAAATTAACTTTTTCAGAAAAATCACAATGTAAGTTTATTGTAAACCAATTTTCCATTTAATGCAAAATTATTTTTGTCTTACTTTTAAAAATAGTAGTTATTCTTATGCTTCATGACTATACCTTTTAGAGTACTATACTTAGAATATATTTTTCTACTTTTTAGAACATATTTAGTTCTGAACTTGTTACGTCTAGAACTCGCTATCTCGAAATTTTTTTTGCGTCCCTTCAATTTTGAGATATTGAGAGTATACTGTGTTTTTCTATTTCAAAGATACATTTTAGATACCGAAATATGAGTATGTTTAAATATGAATTTTGAAAATAACAAATAAGAAATGTCAACTTCTTTAAGACATTTTAGCTTTCTTCTTAAGATGTAAAACTTTAAGATATTTCTTCTTAAGACAATTCAAAGGTGAAAGAGTCATTTTTATAAACGAAAAACTCAGCCATTTAGAATAACAGTGAGTTCACTGCAAACACGCGCATTCTTTTTTTAAATATAACTTATATTTTTTATATTGTAATGTAAAATAACATTTCTTGAACAAATCAATATTTCTAAAATGTATTTCGAAATAATTATCCTAGCAATAGTCAAGCAATTCCAAAACAATTAAGCTAAGTATCAAGTGCGATAATTGAGTATAAATTCAACTATCACACTTGATACTTCAATATGATTTGTGCTTAATATTAGCAAAATGCTTTCTGTACTGATTTTAGCGAAGCCCGTGTATTAAAAAAACAGATGACGAAAATTATTTTTTACCTAGATAGGAAAATGAATATTGTAAATGAGGAGTATTTTAATACAAAGATTATTCAAAATGAATAATCTTTTTTTATTCATGAAAAGAATTTTGTATTTAAAATTTTTAATAAAATGTATTCTATTTATTGTTATATTTTTAAAAAAAAATTTTCCTGCAAAATTACAACAGTACAGAAAAGATTTGTTGAAAACTATTTAATAAACTACTTATATTAGATATAGCATTTTTTAAAGCATAGAACTATATTAAAAGTATGCACTCAAAAATGATAAAGAAGTTTCTGCACTTAAAGAAGCAATTTTTATTGCAACTGTTTCCAACCTGTGTTCCTTACCTTTCTTACATTTTTTTTAAATACGTTGATTATACTGCTTGATGTTTACAGATAATTTTCAAAATAAATATGACTTTCATAGTTTTTTTTAACCACACACGTTTCATGCTCGGTTTTAAATGAAAATACAATTTTTGAGCAAAAACGTTTATTATTATTTAAAATAGATACAACCACTTCTTTAAATTCAGAACAGAAACTTTTCAATTTCGAAAAACAAATGCATCATAATTTAAATTTGGTAAAAATTCAACAATTTGGTTTCAGTCTTGAATCAAAAGACTACGACCATAGAAAGAAATTAATAGTGATGCAATTTTTTGGATGAAATAATTCTAGGTGGGCTAATTTTGCTAAATCAATTACCAAAAAAACCCAAAAAAATAAACACTTAAAGTATTAATAATGAAACTTTATAAAAAATATTTTCTTCTGAATGCATTTGTTTCTCCATACATTAAAAAATATCACGATTCAAAGATTTTAAGAAAAATTGAAAGCTCTAGATCTTCAAGTCTATGAAAGTATTACAAAATTTCTCTCTTTTAAAGCACATGAGCCTTTCTAAGAAGTATCTTAGATAATACTGATCGAATATTTTTTTTTATAAGTAAAACTGGATAATGAAACAATTCTCCTAATTTCGATTATTTTCCAGCTATCTAAAATGATTATTATTTCACACAAAAAAATCAGATGTTTAAATTTTTTGAGCAAGTCGGGTGAACCATTTATTTAACGGATTGATAATTAATTTTTTTGGAGGCTATTTTTAAAATTAAATAAAATCTTAAATACTTAAAAAGGCGCCGAGATCAGAGTTGAAAAATTACCTAAAACCGAAAATACTGTCACTGATAAGGAACCGTCCATCTTCATTTTCGTGGGGAAGAGACGATATAATGTAGAGATATCAGACTTTAGGGAATTTATTTGATAAAGAATTTCAAATTACTTAAAAAGAATAATTTTAGCTAACAAGCGATAACATTTTACTCGATAACATTAACTAACATTAACTCGGTAACTTATTTTTTATAACCGTTGTTGAACAGCCGACCCAATTTTTGGATTTACGACTACTAATGTTCAACTCCGTAGCCTAGTCATCATCAAGCATGACTTGCTCCAAAAATTACATATATAAACGAAGATGGACGTCACTGGGGCACCCGGGTACGTGAGGCCCGTATTTGCTTAACACTACAATTTTAGCTGATGCAATTACAATTGAAGATCAAGAGGAGAGAAAAGTTTGTCCATGATATCTGATTCTGAGAAAAATAAATTTGAAAGCAAGCTAATTTTCAAAGGAAGCATATGATGGAAATCGAAAGAAATAAAAATATACAAGAATATTACAAGCATTGATCAACGTCCACTGAAAATTTCAAATTAAAGTTAACAACTTTTGATATTTCGAAAAATAAATTTTAAATCGGTTTGGACACGAATTGTTTTTTCCTCAGAATCCATTCCCACTAATTATTCCCCTTCCGCATTGGTCTTCCCTATACTTTTCTTAGTTCTTGTCTATATAGGAACCGGCTTTTTTATGCACGGTCCATCTTCACAGCGTAATAACTCCCGTGAAGATTTTCCACGTTTAATTATTTGTCAAAACTTAATAACCCTCAAAATGCTCAAGATGACGAACCAATCGTCATTTTAGCAAAAAAATGCACAGAAAAATTTATTAACAGATTTTTGCAAATTAAAGTTAAAATTTCATAAAATTTAGAAATTAATAAGTTTTTGGAAATAAAATTTTTTAAAAAGGATTTTTTTAAATTTTTTTAATTAAAAACATTTTTTAAACGCATTGTAGGGTTAAGCAAACCCCCTGGGGAAAATGTTGAATTCAGTTAAAGAGACAAAAACAAATTAGCCAAGTCAACCACAACTTTTCGTAAAAAAAAATTAAAAAAAACTGTAGAACACAATTTGTAGTTTTAAGATTTGAATTTTGGCCTTGGGAGTTACGTTTGCATTATGTTTAATTGTCTCACGTATATTTTGAAAAATATTCTTTACAAACAAATGGATCATACATTATACTGTCTCATCGGGATTATACAAAACCGGAAATTTTTTTGTATTGCCTCGTTTTTTTTTTTGTTATTAGGTTCTTTGCTTCTGAGTTCAGTTCAAAATTACGAGAATTTATAGATAATACATTAAAATCTGTATAAATCGCTATGTGATAGTCCATGTCAATTCTGCATGTCGTTAAAAATATAGTGAGCACAATTTGTCGCATGTTGACTTTTTCACAAGCTCACATTGTCAGTTACGCAAAGCTCAAATTTGAACTTTGGCACTATTTTGCGAGAAGCAAGCTATAAACTAGAAAAAATTAAATATACATTGAAATAAGTTAAAAGACAGTTTTCAATCAGGTTTTAACATATGTACAACAAATTTATTTTTTATATCAAATTTTAACAATGATAAATTGATTATGCATTTTCAAAATAATTTCAAAGCACTGCATCGACAACTCAGAAATAATAAACTCTAAAACGGTAAATATAAAATAAGAATAAAAAGTTGGGTGGGTAAATAAAGCGCACGTCGAATCTAGTTATTAGAAATAAGCAAAATCTATGGAGGGAAGGTAAAAAGGCAATTATGGGTTAAAAGTACGAAGGAAAGGAAATGGTTATTTAAAAAAAATTTTAAATTTATAATAAAAATATATTCAATAAAATAATTTGAAAAAGCAAGACAAAAAATAAGCAAGAAAAATAATTCGAGAGATTTAAGGAAAAGTAAAAAGCAAAGGGAGGAAAACATACAAAACATGCAAAAGGAAGTATATATGCAGGAAAATTGTAAAATATATATTTAAAATTTAATCCACCCCTTAAATTTTGATATTTTGCATTAATTTAAAAATAACTCAAGAAGTTAAATTTCGTATTTTCGCAAGTGTTGATTGCGACCTGATTTTCTCACGTATATACCCTGAGTATGGTTGATGCATCGATCACAGCCCCTCATCAATGGAATGCCACAGATCATACATATGAAAGCACTTCTTTATGAAATCACCATTGAGGAAACTGTGGTAGAGTGTTACACCCCATAAATCGCAGGATTCCCTTAATGATGCTCTCATAGGGTAGTGGGTACATATATTTTTTTCCCCGACGACACTTCATTGAATGAGGCAATGATGAATACTCCCATTTCCAAGTTACTCGAAGCATATACGTGGTCACATCAGGCTACAAATACAAAAAATACAAAAGTACAAAAATTAATTTCTTCAAAAATACAAAATTTTTAATTTTTGATTTATTTTTGTTTACTTCCTTTTGCAGATAGTATATAGACATGAATTAATTGCTAAGAAAACAAAACAAAAAGGGAAATTTACATTGTATTTAAAGTCTAAATATTATTGTTGTGAGTTCATTGAGAAGACCGAGTCACTCCATGACGTCATTCATGGTCGGAAAAATGAAATTTTTCAGGGGCATATTCTTAATTCGTGTTAGAAACCCCTTTTTTTTCTAGGCATTCGAAACAAGCACTGATTCTAAATCGAACATTCTTATTATGATTCCTCCTCACATCATCGTACACCAACACCCTCTCAACGGTTTCTGTTAATCACCATTTCTGCATCTCAGACTTTTTTTTTTTTTTGAATTTTTAACTATTATGGACCCATTGTTTTTATGTTCGCCATTTTCTTCATTGCGATTTTTAAGCTTTTTACTCAAAAACTAATAAGAAAAGACAGGAAATAGACTTGCAAAAATGGATTGTAGGCATTTATTGGATGCAAGATCAGGGATGCAACACAAATTTTCAAAATATTTTTTAGCTCTCGGGTCCAGGCCATAGCATTAAGAAAGCATTAAATTCAACATATTTCAGTACAAGACATTCAACATATTTCCTTTATGTATATAGAGCACACTAAGTGAGTGCAGTCAGGTTCAAATAATTCATAGTCAGAGACTGCTTATCCTTATATATAATAGAAAAATGGAATGAATAATGATTTAATTTTATCATTGATTATGAATATTAAAGGGGAAAATAAAAATGTAACAGGTATTTTCTGTTGAGTTTTCATAATCTACTTCAAATTTATTCAATTTCCCTAGATTTTCCCACTTTTCCAGTTCTATTTTACTTGAGTCCTAAAAAACAATTTGGAGTGAAAAGGTTAAGCTCACCTAAAAGAGGTTAAACTCATCATCCAGCTCTCTTACTATATCTAAAGTTAAACTCATCATCCAGTTCCCTTGCTATATCTAAAAGTTAAACCCATCATCCAGCTCCCTTGCTATATATAAAGGTTAAACCCATCATCCAGCTCCCTTGCTATATATAAAGGTTAAACGCATCATCCAGCTCCCTCGCTATACATAAAGGTTAAACGCATCATCCAGCTCCCTTGCTATATCTAAAGGTTAAACCCATCATCCAGCTCCCTTGCTATATATAAAAGGCTAAATGCAGCATCCAGCTCCCTTGCTATAATTTATTTTCAATCTATAAATCTCATTACATCTTAAAACATCATTAAAAAAACATTTTTAAACTTTTACCATAAGAAATTATCATAAATTTAAACAATGATCCAATATATCTCGAATATAAAATCTGGAATGATTTAATATCGATGTAAAATTCTCTCTCTCAAGTAACGTAAGCAACCTTCATACTCGCCATGCTAATGCGATTTTTTGTATGTCTTGTAAGAAAAGGCAAACATTCAATGCTATAATCGTGGTAAAAATGCCTTGCTAAAGAACAATGTTTGTAGAAAAAAAATCGATGCTGATTTCCATAATTTACGGGTTGGAACTGAAAAAAAATGAAAATGGTATTTACGATATTTAGATTAACACACTCAACAATAAGAGCGAAGTTGGAGATTATAAACGGATGTAAGCCATGAACGGTAGAGGGATTTACCAAACAATTGATAAGCAAAAGAAATATATTTTCATAACAGCCTTTCAATGATACTAAACTGCTGCAATAAGAATTACAGTACAAACTTTTAAATGCTTAAAATAGTTGAAATATTATAAGTGAATTACTTATACTATTGTGATTGATGAATGTTCGTAAATTATTTGAGCTTTCTTTTTATTTGCTCAATTTAATGGACGTCTTCAGTTAACATTAATAAGTGGGAAATAAACTAGAAATTTTTTTAAAAAAAAATCTGTGTTAGAGCTGATAAAAATTTTTTTTGAATTATTTGACAATTTTCTGGATGCAATTTAAAAATGTCTAAAATTTTCCAAAAATTTCAAAGTCTGAAAGCATTTAAAATTCAAAGAAAACTATTAGTTTTTTTTGTATTTATTGAACTATTTCTTTAATGGAATAAATAAAAAGTTGAACAGTTTATTTTTGACCTTTCCAAAAATAAAAATAAAAATTATGAACTAACAAAACTGTTACATTTAAAGTTAATTGACATTCATTATGTGAGAAATTCGCGTGTTCAACCATATTACACAAAAAAAAAGACAAATTTATCGAAATATCAAAAAATTTTAAAATTTTAAATTTTTTTGTTAATTTCCTTTATTTTTAAAATTTTTTGATAAATAAAAAGAATAACACGACCGTTTGAAAGTAAATTTTATTTAGTTTATAAATCTGCACAGTTTCAAATTTTGTATGGATTCGAAATTTTGAAAAAACGAAGGGAGTAATCCTCTCTTCGCTTACTGTACTTAATCATTTTTCCTTTCCCAAAATTTTCCTTCTTTTCTTTCTTTCCAACTTATAAAACTAAAATTTCCCGAAATACAAAATAATCTGAAATCTTTTTTCCTTAGTTTTACTTTATCATGCAACAAACAATTGATTATTGCTCCTCTGTCAAATCAGCTATATATTTTTCATTGAAAAAAAGTTTAAGGCCGTTTTCAAAAAATGGCATAGTTAAAAATAAATAGCTTCGGTCTAACCGATATTTACGTTAAGCTCAATGAAAGGAACTTAGTATTAAAACATAAATATATATGTAAAGAAAAATTTTGAGCTTGACAGTTTTGTGTAAACGTTTTATCTTCAAATATTTTTTTTCTATTTCTCCCAAAAAGTTGCAAAAAAAAAAAAAGAAAAAAGAAAAAAAAAAAACTCCTGCAGTGCCCGTGATTATGCTGAAGGGTTTTTGCTACTGTCTATTCAAGGAAATTGCTTTTGAAACATTTTTACTTTCGCTCATTGCTGATTTTGTAACCTTTTTCTTACGGCTCGTACAATAAGTGGACCAACATGTTTTATCATGCTAAGCGCCGTAAGCAAAAGGTTAACAATATATTTGCAGACTCATTTTAAGTTGAAATAGAAGGTTTCTAAAAACTTCAGTTTGGCTTATTTCGAAACTTAAAGCCTGGTTTTATCAACAATGTAATCATGAACTGTGGATAGGATTTAAAACGTATCTTAGGTGGTTGTTACATGTTGGTAATTTTATCCAAGCTAGATCATTTGCAGAACAATTAATAATTGCTTCATTTCAAACTAAGGTATGCCAGGAAATGAAGCAACTGAAGTACTACAAACAAAATTATATTTTTCTGGAGTTATGCGAAGGGATTCTCTTCTGCCAGTTATTTGTTCTTAAGTTTCTCGTGGGCCAGTGTGCAGAAGTCACGAAAAGCTTCGCGATTATTTTAGTTTAATTACCGGTACAAAAATCTTTCCATTCAACTGACAGCGGTAACTGATTTTGCCAACAAAACAGCAAATAGTTTTTAGTAATGTTAAAGGATTTCAAAATCCTAATATTTATCAATCAATAACTGTAGAAGATTGCAGAAGAGCTGCTTATAACATTTATTTAGTTTTATTTTCAAAACCAATAATGTTTTTTCAGAACTATTTTTGACTTTTCATACGTTGAACTATTTTTAAAAAAATTAGAAGACTTAATGTTAACGGTAATAAAATGTCATTAAAAGTTAAGGAGCCAAATAAAACTCCAATTTGTATATATGAAATATTTAATTCTCTACAGTAAAACGCATTTAAAGGAAAGGCAAGATACACAGGTACAGCTGCGAGTGAACAAACATTAGATACATTATTCCATTTATGTATCAATTAATAACCTACTAATAAAAAAATTAGTATCGTTAACTTAGAGAAATTACAAATTTTAACTGCATTATTTTCCTACTAATCATGGGAATTATTTATTAAATTATTAGGATGGGCCTCTTTGATAAATGATTGAAAAGATGATGAACTCGTAAATATTGATCAATTTGTAAATATTGATCTAGAAATGAAGTTGACATTTTAAACGCTATTTCAAATATCCTAGTTATTTCATCTAATGTAATTTGAAAAGACGTGTTTACGTGTATACGGGATTTAGATTTTTTGTATCTTTTTAAAATTATATTTGTTCAATAAGATTTTAAAGTAGAGATGAAAATCAAAATATATTCACGTTTATAGTATGAATCATACTTGAGTACAGTAAAATTTTATTTTGAGTAATTCGTTGTCATTTGATTTTTTTAAATATTCTTTAGGGCCACTTTCATAAGAAACAGTAGCAATTTGATAAATATAAAAATCTATTATTGTCAATTTCAAAACACCTGTAAATCACAAAATATCTAATTTAGAAAAAATATATGAGCAACCATTTGGATTTTAAAATGATGTTTGCTTCTATTTCATGAATAAGCTTAGAATAAAAATTAAAGTAACGTCCCTCTTTTGGAGAAAATAATCAAGCAATTTTAAAAATTACAGTTATTTTTATTTTTAAAGTATCGAAACGGTCAGCAAAATCTGCTATTTTGCTATCGTTGTTTTATTCAGTTGTCGATTTTATGTAACAAGGTACGTAGCCAGATTTTTGAACAAAAAATAAGTACCTTTTAAGCACTCAAAAATATATTAATCACTTCTTTAAAAAAATCATAATTAGGATTTGTGCAGAAACAAAATTGTTTTCCATCTTTTAAAGTTCTTAATTTATAAAAAAAAATCAATAAAATTCAAAAGAAAATTTAAAAACTTTACTTAATCATTATAAAGTAACTTCTTTCTGATTAATATTGCAGAGAAAAGTGTGAAAATCATGCATTTTTTGAAATTTCAGACGACAATCGTCACGGTAAAGAAAAAATCTCTTTTTAACATGCAGAAAATTAAGCACTTTTTACAAACCTCGAATTAAAAAAAAGCACTTTTAAGGGCTTTTAAAAATCGCAAATCAAAAATAAGCACTTTTTAAAAACGCTACGCAGCCTGTGTAATATGACAATCTTCCTAAAAACGGATTGGTTGAAGAAAAAAAAATTAGAATGAAAAAATAACATTGAAAATTTGAATGAAAAAATTAATTTTCTTAAGAAAAGGTAGCCTTTTAAAAACAATTATAAGTTTGCTTTGTACAAGGTTTGAGTGTAACCAATCCAAAAAAAAATTTTTAATAATCAAAAAATTCGAAATTAGTTTTAAAAACTAATCTTAAAAAATATATGAATCTAAATATAAACTTTTTTTACTAATTAAATGAACTAGTATAAAACGTGTCAGACGATATTTTTTTTTTTAAATAAAATCTTTTGGTGAAAAAGGATTTTACGGAGAAAAGTACCGGAATCGTGAGTGTCGGTACTTTTTATCGGATTTTGGACCAGATTCTTTTGATTTTCAGATTTGGTATTGCAAAATTGTTCGAGATTGTTTCAATCAAGACATAAAAGCAGTCTTAAATTTTTGGTTTCTGTGATATGGCGTTTGAAAGGTTTTCCTTTTGAATGAGCGACTTTGCACTCTTTCTCACTGTTCACTCCTAAGGATTTAAGGCAGGCAGGAATTAAGTTTCACACACCCCTAAAAAGTGATTAAATAATAAAGGACAGGACGATAGTCATTTAAAATACAAAATAATACAACTTTTATCGGATTATTCTGAATTTTTTTTAAATTACTACCATTACTAACTCAACTCTGTATCAAAAATTTTACAAAATTCTTCATTTGTTTTATTTTTTTTTTAAAAATAAATAAAAAAAATTTTGCTTTAATCGAAGTTTTTCGAATGACAATTATTTTTTAAAGACAAAATTTTGAGAACTTCCATAGATTAATTCCGAAAATATATCTTTACTTTACGTGTATTTCCCTTTTAATAACAATAAATAAATTTTTAATGTTCAGGTGGTTTAAAAAAAAGGTTCATAACTGCTTAAAGAAATACTAGAAAATAAGTTGGAATGATGTCTTTCGAATGATGTCTCTGATCTAAGCTCTATTCAAGCTCTTTTAATTACGTTATAACAGTGACCAATAAAGGTAGGTATGAAATAAAAAAAATACTAATTTAAAAATAGTAATGAATGCTGGACCGAGATTTTATTTAAAATAATTAATTAGCTAATTAGAAATAAATAATTTATTCAAAATTATATTTTTCATGCGAAAGGAGCATGTGAATTACAAATAATTTCGCCCCTCTTATTTTTCCATCAAACTTATTTTATATCACCGTATGATTTCATTGCATTGAACACGCAGCGATGTTTAGGCTTGGCGCAGGGAAAGTGCCTGCAGCAATTGTACTATCAAACACTACTTTCAACAAAAAAATAGTGATAAACATTTAATTAATTATTATTAGGGGAAATAAAATAAATACTAATGTGAAATAAGAACTGAAAAGAACGGCTAAAAAATGATACTACTTAGTATCGTTAATCGTAATAGTATCGTTAATTACTTGGAAACTTCTACAAGTTCAAAAGTAGTTTACACAACCATTACTAGTTGAGTACTTATAATAGCGTTCTTAAACAATGAAGTGCTAAGCTCTCATTAGTTGATACATCTTGTAGGGAGAGTAGAAATGGACAATGCCTACTTTCATCTATCATAAGCTTCCTTAAGATTGGATCAAATTAGCATGCCTCATATACTAGTGAATTGATGTTAAACAATCGTAGGGGTAGATACGCCACAATACTCCTCCCACCAAAATTTTATCAGGGATAGAATTCGATGTACGAATACCAGTATTTGCGAAAGACAGGGAGAGCTGTGTTAAGTTTACCGTATTTTGAGAGCATGTGAAAGTTGTATTAAGTTCACCGTTTTGAGCGTTTGTCGTGAGAGCTGTATTAAGTTCACGGTTCTCATCAAGAAATAACTGTAACAAAGTGGAGTTGCATATAAACTTTTAAATCATTTACATGTAGTGGTGTGGAAAGAAATCAAAAATACATTAAAACATGGTTACCACTAGAATAAATTTTTTACAAAAAGCGTAGAAAGTTGCCAGTCCTGCATTAGTTAATATTTACGACTTATTAATTAATATGGTTATTATAGTAAAATAAATAAGAGATAAAGTGGTAAATGCGGATAAAACTTCGAAAATAAATTTCAATTTTCAAACACTATTTCAGTAAATCTTAAATGCCCTAAGCCTCAAACAAATCATCGAACTTGCGACTTTGAAAAACCAGTTGGAGAAGTGAATTACACATCATTCGATCCCGCCAACAGCAAAAAGAATACTTACACCCTCGAAATGAATTTAAAAAATTTATTAAATTTGAGAATTAATATACTTTGTAACACAAATCTTTCGTATTTTTATAAAATTTTGAATAAAGAAAAAAAAATCGAAAATTATATCTTTTCTAGTGTGTTATTTACTTCAATTTTATTAAAATCTAATGGTGAAAAACGTATTGACAATTTCTTGGATTCTGTATTTTTAGCACTATAAGAAAGCCCTCAAACTTTACGCAATTTTGTATATTGTCAAAATATTTGAGAATTTTTTATGCATATCCCGAAGACAGTTTAACTTAGTTTAATAGTTACAAATTCAGAAAAAGAACATATTGGCGATTTCATGGATTTCACATTTTTATTTATTACTCCAAAACAGTGAAATACGTTTACTAGACATGGCTTTTCACAGGTTTTTGATACTGTACACTAACACTATTTAAGCATGTACCAATGAATAACGAGCCATTTTTGAAATTATAGTTTAATTTTTTAATTTTCAGATTCAAGCTAAAAAAAAGGAATTATAGAGGGAAGAAAAAAGTTTTGAAAGACCATACGTGTGGCTTGTTTAAGCGAAATTCATAAAATTTAAGTAAAATACAGCAAAAAGACTTTATTATAACATTTTTATATACATGATTTCTCATTTTATGTTGCGCAAAAATAGCAGATCACATGTAATATTCGTAAATTTTACAAATTTGCTTTATTAAGTGTATAAAAATTATCTGAAATAAAGTAAAACCCATGTAAATAAGAGATAAATCTCCATGGAGTATTTTTGTGCTTAGATTTGATCCATTTTGAGAAATCTGTGTTGTTATAATCAATTTGATAACACATTCACCACAGTGAATGCTTTATAACTTGTCGATTATATAACTTCTTTTATGTATTTAAGACAGCTACATAAAAAAAGAACTTCACTAGTGAAATTTCATGCATCTAATTTTATATTTAATACTCAGTGAAATGAGTCATAAACACAGTAAACCTAAAAAATGCTCAGGATATTAATTTCGTTCTTGCAATATGTATTAATAGATTTGCTAACAACTTAAAAATACGATAAAATTGATAGTTCTAAAACTCATAACAAGCTTAAATTGAATGATTACCATTTACATATTAACTATTGGTCATAAACAAACCAAAGCGTGGGGAAAAAAATTTTTAAATCTGATACTTGTAAAGTATTTGTACTCCGATTACAATATGGCTAATGACTGACTTGTAAGACTAAATGTAAGAAGGAATTAAAAGTTTCTTATTACAATTTAAATGTTTTTAAATGCAACTAATTTTCAATGCGTTTATGCAAAAAAAGTACTGATTTGAATATCAAGATAATCGCTATCAATTTAAGAATAAAAGCTTTTTTTCGTGATATATTAGTTTCTTTTTGAAATTGTGTTTTAGCCGACCAACGACTTCAAATTCTGCAATTTGCAGTAGTTTTAAGAAAAATTACTGTTCATTACTGTAGTTTACATACTGATCAAATACTAAACCATAGGAACAACTGGGTGTGCACCCAGTTTTTCAGCAAAAAATAAGCACCTCCTTTTAAGTACTTTTTAAGCACTCAAAAAATACTTTAAATCACTATCCAAAAAAAAACATAATTAGGATCTGTGCAGTAATAAAAGTAATTTTTCTATCGTTTAAAGTTCTTAATTTATAAACATAATTAAAAAAATTCAAGAACATTTTCAAAAACTTGATATAATCATGATAAAATAACTAGTTTCTGATAAATATTGCAGAGAAAATTTCGAAATAAATATTTAAGATGGATAATAAATATTTAAGTCAAAAATACAATTATTCGCGGGATTATTTTATCTTTAAGCAATCATTAATGTCAGTGTTTTTCACAGACAGTCAATTGCTGTTATAATAATTGGTTAAATATTTAAAAGCTGATATTTTGCACATTAGCATAAAAAATTCAGGTTACTTTTTTGGGGGAGGGGGGAGCTTGGCTGGTGCTAGCTAATAGCTAAAAATTACATTGGAAACGATTAGGCAATTTTGAATTAGTTAGCAATTAGGTTACAGTTTCCATAATTTATAAAATATTGAATCAAAGAGGGGAAGCACATTTAGACAAGGAAAATTTTACCTGGAATACTAGTTCTCGTTAGGAAAAGTGACTCATCAATTTAAAAAGCTACAAAATTAAAAATATTTTTTTGAAAAGTATAAGTCAACCCATTAATTTTTAATTTTTGAAATAACCATTGCTAACAATAGCTGAAATAAAATGCTTTTTATATTTGATTCGTAACACATTGTGCCTAACCTTCCCACAAAACGTATACCTTCTATGCATAGATTGTACTATGATACGAATACTTTATTCTTATTATTTTATGTAAGAACATTTAATTGATCAAGTACATTTTAGAAATCAATAAAAAAATAGATAAATTTGAAAAAAAGCAGTTTTAAAGTTTTGAGTAAAAGCAAAAGAGCATAAAATTATCTTTCATTGAAGTAACTCTTATTAACAAGTTTTAAAAAAGTACTTGTTTTGAAAAATAACAAAGTTTTTTAAAAAAGAATTGAAAAAAATCTAACTATTAATAATTATAGCAGTCAAATTAAACATTTACCAACAATCATTTAGTAATTAAATTTCAAAATTTAAGAGTAAAAATTATAAATATTTCATTATATCACTAGTTTTGTTTTTTAAAAAAATATTTTGTTTCAGAAAACTCACGAATAATTCAAGAGCTTTAAAAATTTTAAAACGATCTAACGAGATTTTGAAAATTTCATATCTGAAGTGTTTTTTTTTTCAAGCATAGCGAGCATTTCTTTCTATTTTTTTCATTTATATCAAATACATAAGTTATAAAAAGGTGTGCAACAAAAAAGGGAAGCAAACATTTATAAATAAAGCTAAAATAAAAAGCTTAGTTTTAGCATCTAAGCGTTTCGCTCATTTTTTGATCATTTACCGTAGACACATCTATAACTGAAAAAAATTGAAAGCACATTTAAAGAACTATTAATACTTGATTAATCTATACCTCTTTTAATGCTTCCTGTTCATCACAAGTTGAAATTAAAAACCTTTACACTTGAAAACTAATAATGAACTTTAGTATGCTTGAAATACTGTGATCTAAATTATATGCTTTTTTTTAAATTGATAATTTGGTAGTGATTAAAAATGTTCCACCATTCTCAATCTGTAAATAGAAACTAAATGCAAATCCTGGTTCTATAGAAGGTTTTGATTAGATTCCTTATCCTGATCCATACGGATTAAAGGGCAGTTATCAAATTCCCTCTTGAGTATATGGATCATTATTTTAAAGGTTGGTGATTCTCACTCAAATAGCGATAGGTTTCTTGAAAAGAATCTTCATCGAAAGCACGCGTAAAAAATAATTAGAAAAAATAAGAATTTAGAATTAGAAAAAGTCAGTTATTTGACTCGTAAATGCCTTCATAGCCTTAATAGAAACCAAAATTAAAAGAAAGTGGTCGTCTGAATGTGGTAGAATTACTAAAAGTGTTAAACCTCAATTAAAAAAGAAAATTTTTTTACGATACATAATAACTTGCAATAAATATTAAATTACTCAAGGTAGCTATAACGAATTTTTTTTGAACCTAATAAAAATGTTCTATAACAATTAATTGCACCTAAGTTGCAAAAATAATTTTCTTTTAATCAAGGAGGCTGATAAGCACGAAGAAAAAACATTTTCTGCCTATCTCTCGTATGGATTACGTCGCAGAAAAGTAGAAGAAATTTCTTACAAAGACAGAAAAAAAAATTAAAATAGAAAACTCAACATTAGAAACGTTTATAAAAGTAGAATTTTTTAATATGATTAGAGGTCGCGATAAGCACAATACCAAAAATTAGCTAAATTTAAAAATAAAAAAAATTCTATTTTTACTTATGGCTAAACATAAGAGCAATTAATATGTTCTTTAATCAACTCGTTTCCATTTGTAACTGTTGAGTCCAGTTATATATGTATTAGGTTCTATGACAGAAAAATAAGTTTAATTAAGATGTTTCTATAAACAAATTTCAGATTTCTGTCAAGTACAAAAACACTTCCCGCAAACTGATTTTCAGAAGAAAAAAGAAAATCGGGACATTTTTAGTAAATTAGTGTTTTAGGTGAAAAGCTACAATGGAAATAATACAATATATTTAATTAATTGAACTGTAAAATGTAATTAAATATTCATTTACTCTTAGAATACCTGGCATACATGTAAGAGGATATCGTGATAAAGCTTGCCATTCATTTAGTATAATCATTTAAGCATGAGTTTGAATATCGTCACAAAAAAAAACAGATTAGGTTTCAGTTAAACAAAAGTTTCAAAATTATTTTTAAAAAATTAGCAATTTGGAATTATATTCCAAAGATACAAGTTAAAAAAGTCAGCGGAAAAATCTTATTAATTTCCTGTGAATAGAACGGAGTTTTCATTTCAAAACAAAAGATTTTGCTCCGCTCTGCTTTTCGAAATACTCTGATTTCATAATTTCTGGCCTCCAGTAATTGGAACGATAAGTGAAACGATCGGTTTTGCTGCGCCCTGTTTTAAAAAGAATTTTATTGATTTCATAGCAAATATTTAAAACAACAGGTTCAACTTTTGAAAAACATCCTCTTAATATCATCTTATACTGCTGATAGTTCAATATTAATTTGATTATCTCTATAGAAACACTTCACAAATCGCCATTTGGTTCAATAATTTTGAGAATTTTAATCGATTCGAATTTATTAGTTTAAAGAAGTTAAAAAATTGAAAATAAATTGTTTGATACGAAGTACCTAAATTAGTTCATTTAAAATTTAATTCATAAAAGTATAATCTTGTACTTAAGGTTTTCATCATTTCCGAACTTAAAACAGTATATCTCACTCATTTTACAAAGAAGTATTGGGGGAAAAAAAGTATGAAACACTGATGCAAAGATTTTTTTAACGCATAATATTTAATTTTTTCAGTTCAAAGAGTTCAAAGCAATTAATATGTTTCAAAATTAGCCTATAAGTGGGCAAAAAAATTTTACAAAATTTTTTGACAGTAAAAATATAAAACTAGATAAAATATTATGGACACAGTTTGCTTTTATTTATTTTTGTAATTTTTTGTATTTATTTTTTTATTTATTTTTTTATATTTTCTTTTTTTAATATTTTCTTTTTTTAATATTTTCTTTTTTTTATATATTTTCTTTTTTTTATATATTTTCTTTTTTTTATATATTTTCTTTTTTTATATATTTTCTTTTTTTTAATATTTCTTCTGTTTTTTTTTTCTTTTTTATAATTTTCTTTTTTTTAATATATATATATTTTTCTTTTTTTGTTTTATTGTTTTTTTTTTCTTTTTATTTTTTTTTCTTCATTTTTTTAAGCAAACTGTGCGGTTGTTTACATTATACTTTAGTACAGTAAATTACAATATGATAAACATTATACAAATTAGAAATGAATTTGCAAACTTTTCATGGAGGTTGAATACATCGGTTAAAATACATTAACCAGTATTTAATACTATAAACGAACTTTTCATGTCATTGTTTAACAAATCCTCAAAAGAATGGGCATATTTTAATTTTAAAAAATTTTTAAGCATAAAAAGAAAACTCCTTTTTAGTTGGAAACAAAAAAAAATTTAAATTATGATTTGAAAACAGTTGTCTTTCCCTAATAGTAAATTAAACCTTTCCAAACTAATGAAAAATCAATTAAATCAGTTATAAACTTTCTTTTAATAAGAAATTGCACATTTCAAAACATAAAAAATATATTGGAATAAATAACTGCGAATTAAGAATTTATTAATGATGCAAAATTCCAGAAAGAAAATCCTCTCAATTCGTCAATATTTTTTTTATAAATACACATTTAAAGTAATGAAAAATTCATAATTTGGAATTTAAGAAAATTTCACGTCATTTTGTATGAAATTTCAGTAATTAAAAACACTGAATCTTATTATATGTTTATGGTATGATATTTTCAAGTAATTTGCTATAAAAATATACAAAATGCATAAGATAATACATTCTGTTTGTCCATGTATCTGGAATAAGAAACTTTCTTGGTCCAAGTATCTTTTTTATATATTTTTTTTTGTTAGGGGGGGTCTTCATTACTTTGATATTAAATAGTAAGTAAAGTTATTTATTTAAATTTCACAACATGACAGGCAAGGTAAAAATTTAAGTAAGAATAAATATATTTTGAAAAAATTCATTTGACACTAACTTTTTAACAAAAATAATTTTGTTTTTAATTTCCAGAAACTAAGCAAAACAAAATAAATACCAAAATTAAACTATGTCAAAAAATGTTTATCTAAATAATTAACAGTGAACAGTAAGAGCTCCTAACGACATACCTCCATAAAAATAGCAAGATATTGATTATATTTAAATAGCAAACACTTCATGAAAATGGGGGGAAATGTAATTTAAACATAAAAGAACATAACTGGACCTATACATTGATATTTGTTTGTAAAGATTATCAAAAATATTATTTTTTCAGTCACCCCCTTTTTATTTAGTTTGTTGCCTCTGTTTATAGGCATAAATGTTATTGAAATCAACACTTTTTGAAAAAATAGTTCTACACTGTTATTTCGCAAGTTTGTGTGAGAGTCGGGTCAAAGCTATTTTTATCAAGCATTAGAGCAAACCAGAAAACGCATGATTGTTGTTTCACCAAAATGTCTATCCTGCAGAGCAAATGTCAGTACCACCACTTGATTGAGCTCAAATGATAGTGATTGTTGCAAACTCGTGCAAATAAGTCGATAACAGAATTTCTGTGCAGGAGTAGTACAAAGATCACTGGGAGATTTTTAACACTATGTCACACTGGGAGATGTCGCACTACTTAGATCATGGCTCAAAAAGTCATTGTGGGAATCCTTTTGAAGCGAGACAATATCTGAATGATTGGACTCAGTCAAAGTTCTAATAATTGTTTGAAAAATAAAAATGTAATCTTCTGTTTCCTAAACGTTGTCAGGGACACTCGTTTTCATCACAGATGTAAGGGTAAAAGAATTTCACAAAA